>NC_068947.1:44664411-44971818 GCF_026419915.1 Harpia harpyja
AGGGATGCAGTAGGGGACCCTTCTGCTGCCTGTGTTCAGCCCTGCAATTATCATGGGAAGATTTGGGAAGGAATCGCTCCCTGAGCAGCAGGTATCATAAATGGGTTGATCTGCTGGGAGAGTCCTGTTGGAGTTGCTTTTTTTGGTCTCGGTGGCAATTATATTACGTTCCCACTGGTGTTTTCCTGGCACCTGAGGACAGGTCTGCAGTTTTTTAGGTGTGTTGAGGAGGGCATGGACAGGTGACTATAAATGTTTGCATTTAACATGCAAGTCCTTCCTAGCAAAGCAATGAGTCATATCCTGCAGGCACAGAGGGCCTCCTTAGAGCTGCTGTTTAGTAAGACTTCACCGAAATTATTTTATCTGAAGTTAATATTTAGCTCCTGAGAGCACCGTGCCTCTTCTGCACATAAATAGTGCTAATTTGTTACATATTAAATCGGCAGATTAATGCCACTTCTGAAAGTACTTGTGCACCACATTATCTGAATGTATCCTCCTAATTCTGTAATATAGGTACAGACATCTCTGCTAGACGTATATGAAAAAGACACTTCCTGATCAAACTTCTGCATGTAAGTTTGCTTGCGAACATTTGCTTAGCATTAAAAAAAATAATTCCAAAGCAGCCCCGTTTGATTTCTGAGTGGCTGTAAAAGAGTCATTTTAACACACAGCAGGTGTGTGTGTAGTGATCGTATGTTCCTGTGCATTAGTAGTATTTACATTCTTTCTCTAAGAGGATAATTTTTCTTAGCGCTCTGTTCCAATCAATTCTAGTTTGAGTGAGTGAATAAGTATTTAACAAGTGTTAACAGTAGAGTGGATTTACGTTGATTAAAACGATACACAGCCCTGAATAGCTAGTTGTTCCTGTATGTGCAAGCAATTCTATTTGAGGGACAATCACAGATCCTAACACTCCTCTGACACCAAAATGTGAAGTTCTCTGCTCAAATAAATTTCTGCAGATAAAATAAAGGAAAAACTTTTAAATGAAAGGCTAGAGAATCTGTCCTGCATCATTTAATACCAAATACCCAGGAAACATCAGAGTGCATGTGGTGGGATTCTGCAAGTTTTTCTCGTGCAGGTAGGGCTGTTCAAGTCTGTGGGGCTGCATGCGTAAGATTGGATTACAGGGTTGGGGACTGTATTTTGTGACTCTTACTGCTAGTATAACTCTGAGTACATGCGTTTTCCTTTAAGTATAGTCTGGCCAGTCTCAAAATGTAGCATTTTTAAAGGTCTGTTGTTAACACAAGCATATTAATTAATTAAGAAAACAAATTTAGAGACAGTAAGATGATTTCTTCTTACTTTAAGGTTTAGTAATTTTCTTGTCATATAGTGTTTAAAAATAAGATAAGGGTGGGGGTGGCGGGATGGGGACACATGACAAAACAGAACATAAAATTCACTGGGATAGGAGAGGGGAAGGTATTTTCATGATAGCTGAGAAGTAAAACTGACTGTCCAGTTTGGCTTTTAGGGTTAGAACTGAAGGAAAATTGAGGAAGAAATGCATATATATGCTAACAGTGAGGTAGACTGTGGCTCATAACACTGGTATTAATAATGACAGCAATACCATTTTATCATACACGTTCATCATTATTTTCTTACCTTGTATGAGTCTAAGACAAACTATGTAGGTTTATCCTCAGACCATTTGCATAATGAGATTGTTTTTGTCATAATTTTAGCTTTATGCGAGTTAGAACTGCAGAGCTGAAACTTACCTATTTCTTTAAGGTTAATTAGTGATTTCTTTAGAACGTATATGGTTCCGGGCAAATGCTTCAATAGTAAATGGTAGTGCTTGAGCATCAGGAATTGTTTCAGGAAACTGAATCAAACTGGAATAGTTTTAACTTGTCTTTCTACAAATAAGCCAAAATAATTTATTTTTGCTGCTCATCAAGGGAGTTAAGTAATATCTTCTGTCTTTGAAAATAGCCTTTTGCAAATATATGTTCTAGTTTTAGTGTTGGTTTATTTGAAGAATGATATTTGCAACTTCTTAATGTCCTGTTAGGTCCTAGACAGGGTTCTTAAAAGCCTTTGAAGAAATTGACAAGAGTGATCGTTCAGAAACCTGATCTTCTTTACCTTACTGCATCTGCATTGTGTGTTTCAAAAGGAGGTTGTTGCTAAGAGGGTGTTACAATGCACTGCAGTTCTTCAGGGTCTCAACAATGAAAAAGCCTTATGGCAAATTCTTGTTCTTGTGGTGTTCTTCGTATATCTCTTAAGCCAACATTATCCGAATTGATACCCTTTATGTTCTGTGATCAACAGGATTTGTCAGAGATGTGGGGTTTTAAGGATCTGGACTAGATCTAATTCAGTTTAGCAAGTTGAACTTGATCCTAAATGATTACTATTGTTCAGGGCCTGTAAAAATAGTTTGGAGGCTTAGTCAGAACTACAGTAATAAATGTAGTGAGCAAGCTTTGAAAAAAATATTAAGAACAGGATCCTGTGAAGTTATACAGGCCACCTGTGCAAGACGTAACCCTGTGGAGATTTAAGGCCGCCTTCCCAAAGGGCTTGTACAATACTTGTAAGAAATAGCTTTGTCGAATTTGCAGCTGCCTTGTTAAGCTTGGACCCTGGTCATCTGCTCCCCGGCTTGGCAGGTACAACAAAGGCAGCGTTTCGGCCAGTGTCTAACCACTGGAGCAGTGGTGCTTGCCAGCACTGGTCCTAGGGGTGCCGTGGGCTCTTGCCGTGTCCCCTACCCCGCGGTGGGCAGCCCTGCCTGGCTCTGAGTTTGCCGCTGTGTGCTGGAGTGCAGAGCACCTCAGCACCTGCTAACCAGCTGCCTTGGGGCCAGCAGGACTGCCTGGAAGAGGATGAAGGGGCAGGAGAGTCTGTCAGGAGGGAGGAAGGAAGCCCTTGGCAAAAGATGTATATGACAGTTTTGGGGAAGTGGCTGCCAATGTTGGTGTTTCATCTTTGTTTTACGGAAGGTATGCGTGCAGGTTGAACTGGACAGAGCATTTGGAAGCCTGTGAATAACACTGTGCCCTACTGTGGGACACAGATAAGGCTCCTATGTATTTACATACGTAAAATACATATATCTTTTTAAATGTGTAAATATATACATATGCAAACTTACTCCACTGTGAGGGAAAAATTGTAATGGCTGAGACCATGACGCCTTGTAAAAAGGATGATTCTTTGTCCAGAATCAGGTATCTTAATATAAATGTTTGCTTTCAGATACGCAGAGGAGTATGCGGGAAAGTTTTTACACTAACTGTGCATACGTGCTTAGCGTAGCTGGCTGTAGGTGATGAGGAGGGGTGGAGCTATCAGAGGGCATTTCCACAAGTCCAAGGCTGGATTCCTGCTCAGGAGAAGCCCTGCTTTCTCCATGAGGTGTAGCAGGAAACTGAAGAGTCTGGTTGGTTAAGTACCTAAGCACTGAGGTATGAAAACTCCTTCCTTCCCAAAGGAATCAGTGTTGCTTCTCAAAGATGTTGAACTGCTTGTTCGGTGCAACATACCAGAATTTGTTTTGCTGAAGCCTTGCAGAATTTATGTCAGAGCTGTAGCAGGAAAATTATTAAAATAGGTGGCCTATCAGCCTATTTAATTAGGTGCTTCTGATGATATCTCAAAGAAAAAGTCCTGAGGCAGTTATTAGCAAGTGTTACTCAGCAAGGAGGGCTTGTAGGGGATCCCTCTCCGTTGTTCTGGGAATACTTCAGCTCAGTCTCTAGCACCGGTTGGAAAGCAGAGAGCTTTAACAAAGCAAGTAAGCTAAACTGGAAAGAATCATTATGCCTTCATGCAAACATATTTTGGGTGTTGGATGCAGTTGATTCCCTATCTTCAAAAAATGTAAGGTAGCACCAGATTACCTATGCTCTGTCTCCTAGGACTACTAGACCATGGCTGTTCAAATAGGAAAGAAAATGTGTAAGAGGCATCTGATTCAGGACTCAGATATCCTGAGCAGCACACATGAAGTAAATGGCAATAATTATTTTCTCATAGCATGATAGTCGGGGGACACTCAGTGAATCAGTTTGCCACAAAATTGAAACAAAGTACTTCCTTGCACAGCACATAGTCAAACTGTAGTGGTCAGTGCCATAGGATATCACCAAGGCCAGAGGTGTTAATGCATTCAGTGAGATTAAAAGAGGATTAGTTTGGTTGTGGTAGTTTATCAGGATGTTCTGGAGGCAGCTTAAATCCTTGAATGGCAGCTGAGGGCATGCTAGGAGAAGGATTATTCTGTTGATGCTCCTGTTGCTCTCTTTGTCCAAGCATCTGCTTTTGGCCCCTGTCAGAAAGTTTTGGAACTAGTTCAACCTCTGGCTTTCCTCATGCATTTGTCCTGTAGCATGGGTGAGACTCTAGACTATTAATTCTCCAGTACCTTTTAAAGCTAGGTAGTGAAATAAATTTTGTTGCAATCCACTAATTATTTACAGCAGGGAGTCAGGCTAACTTTGCCCATGTGATACTTCATATATCAGAAGTTACAGCTGTCACAAGTCATTATTTCCGTTGAGAATAGCGATTCATCTTGCCATGAGTCTTCAAGAGATCTCACAGTGGGAGTGAAAATTTAGCTCATGTCACCATTCTGTAAGAGGAAATACATATGGAGGCAGGACATTATGTTCAGATACATGTGTTTTCAGTTGAACTGGGTTGTCTTTAAGAAGTTTTGTCTCTGAAGTGTTTTGAGTGAATTTAGTATTTATTTGTCCATGGCTAGCCTCAGCATGGTAGTTGTGGAGGAAGAAGGCTTGCTCTTATGGAAAAGGTGCACTTCAGCTTAGCCTCTCAAATGTGGCTCGGTCCTAATCAGGAAAACCAGCTTTTAGTGCGGTAGAGTAGTCCCTAGGAGATTTCAGTCTTTTTCTCCATGCTATAACGGCTGCTGGTGATGCTATTTCAATCAATGTTTTGACTGACAAATGCATTTCTGCTGTATTCCTTTCGTCTGCCTGGTAGAAATGTGCCTTGCTTTTCTCTAGTCGCTTGTCGGAGTGGTCTATTAGAGATGCTACTTACATTGAAAGGCTTCTTGGGCAAGAACTAACCACACCAGCTCTGCCTTCTGTGTTACTGTAACTACATATGAAATTCTGGAAAGAACAGTCATTTGGAGAAGACAATTTAGCATCTGTAAATCCAACTTGTCACAAGTTACTTTGCACTTTGGTTGTGTCCTTGTTGAATTTTTTTTTTTACTTTTTGCTTTGGTTGTCTTTTTAGTGCGTGATATACCAACTCAGTAGGGGAGTTGGAATGGAATTTGGAAAAATCTGAAGTCCAAATGTCACAGTTTTATAAGAGAATGAATATGCTAATGAACAGCATCTGTATAAACTTGGGGTAACGTTACGCATATTTTCAAGTATTGTATTTCTCGTGAAGAGATGTCTTTTATAAGAATGATACTATGAAGGCTGACTCAAGGGACAACATTTTGAGAGGACTTTGAAACTGTGTACCATGACAAGATACAAAATTTTGACCTTTCCTTTAAGAACTTCATTTTGGTGCAGTATTTGTCCCAAATTCTAGTCTTCAGGCGTCAGGACGTTGACATCCTTAAAATGATTTTCCCAACATAAGCCTGGTTGCTGGAGAATCTCTTTTCCTAGTGCAGACTCCTTAGCTTTGTGCAACCACAGAAGCGATGACAGTCAGAGGAGCGCTGTGAGAATGTTTTCAATCGCCTCTATCTTTCGGTGCTTCCTGCAGCATACTATGGCTTAGGCAATGGTTGTGGTAAGAGGCAATTAAATTGATGTAAAGACCAAGTTGATTTGACATGTTTTTTAACCAAGTGTTTATTAGTTGAAATAATCTTGGGTGGTTTTTGGCATAATTTACGTTTGAGTGGGAACTTGACTCATTGTCAGAAGTCTGTGTGTATTTGAGCATGTTAAGCTGATGTTACCAAATGGAACCGTAGGAGGCTTTTGGCTTGTGTTTATGGAGTATAAACCAAAGCTCGTACCTTGCTGCCTCAAGAGCCACAAAAATGTTAATAGAAGTCAGAGATGCAAGAAAAAATGTATTCCGTATAGCCTGTCAACTTGCCAGTACTAGTTTTTTCCTTGGGTTACTTTACACTGTTTTGTTGCACCTCGTTTTAGGTATCACAAGGGATGAGACTTCCTGTGCATTCCTTTGGAAATTATTTTGCAGTCCTCCTAAGACTTTGTGAAGCTTTTCGCTCATTTATATTTCCTGGTCCTTAGATTTCCAGAGCAGAACCTGCACCCAAGCTGTAAGGGGTTGCTTTCCTGTTAGCTTTGGCAAAACGATTCAGGCTTCCTTCTTGCTACTGTCTGCTTTTGTTCAGCTGAGTGAACTGGTGAACATTTGCATACTTCAAACTACAAGTGTTTTAGGATAGGTATTGTGATACTGTCTGCTGTGAATGTTTTAAATCAACTTGCATGTATCAGGTTAACTAGCTGTAGCTGTTAGTGTCTTGTATTTTCTTTTGTTTCTCTCAGACTGGATTTTCTGCACAAAGTTTGGCGTCTCTTAGATCTTCCTAACCAGCTTCCCTTGGTCTCCTCTCCCTGACCCCTTTCCCCTTTAACACTGAGGTACTTGTGCGTAAGCCTTACAATAGGCACGTGAAAAGGCCCATTATAGGCACTTAAAGCTACATTAAGGTTAAGTCAATGATTCATCAGTAAGTAAAAGCTAAAATTAATCATTTAAACTGCCTGTAAGATTGGACAATTTTTCCCCACTTCATCAAATATAATTTGTCCCTGAAGAACATGTTGCTTCTATCTCAACAGTTAGGTGCCAATGTGTACAGAACACAAAACAAACCAATTTGAGTTGTTGTCGGAGCCTGCAGGAACACGGTAGCTTTTCAAACTGTTTCAAAACCAAAATGTTTCTGGTCTGTTATCATTTAATTAGTTCCCTCTTTTTTTTTTTTTTTTTTTAAATTTATTGTATAATGTATATATAAAAACTAGTAAATTTATATTTACTCTACTCATTATAGCTATGGAAAAAGAAGGAAATTGAGGGCAACTGAAAACCAAATACAAACAATAGTATACATACTTTAATTTTTGGCTTTGGGAAATATTTTCTTTATTCCTAAGATTTAGTAAGTCTTGTTTGCCCTCTGAAGTGGGGGATGTAAGCTAACAGAAGCTGCAAGGCATTGACTTTATGGGTGGGTGTACCCTTACACTAAAACAACAAAGACAGAATTACTGGTAAATGTATACTTCTCAAAAGTTGGTTCCTTTAGGTTTCTGGAGCTGCAAAGTCAGGAAGGTTTGGCCTTTGCACAATGTTTCTGAAATAATTTTTTCCTAAATGAATTTTTAATACCTGTTCAGAAATTCAGACTAGAAGACGACATCTGACAACTTACAAATGCTGGCTAGAAGCTGTGGGACTCTTATGCTGTACATTCCCTGTTACCTGTGTGCTCTGCCGGCTTGCCTGTAGGTCTTGCTCCTTCATCATCTCATTTGCAGAAATATATTATCTTCAGCTTAGAACAGAAGGGAGGGGAAAAGTCTATGAAAATGGACAATTTTGCCCATTTAGCTAGAGATAATATTTTTGCCTAGTTCTTAGTTGAGCTTTGTCAATGCATGTACCTTCTTGTGGCAGAGGTACTGGTTGTGGTCAGATGCCAGAAATAGCTGAATACAGTGTTATTCCTTACTTTCTCTTTTGCTTTCCACAAAACTTACCTGATTTTTGACACAAAATTGTTCTACCCATTAAAATATTGACTTAAAATGTATGTAACAATCAATTAATTTGGAAATTCTTTACTGGGAACAGCTGTTTTTCCTTACTCAAGTTCATCTGTCTCTTCCTTGTGCTAAATAATGTATTGTAAAATCTAGCCAAAAATAAACAAAATAAAAACCCAGTCCTGTTAATGCGACGCCACATAATGATATCAGCTTAAAAGAAGCATACCCTAGCCATCTTGCTAATTATCTGTGGCTCCTTAGGCCTTTAAATATAGTATTCTAATGTGCTGCATGGATCTGATGTTTTTGTTTATGGCTTGGGGGGGGGAAACCCAACTTGTTTCATATCATGTCTGTTACACTAAGTTCAGCTTTCAGCCCTTTTCCATTAGTTGTCCATAACTACAGAATCATGGGATTTTATAAAGGAGCTACTTGTTCAGTATTGCTGGTTATCTGGCTTTAACTCATCCAAACAAACAGACTGTCCTTTGCCAGGTGCAAACAGAACTTCCAGGCAACCTGTAGTTCGACACTGAGACCTGGCTAGTTTAAAAAAAGGAAAGGGGGCAGGAAGAGATCTTCTACTGACAATGATGATGCCAGGTTGACATTAACAATCTCTTTAGTTTAGAGCAGTGTAGTATTTATTGCAGCACATCTTGGTACAGCGTTATGAGGCTATAGTTTGATTCTTGAGCCAGGTGAAGTGGTTGGAAATTGCTTACTTTTGCGTTTGTGTTTTGCTTGGTTTTTACTGTAGGCAAAATTGAGCTAATTTCTTGTGTATTGACTCGCTTCTCAGCCTTTAGCTTGAGTTACTGTACGCAATGAGGTACACAGCGGCAACTGCTTTTTGAAAAGTTGCCATTTGGAAGGAAGCACAGAGGGTTGCCCCGCAGACCTGCACGCACATGTATAATATATTACATGTGGATACACCCTACCTCAGGTGGGAACAGAAGCAGCCAAAGGCATACAGAGATTTTTTGCAAGATGGAATCAGTTTTGTGAAAGATTTTTTTATTATTATTTCTTTTTTTTCAAGTTGAGTTCGTAAATGCTTTCTTAAATCTGGTATGCACTCTGAAGTGTTCCAGTGTGATAACAGATGAGCTAAGTTGCTTGCTGCTAAAAGCCTGCAAAGCGTGAGCAGTAGGCAGCCTAAGGAGGAACGCTGGTCTTTTAAAATGATGCCAACCTTGATCTTGTAACTAATGGTTTAAGTCACAAAATCATCACAGTATCCTTGAAACAAGATGTAAAAAAGAGGTTCACTGTACAAAAGGGGGAGGATGTGCGTGACACCTGTGAACACATAGTAAAAAAGGGAAGTAAGAAGCCATGGAAATCGCATCTTATCAGGACATTTGTGCTGCATGATCACAGTCTCTTTGTCTCTCATCAGTCTCATAACTGAGCATTTTTAAAACATACTCGACAATCCCAGTTGCTGTTCTCTCACAGCCTCTTCTGGTGCCTGAGTTGGAGAGATTGTGGTGTGGCGCAGAGCTGTTCTCCTTGTCCCCTCAACAGCTCTTACACAGTGCGTCAGAAAGCAACAAAGAAACTTTGGTTTGGTGATGCGGTTAAGCCTGTATCATCTCAAAGCTTCTCAAATGTAAATGGTGACCATGCAGTTCAGTGCACTGATATACGGCGTAAATTTACACCATGAGTGGAACTTTCTACTCTATTAAAAGAAATTCAACATGTTAACTTTTATACAAGTAAAGCTTGTATGCCAGATATCATCAGTCTGCATCATTATGGATGGCTCTGTCCTCCCACAGCTAATGTAACATGGGTGCAAGTTTTGGCTCATTTAGTGGAAACATGGGCATGATTGATACAGATCAAATTTTTGTTACTGAAAGATTCATTCGTACACAGAGCTCATGCTAGTGTTGTGTGAATACAGCTTCATAAATGAATTAAAAAGGTTTCTGTCAGTCCACATCAGGAAGGTTTTGTGAGGGTGGTGGGGATGGAAGTTCGTTGTGTCGCATTATAAGTATGTTCTGTGCAAATTCAGAGTACTCTCTGCTACTTATACAGGTTCAGTTCAGCTTTATTGGTCCTAGTGAACAACTGGAGAGTTTAATTTGCTGAGTGTCAGCCAAGTGTGTCTCAGTGGGAGAGTGCTGATAAACCTTACTATTTTAAATCTGGCTGTCTGTCTCTGCTGTTTTTAAAGCACAATGTCTCTCTTTCTTCTGCATAAATGATGTAGTCTTGCCTCGCCAGCTCTCTTTGGGCCTGGCTGCTACAAAGGTGGTAACGCTTCTCAATTCCTCATCACATGGCCTGTTCGTGATCTTTCTCATTTTTGCTCACCTGAAAAGCTTAGTCTTTTATTTCCCTCAGTTAAGCACTTTGAGACTGCTCAGTGGATGGCACGCTGAAAAGTCATTATTCTTCCAGTGTTCCTGCAAGACTACAATGTCTGTTGTGGTGAGGCAATTAAGGAGTTAAAGGCTTGTGGAGTTTCAAAGAAATGCCTGACAGTTGCTTTAAAGTATCGCTACAATCCTAGCTGACCTCATTCTTGTCAGACAACAGTGATAATATCCAAAAATGGGTGCGAGACAGGAAGTGTTTCAGGAAGGTGTGTTTCATGCAAAGACAACAGAAATGCGCTTTCTCCCAGGGCCACTTACTGTAAGATCCATATTAATTTAAATGGAACAGTGAAATTCCAGAATGTGTTTACAGAAACATTATTTCAGTCCAAAAAACCCATTGCTTGTTGTTCTAGTGTGCAAATGGCAAAAGCGGATGAGTTAACCACTGTACTCATTTAATATAATGACATTGCTGGCTATATGAACCTACTTAAACATCTGGATGCTTCACCTACTTTTTTGATAGTTTTGTTTACTATTTTTAAGGGGGGCTTTGACCTGAAAAAGTAGTACAGGAGAAATACAAATCTACCTAAAATATGTTTTTCACATTTACTTTACATTCAAAGAGATTTGATATCTAACAAGCTTTTAATTAATTTAATCAACTAGGAGTGTTCCATAGTAAGCAGAAAAAAATCCCAGTTTTTTTTCCTCGCTGCATTCTGTGACTTGGAATTTAGAAGAATGGGATAAATGGAGCAATGCCTGCTGTGTGTAGGAAGTGTGAGAAAGTCTTCCAAGTTTTTGCCAAGAAAGTAGGAATGGTTTGTTTTTAAAAAGATGTAGCATTTTTCACTAGTCAGTCTACCAAGATATCTGCAAAAAGTGTCTTATACTTACAGGTTCCTATCATTTTCATCCTATTTAAAAATTCATACATCGGAAATGAGCTTGTATTTTATTTTTATTTTTCAGTAGCACACACTTAAAAACATGCAAATAAAAATAATTCCTACCAGTTCAGAGCTCTTCTGATGATATTTAGGGATATTTTCCCTAAATTTCCTCTTAGTTGTGTCCAGAATTGTCTCTCCTGTAGTATGAATCTGCAATAAAATTCAAAAGTCAATTATGATTTCTTTTTTTAACAAGCAGAAATGAATATTGCTTGAGAGATTTCTTTTGACTTCAGAGGACCTTATTTCAGCATTAACTTCATAAATTCTTGTAAAATAATTTATTAAGGCTTAGACTAGATCCAGTAAAGATTCTACCATTCAAGAAGTTGCACATTAATAATATGCTCTTCTGATTAACTGCTACGAAGTCTTGCAGATGCTTGTAAGAATATTAAATTAAAGCACTGCTATTTAATATCTGATTTTTCATTTAAAGACTTGTTTCCTCTGTACTTTTTTCTGTATTCTCCTATAGTTTCAAAAAATATTTGTTTGCATTGGTAGGGAGTGAGCAAATTCTAGCTGCTAGAACTTACACAGAGAATTTCATGTTTGGGAATTCACTGGTTTGTGAAGCTAGGTCACCAATTTTGAAGGACCCTTTGAAAAGTGTAGCCCACAGCCAGGCAACTACAGGAGGGGAAGGAATGCCATGTTATTGATGTTGAATGGTATACTAGCAAGGGTTTGTCTTTTTTACGGAGATGTGACCAAGGAGCTCAGGTGAAGTGCAAGAGGACATGAAGGCAGGCTACTGGGAGGAAGACCTGAGTGAAACTGAACTCAGCCCTGTCACATGCTGAGAAATGAAACAAGTATGATCTGTGTTTTTAGAAGATGATCCAAGGATGTAACAGAAGAGAAAGGGAAGGAAAATGGGATTCTTTGGACACAGGAAGGCATTTTTTGTTATTTGGTGGTAGCAACTAATTTAATATACACACACACAGTTGTTTCAAACTGAATTATATTTTATATTTGCCTGCCGTTTCTGGAAGTGATTGCCAAGAGTGAAAACCACATAATATATTTCTAGTATTAAACCATCTATTACTGATGGATAATGACAGAGTAGAGGGAGAAGGCACCAGTTAGTCTGGGTTAGCTCATGTGTTCTGGATAACTCTTTCTTGAACTCTTAGATTTCTAAACTTCTACTAGGCTATGTTGATTTCCCACTGCTTTTCGGACATGACGAATTGTCTCCTCTCCCATGTCAGTGTCAGGTAATCTCAAGTACTCCCATGATAGTCTTCCTCATACTTTTTCAGGTAATGTGCCATTTGATCACTTTTCTATTAGGTATTATAATAAGATAACAAATACTATAATCACCATAATAACACCTCTTAACAAAAGAAGCATTTTGGAGTTTTTAAAACTACAGATGTCCTGTGTTCTCATTTACATTTTATGTATTTTTGATTTTTAACATTACAGGTGCTAGATTTCTGTATCTGTAGTGGCTTTCTGATTTAAGCTCCTAATTTTTGATGGTGAAGCGTGGGATTGTCTCTATAAACTCAAAAAGGGCTACCATTTTGAAAAACCTTCTGTAATTACTTACTGAACAGTTACTGATGAAGTCACTGGAGAGAGATAAAACCAGAATCCCGTTTTACTAATTGTTGGTTAAAACAATTTGACTCTCTTAGGAAAGTTTCTGTGAAGTGCTGTGTAAATATGCACCTTACAAAATCATCTAGCGATGTAAGATATGGCAAAGGGTGTCACTCTATCAATCTGTGTCCTTGAGTTTTCAAGGTGATTTATCACAAAGCATTTAATCAACTTGTTTTCATGTAACAATGAAGTCAAATGCATTATTTAAGTTTGTTTTTCTTCAAAGTATACTGAGTTACTTTTGACTAATAACAAGATGTATATAAGGAAATTATATGCTTCTGCTTCAAATAAGAGAAAAAAAATCTTTTCCTGATTTTCAGTATAGCACAATTAGATGCTTTATGGTCCTTTTTTGTTTTTAGTCAGAGCGAGGGATATTAAGACAATACTAGAAGTGAATTGGTGCACTTGTTAAGACCAGTGACTTGTCCAATATGCTAAATCCCCAAGGAGATGATTGCAGGATCTCAGGGATTTCTTGCTAGCATTGAGCCCTCCAAGCAGGGAAAAAGGAAAGTTCTTACATAGCTTTCACAAATACTTAAGTCATACGAAGATAATGTAATGCTTCTTGACACATTGTCATAGTACTTTATTTAAGAACCAAATAGCTCTTTACTATTTTGAGTCACTCTTTGAGTAATGGTTTCCAGCAAGTTTAATTTTTGACACTCTGTTGCATTTCTGGCAACTGTAGAGAGGTCTGTTCCATGTCTCACCCCTGTCCAAAATGTGGTGGGTTTCTTTTCTCTTCAGCTCATAATTCCTGCCAGGTCCATGACTGTCCTTTTTTTGATCTCAGTATATTCTGGTCTTTCTCCTTCATCTTTAGGCATCCAGCTGAAGCACTTTTATAGGCATTGACCTCCCCGTCAAATATATAGAAGAATTTGGCACCTGACTTGGTAATCTGAAAGAAACTAAAACCAAACTGTTGTGACTGTCCCCTTCAAAGGCTGTTCCACGGTGCACATGGAACATCAAGGAAGACAATGTCTTGCTGCATAGAAAGCTCTGTTTGAAAATCTGTGGATTTGTTAGGAAAAGAGTAGGACTTCTTAATTGATTGGGTTTTTTTGTAATAATAATTGTAACTAAGGAATTGAGATTTTTGTTGAATTCATGTTTTAATCTTTGTATTACTGAGCTATTTAAGGTGGATAATTGAGAGAATGCCTGGTGGCATAGATGGGTTGAAGGTGTCAGTTTTGTGAGTAGTTACACGTGAATGAAGAAATGCTCAAAATCACATCACACTGCTGTCTCTTGCATACTTGGAATGACACCTACATGTGCATTAATAAACAAGCTGAAATATTGAAGTATATAGGGTGCGTGAAAGTCCTGCTTCCTAATAGTGGCAAAGGTAGTGTTTTGAAGGACTGAGGCTTTAGGATGGTTAGACATGCCTTCCCTTGAATGAATGGGATAAAATACCTAAGTCACTCCAGTGTTGTCACTTCTCTTCACATTGATAGCCTGTTTATATGCTCTTTTAGTAGTAGTTGTACAAAATTCTGTTGCATTATCTTACCATAGTTTTACAATCACTTTAAGAAAACCATTTGCATTGCACCAGTGGCAGTTTGGTAGGAGTTGTTTGTGCTCTGCTCTGACTCGCTGCCCTTCATTAAGAGGGTACAGCTTGATGCTTCTGAGCCTGTTTCTGCTCTGCTAAAAGGGGATAGTGACGCTGCCCTGCTTTGGTAGGGTGCCGTTCTGATCAAGAGGTGAAAGAGCAGATAGAGTCTTCGTTTTTAAAGGTCCCAAGAGAACTTGAATACAAACTGCGCGAAGGCCTGCAATCACTGAAGGAGATTTAAGGCAATCCTGCTGGAATTTGATTCTGCGGCTGAGTCATTTCAGCCTGTTTTTTGACGAATCAAGCCCCTGTCACAGTACTGCCATTGCCTTCTGTTATAGTCATTACAGTCCTCTGGAGTCTCTATAGCCATTGTCTGTTTTGTTTCTTTGTTTTTGTTTTCCTCACTAGAGATAGATTTTTAAGTTGGCAGAAGGTATCAAATTCAATTCCCACCACCAGAAGACTCTGCATTTGCACGGGGCATATAACAGCTGTGCAAGCTCCACTGCATGCTCCCTTGGGGAAAGTGCAGCTTCCTGGGGGAGGTATTTATACTGTGTGTTCCCATCCCAGGAGCCTCGCTAGGTTAGGTGTGCAGCTTAAGTGGGTTGTGGGTGTTCCTCCTCCTTGCCTTTCTGCAGCCTGTGCTGGCACAGTGCACATGCACGTTAATTCCAAGTTGTGAGTAAATTTTTGAGACCCTTTTTAGACATGGACATGGAAGGAAGCAGTGCCACAGAGCAGGGAATAGGGAAAGACCTCTCTGGACCAGATGCGTGCTGTGGGATGTTCAAGACTGTGGAAAGCTCTTTTCACCCTTACGTGTGTGCGTAGGCACACACAGTCTCACCCCGTGGGAAAGATACATTATGTATTTGAAAGAGTTTCTGGGAGCTTTGGCTTTCTGCTCAGTGTATGTGGGTCATTTGGAACAGACTGACGGCCTTCTCAGAGGGGACAAAGGTCAGTTTAAAATTCTTAGGTGTACCATGTAATGCAAGCAAGCCATCAGCAGATTTGGAAGATATCCTTGAAGTCTTTGTCAGGGAGGAAGGCCTTTTTTTAATGAGAAAGTTTTGGATGCAGAGTGGGAAGAGGAGTATTTGCTAGATATGTCTGAAATGTTTGTTTTGAAAGCCACCATTAGATTATGTGTAAACTGTGAGCCTGGTTTACACTCCTCCTCAGGGCAGGGAAAGATGGAATCTGTTGTTTATCAGAGTGCAGGTTTCCCCCAGGATGCTCATATACACTATACATTATGCATTAAGCTGTTGGCATTGTATCTCCAAATCTTTTCTTTGGTTTCAGAAGGTCTTAAGTTAAAAAAGAACAAACCAGACACCCCCACTCCTCCCAAAATAAACCAAAGTTGTGAAACTGTTCTTAACACCTTTGCTGAATGAAGCAGAAACAGATCACTCTTACCAACCTACCATTTTCTGGCAAGCCCTGTTTATCTACACTGGGACTCTCCTGAGAGATTTTTCACTGTTACCCAAATAGTCTTTAGCTGACCTTCAAAAAACTGATGAGAAAGGGAATAGTTATAAAGCAGATTACTGCCTATTTCAGATTACTAGTGGTTTTCTGCATATGACATTGAACAACTATCAGGGACAAAACAGTTTTTTGCTTCTCTCAAGTCAATGTTGACCTTAAAGCAAGAAGCCAGGAAAGGGACATGCCTATTTACATAAGTTGAAAAAACCTTCAAAACATCTTGATTTAAATTTTAATGAGAGATTTAGGCCTGCTGTCATGACACAATGGAGAGGCTTTCTAAATTTGTATCAGAAGATAAATGTTGTGCTTTCTTTGTTATTTTGCATTCCATTAATATTTTTGATGTATTGTCTTAACATTTTAGCTATAAAATTGGTGATATTTTGTATGCTACTTTTAATATTGAGAAAAGGATGCCATGAATAATCAGTAAGAACAAAACGATTAGCTGTTTTTAACGGAGGTGACACATTTAGGTATTAGTAGCTCACTTGCAGCCATTGTAGTGGGCCAAAGACAAAGAAGAAAAGGAGGAGATAAAACAGTTTTTTCTGACTTTGCTTTTCAATTTCTAGAGCTTTGCCTTATGTTGGGAAGTAGACCTACAACCCTGTGGTTTAAAGTCATGAAGCTAAGAAATCAATTTGGCAGTTCACAGGATTGGCGCTAAGATAAAATGAGAGGAAAGTGAGGGAAAAGGGAGTGTTCTATGGGAAGGAAACATTAAGAAAATAGGCAGCTTACTTAGGAAGACTTAGAAGCAGATGAAGTCATGAGAACCTGAACAAAACCCACGTTTGCTGTGGATGCTCTTCTGAGAACTGCTACTGTGAAATGGCTCTTGTGGACTTTTTTTAATGCAGTTGCTGCTGCTACTTGCACCCCTTGCATGTTTTGGGTGGTAATTTTCTTTGCTTCAAGAAACTTAAGGATAATTTCATTCTGCTTTTTAAGTAATCTAGAGGGTACTTTATTTGTTTCAGAGTGAAGTGATCTGCCCTTCCTTCAAATGATCATTACTTTTTTGAGATGTTTAAGGTGAAATAGCCATATACAATATTTTAAATGATAGCCACATAATTTAAAAGACTGCTATCAATCCAGAGTGAGTAATAATTTTAAAAAGAAATTCTGTAACTCTACATTTTTCTCTTGACGCAGTATTTCCCCTTGTCCTTCTTAATTTAGTGCAGTAAGGTAGATACCTGGCTGGGACATGACTCTTTCCTAACAGTACACTTGGTACTCACTGTACAATTAATTCACAACTGTACGCTATAAAAGATGTTTAAAAACATCTAGGCTAATGTGGAAATCGCATAACTGTGATGAAAAATTCAAGAGAAAGCGTGGGGTTTTTTTTTCCTCTTTGCTTTGTTTAGGTGCATGTTCACACTGGTTCTTTGTCCGTGTGCTGTTGCATATCCTTTGTATTTGTACTCTCAGTAACTGGTTCATCAGGAACTTTTAACGAAGTATGCAATCTCACGGTGGGAAGATAACTTTTTCAGGTTTTGTTTTTCTTTTTCCTAGTTTTCTTGTTCTTCTAAGGTGTGGTTTGGACTAAAATGAAATTTAGGTTGCTCTTTCCTTTTTTGACCTGCCAAAGTGTTTGTTCTGTTAGCATTGCTCTGCTCCCTGTAAATCAGACATTCTTCTTGGGCTGCGTCAGATTACTAATGACATGATTAATGCAGGAAGGGTAGAGAAGGATGACGTAGTGGCTCATGCAAAGTTTACCTGAGAATTATCTGTAGCTCTCTACTGTTTAGTGTCTGTGTGAGTCATGGCCTGAAGCCCTGCCATTCCCTGTTCTTCAGCTGGGCAAGATCACACTTACCTCATTCTATGTATGCATTTCTCCCTTTCCTGCCAGATCTGATTAGAAGCACTTTTGTTTTAAACTCTATGTTTATGGAACATTAAATACACTTCTTAGAGATAGCTGACCATAATGCTAAATGAAAAGCACCATTAGATATCTGTGGTCCAGGCAGCTTTAGAAACTTTCTCTGTCCTTATGTGAATTCTGATTTTTATCAGCTAAAGCCTTTTTCACGTTCATGGGTTTAGCAATGATAGTGTTACAACATTAGTAAGCTTTGCAACAGGACCATGAGTCAGTTGCTGTATGTCAGTAAAGCCTCCTGTTTCTTCTTGTGTATTTGCACACATACAAGCTTACAGAATACAAATGGCAAGTTTGTGATGCTGTCTCCAGCTTTTGAAACTTCCTTGGGCTGCAGGTGCAACTGTTCCCATCATGTTCAGTTCACCTATTGATTACTTAATGGGGTAGTCAGGAAGTTCATCTTGCTGATCAAGAAAACATGAGCATGTTCACTGGTAACACTTTGAAGTCTTGGTCATTCCCTTATTGTAGGCTGGCTGACTGGACCTCTGTTGTACCTGAAGATCAGTATTTGTTCTGCTATCTGTGTATGTGTGTTCTTTAACTACAGGTTCCTTGTAGAGTGTCTGTATTGATGTTCCCCTAAACTTGCTAGAAAGTGTTCTGTCAAATGCTCTCAGGTCTCTCTTAGGAGACCAGAATGAAGACAATGTAGAATTTGCAAGAAATGCTGATTATTTTTTCAAGATTCCTTTGTTTTCTCTGTAAAACTGTCACGAAGTATTTGGCATCCTTCAGCTTTCCTCAGCTAAAACTGTTGTATCCTCTGTGTGTGTGCTGCTCAGTCTGAATTACCTTGTGCAAAAAGTGCTTGATGTTTAACAGTAGAAGGTTATGCTGAAAACAAGCTACCTTTTTCCAGCCAGCTCATATCTCGCAACCTGCCAAAGCCTGTATCAGGAACACGACGTGTGGGAAAAAGTTCTGAAATGATAGACAGAAAAATGTCTTGTGGGAAACCTAAAATGCCATGAGACTCATTCTGTTAATAAAGAATGTTTTTACAAGCATAGCATCATCCCCCTTACTTTTTGACATTTTGAAAAATGAAAGCTTGAGAGTGTAACATTTGCGTAGAATGTAAACAACCTTGATACTTAGATAAGTGACATTTCTTGGAAATAACATTCCCTTAAGAGAAAAGAATGGTCGAAGTGAATAATTAGCCAGAAAAAGACCCCAGCTTATTTCTGTAAGGTATACCTCTTGACTACTTCTAATAAGGGCCATACTGATGCCGAGATAAAATTCTGTATGCGCTTTGTGATTGCATTTTACAAACATATCTTAAAGGAAAACAAACTCATCCTATGATCTGCTAGTGTCAAAAGGTACACCAGATTAGTAAATTCTTAACATAAACATATCATAGAAAAATCTTTTAAAAAAAAAAAGTTCTCTAATGCAACATGCAGCACATTTTGCACGCGTTGCAGTATATGCTAGTGGAGTTAATGATTATAATTACACAGATGCTTGAATGGGGATGGCAAAAGTTCATGTCCAGCTCAGTGTTGCCTGTATTTCATCTTGCTCCTTTTAAAGGAACTGTTTACATAAAAGAGTAACGTAGATTTTATTCAGTGAGTCAGTGTTTGAGCAAAAATCAAGCATATTGTTTCACACGTGCCTTTATGTAAGCTGTGTATCTAGAATCTGTCTTTCAGCTTGAGCAGTGAAATGGTATTTCTGGCTTTTGTTTTCTTCTGGCTAAATAGCCAGCGCCTTGAGTGTAGAACTGATTTTTTGCTTTTCACCTAAACCCCTCTTCTCCTGCACTTTCAACTAGAAAATGAATCAAAGAAAGAAATGCAAGAAAGAAACTGTCTTCACACAACTTCTGTAAAACCTGTACCTTCGTTTCTCCAGGTTTATGAGGCAGGACATTGCCCACTCTCCAGTTCATGTCAAGTTGTAGTTGCCTTTTGCTGCTCAAAGCAGCAAACAGTCCACGGAGAGAGCGAGCGAGCACTCCATCCGGCTCCTTGGCTCGGTGAAACGAGTCCAGAGGAAGCTCTGATTGAGGAAGGGCCCAAGAGGCAGGAAACAGATGTTAGCAGCAGTGTCCTGGCTCAGGTGGCCCGACAGCAAGTATACCAAGCCAAAATAACTACGTGGGTTAAATGGCCAGAACAATAGTTCATAGTCTTATTTGTTGGGCTACTTAAATCTAGATTTACCTAAGGATTAATGCGACTTTTGCACATGCTTTTCTTTGGTTGGCATTTTTGGTCTGTTGTCAAGCTTCAGACAGCTTGTGTGATAACGCTCCAGGTCACCATTTGTTTCTGTGTGCAGCTAGGTTGCTTTCTCCAAATGCTTTGTATGGTCATCTTGGTACTTCAGTACTTTTTATCTTGTATTTGGTCAAAGATCACCATGCATAGGGGGATGCAAAAGGCCAACGTTACAGTCCTGCATATTCAGAAAAAGCCCTGTGAAGTCTCCAAAACAGTGAAGATTCAGTATTTTATTTTTGCTGTGTATGCCTTTCTTCCTGTGACCTTTCCTGGTGTAAAAGATACCTGGGTGTATTAGTCATACCAGGACCATAGGAAGCCTACAGCAAACTTTAAATTGGGTGTTGTCACCTTATCTTCCAGGGAGAGTGCACAGAAATGCTTCTTCAAATCTGCTTTCAGACTTTGCATGTTCTTGGTATCCATTCATCACTTGAGCAATCTCTTGTTGCAAGATACCAGAAGGATATGGGGAACCTCAGGGTTTGTTTTAAAAAAAAAAAAAAGGAATAGAGCAAGTGGAATTGAAGAAAATTATGATCTTGGGCATAGGCATGATGCTCAAAGGTTGTGCTATGAAGGCGTCGCGTGTCAAAGAGAGATGGTTCATGGTGGTGATGCAGTGCAACAGCAGTGCAGAGGTCTGTGCCTGGAGCCTTTCCTTTGGCTCCCTCTGGCTTTTGAGAAGGGCCCAGACACCGTTTCTACCTTGGGATTTCTTGCAATTCTTTTGAGACTCTATCCCTGTGGGGACTTTTGCAGAAACAAAGCCTTTGTTCCTGGTTCGTTGGTGGTCTGCCTGTATCTTAAAACAGCCCCTTGCAGGGTTGTTGCTGACTGTTCGAGCTTTCTGGCTTGCTGCTTAGCTACCTGGGAGCCCTTGGTGAGCTCAAGTAGGTAGACAGCTACAGGGTAATGCAGAGGGTTTCTGAATGCACTGTTGCTCTTTGGTTTAACAGCATGAGAAAAGTGCGTAACTTTAACATCAGCGATCTTCCTTCATTCTTGCTCTAAGTTTCCTCCTGGGAATTGGGGGAGGTTGTCTTGTTTTCAGATAGGCCTGACTTTTCCTCATCTCCCATGATTGCTGCTGCCACCATTTTTCCATTTGAGAAGGTTTTTCCAGAGATAATCTTTTAAGCTTCCTGAATGCAACGTTGTGACATTCTTAATTTGTACATGTTATTTTCTGCCATTTGTCGAGCTTTGGGAATTTCCATTTCCCACATCCCTTTAGGATAGAGAGGAAAAACCCCAGTTTGCGAGGGTGATGAGACACAGGTGGTCTATCTGTGTTTCAGATCTCCATAACAAATATTTTCCACTTCTGACTTTACTAAAATCTCCTTGTAGGTAAGTTATTGGAACTTGCTGACCGTGAATCTCGTTTAGCGTTGTATAAAGGTTTTTCCTCCTAAATGAGTGTAAAAGATAGCAAGAAGTCACAAAACTTAACACTGCTATAGTGTTAAGAAGCTGGTTCGGAGACCAGGAAAGTTCTTTTTCTTAGTTAAATGCCACTGTGTAAAAATGGAATGAATCTATGTAGAAGTACTGGATCTTATGCTTCTCTCATTGGCTTGCTCTTCTAGGGAAGAAGGACTTTGTCTGTCTGACAGTCATTCCCAGTGATGGGGATGGACCAGCTGAGAAACAGAGATTTTGATGATAATAAGTTTGAATAAATTTCATTAAAATGGCTTCCCATGTAGAAGAGAGATCTTAGTGTGAGCTTGTGGACCTATGGAAGGCTTTTCAAATCCCCATAGAACACAAATTTATAGGAAGCCCAACTAGGTTGGTTCCACTGTTCATAGAGCTGCTTGCTCTACGCTGTGTTGGTTTTTAAATCAAATTATGGTTGCCTTTGCTAAACTTGTGTTGTGTTGCTAGCTTTACTGTGTATGTTCCAGTTGCCAAAATACTAGAAACCACAAAAGGCACCAGTGTAATAAACAAGAACAAATAAGGACAATCTGAAATGCTGTTACTTGCAGATAGTTGACTGAACATCTGAAATAAATTGTTTCTGTTTTTAGTATTTATTTTAGTTGCAGCTTTCTTATACCCCTGTGAACTTCTTTTCTCCCATTGGAATATCAGTAAAAACAAGCAGACTACTGCTCACTTGCAAAAGGAAGCAAAAATTAATACTTAAGATTTGAGAATGAGTTTTTATGTTAAAAGTAATGATTTTAAATTCTAAAAATTAGACCTTTATTCAATTTTCTATGCACATTTCTCATGAAAGATTTTGAAATCGTCATCTTTTGATGAAAAAAGTTCAAGTTTCTGATTTTTTCATCTTTTTCCCATTTCTGATTCCAATTTAAGATAATTAAACAATCACCAAGATGCTTGCTATAACTGTAGTTATTTATAATTGACAAGGATTTGGCATCAAAAGCTACGATTATAAAAGCAATTTAGCCTGCTAGATATCCTTCAAACTCCTCCTGATTACGTGTAAATGCCAGCAGTATGAGATTACATTCAGTTTAAATTCGAGTCCTCTATTTAAAAGATACTGAATTTCTGTGGTCCGGCCTCCTCTTTGAAACCTTGAAGATGACCTGTTTGAAGTCTGCATGTGCATGATCCTTACTACAGAATTGCTGTGATTTTCTTTAGAGACCCATGACTTCTGGCGAACTCTTTTTATACTCCCTTGTTCCGCTGCTTTAAGACAGGTTTCCCTGTGGTAAAAGAGTTTCGTTTATTACTTGTTTGTTTATATTAGTAGTGGTTTCCTTCTTAAGGTTAATTATTGTTTCAAAGAAATTGCAATTTCCTGTTCTGGTGTAGCTTGTTTTCTTTAGATTTGTTCCATGGCTGTCATGATGTCTGTAAAATATTGTTCAGGAATTCTTTATATTTTGAAAGTGCAATGCTCCAAGGGATGATTCTTAATCTTACTTACTTTCCCCTCTCTTTTCTCTCAATTTTAGGTAAGAATGACTTTTGCAGTGGTTTTCTGCTTTGGAAGAATTTCTCCTTTGGTAAAGTATTAATCTCTTTTTCTGTCTTCCTTAAAAAATGGTATTTTTTTTCTCTGTATTTAAGGGAGGAGGGGGAATCCTCAACCAAGGCTAGTGCTGTGCCCCTTTAAATACTCTGATATGGTTGCTGGAAGAGAATTTGAAAATCTCAAGTAGGTGTTTGGGTTATTTCTGAATAATTTTCTATATGCAGGGTGATAGTACAAATGCACAAGCAAGTTATTAACTGTCACCTGCAGTAGTCTGAAGAAGTTTGAAATAGGTTTTCCTTTAATGAAGCAGAGTGTGCTGCTTCATATTTCCTGTGGAATATCTGCATGCTCGAAGGCCCTGCCCAAGTATATAACAAAGCTTATGTAGTAGGAAGGTCTTTATCTCTCTATACCCAAGAAGAATTTAAAGCTAGATAGCAAAAAGTAGGTATTTTAAACACATATTGTAAATTAAATGATGATCCAACAGAGTAATTAACACAAGTTGCAATACCAGGATTCCAGAGTTGTGTTGTTTTTGTAAAAAAACAAAGTCTGCTAGGTCTTTACTGTGTAACAATGATATGGGGAGCTGTACTGTACTGTGTTTTCGCCTCCGCAGCCATTACTAACTGTAGATTTGGAAGCTTCTTGTTAAAAGGCTGCAATCCCAAGGAAAAAGATCTTTCATTTAGCAGGACTAGAGACAACTTCTGATTGTAAGAGAATTGGTATATTGTGGAGAGTAATGCAACTATAAATATGACTTCCTGTGTATTAGACATGTTTGCCAGTTGCTGGAAGCTTGAAAAAGGAGATCTTGTCTGGTTACAATTCACAATCAACCTATGGAAAGGAGTTGAGAACAGCAGTCCGTTTCTTTTATCAAGGACACTCTTGGTGCATAGTATTGAAGTTCTGCTTTTTTGTTCTTTTTCCTATACGTATACAGTTTTAATTAATCAGTGAGAGGCCTGGGCATGAGGTAATGCTGGAAATCAACAATGTGAATCCTGTGATTCTCAATAGAGAATTAATGGAAACAGAGGTATTGCTATCTCCTTGGTCAAAGTAGTATGTCATTTGGACAGTATCTAAAGGCAGGCTTTGGGCTGCTGTGTGCATAATATTCCTTTGGGTTTTGTCTGGTTTTAGAAGACCAAAACTAAAACAAGAAATAGTGTAATTTATACTGGGAAATAATCCTGATCTTTAAAATTCTCTGGCATCTGTATTGTCACAGCTTAGTCAGAAGGACCCTCTGTAGCCATCTAGTCTGATCCTTTGTGTAATGTAAGGCAAAAATCTCCTGCTTATTATTCAAACAGATTTTACGTGGGTTTCAGCCTCTAATAAAGTCAATGCAAGTTGTGTGGATTTTAATTTTCTCAAGCCTTAAATATGCTTCTTCCTTGCCATTCCACCTGAAAGGCAATTAGTGATCTTCTCAGATGAACTCTGGAGTTCGAGATGCTTTATTCCAAGAGACAAAGCTCGTAGTTGTCCAGAAGTGGGTTCATGGTGTTTGTCCTCATCTTCACCGCTCCCCACACAACTGGTTCCCAGATGCCAGTGAGGAAGAGGTGGGAGGCAGTGTGATGAGGAGGGGAGAGGGTAGAGAGGCAGCGAAGCTGGTGGCATGAGGAGTAAGGAAAGGGTATGAAGAAGCTGGCATCAGTGAGTCCCTGCTTCAGAGAGGTATGAAAACATTGACCTAAGATTGAAAGGGTAGGATTCCTCCAGTTGTTCTCTACATATTGGCCTTGACCATGTTCCTGTTTTTAGGGTAACCAGACTTTGAAGAGATTCGAGCCCTTAGGTAGTGGTGGTTCTCAGTTGATGGGAGAAACCTGGGAGGGGAAAGGGGGGAAGCACATGTGTTCCATGTCCTGTGCATGCCCTCACTCTTGCTCATGCGCTTTCTCTCACTCACTCTTGTCCTTTCCTCACAATGTCTCTGCTGAGCAAAGCTTTTAATTACCGGTCAAGAGCATTGTATTCATTTCCCTCTGTCAGCTACCCTCCTCCATAGGCTCTCCCTGCTTCTGTCCAAACTGCCATGCAGGGTTATGTACTCCACAAAGGACTAGAAACCTGGACATTGTGGCATCTGCTCTGGGCCACAACAGAAGTAGAGAGGGAATGTTGCATCAGTGTGTGCATGTACATGTACTGCACACACTGCACAAGCCTGGGCCACATGGATGGCTTTGCTACAGTGCAATTTTTTTTTTTTTCTTTTTCTTTTTTTCTGAATAGACAGTAGCTTGGGGGCAGGAAGGAAAGAAGAATCTGCTGTGAAAAAAAATGTAGATTTCACTTCCTTGAGATCAGTTTTTGCCCTGGTTTTATAGAGTCACTTTATGTCATTCAGTTAAGAAAGTACTTTATAGTCCTACATCTTGAGTACAGGTAGAAACACCACTTTATTTCATCTGAGCTCTGTCCTGTGACTTAACAACCATGTTCCTACAAACGAACAATCTCTCTCTTCTGAAGGTTTTCATTATCACAAGGCTTATAATCTGGGAAAAAAAAAAAATGAAGTATGGAGTCCAGATTATTTATTTTGAAATAGAAATTTAACTACATATATTCTGGGGTGGGTTTTTTTGTTTCACCTGTCTTTGAGTTTCGTATCCTTTCCTGAGTTTTCCTCTTTAAAAAAAAAAAAGTAAAAAGTAGTTATATATAGATGTAGATTACATCACTTAGTCTGTAGGACTTATATTTTCTACAAGGGTACCAGTTTACTGCCAAAATATGACTCAAAAGATCAATAGCAAACAATCTGTACAAGTTTACACAAGAGAACTGAAGTATTTCATTCCGTAAGCATTGTGCTTTAAAAGCACACATTGCAAAAATAGATACTACTTTGGGAAGGCTGCTTTCTTAATTTTCACTGTTGCTTTCAGAAGTATGTCCAAATAGTTACAGGCGTTTTTTTTCCTGAGAAATCTGTTGCTGCACACTGAGAATGTAAGGGAGTTGGAATGGCTATGGCTCCAAATGCTTGCACTTAAGAGAGGTCTGTCATAATATTTCTGTCCACAAAGACAGTCTTAAATTTTAAAAAAAAAAACAAACAAAAAAACCCAATTTAATTTACCCATCTGATGCATTTTTATTGTAACAAAGAATTCAAATGGAGGTCTGGAAGGTGCATTCCTGTTTTAAGGATATGCTGATCATGGTGGCTGTGGTTGAAGGAGGTGCATTTGCCGTGTCTTTATGAACATTGTTATGCAGTGCATATAATGTTTAATATGCTTTGATTTCTTTAAAACTCTCTGCATTATTTTATCTAAAATCTGTGTATTAAGAAGTGAATGATACTTTCTTCATGTCTGTTCTTGGTTAACGTTCTATAGAAGAAAATTAATTGGACAACGTAATACTGCACTAATAGACATAACTCTCATTTTTGTGTAGCCCTTTTTTGTTGACAGTGTCAAACATTTTGCTCCTCAGTCATTGTCTTTACAGTTTTTCTAATTCCTTGTATGTTGGTCCATTTAGCAAGTCAAACGTAAGAAGGGAAAAGGAAGGAGAGCTGCCCATTCTCCCCTCTTTTTTAATCTGAGATTAAAAAAATGCATACAAATATCTCAAAGTCTAGGAGGAAAAATGTGCAGTTTAGGAATCCATCCTGTCCCTTTTGTTCAGCTCATGCTTTTTATTAAATTTTTTGGCTCCTGATTTAACATTATCTACCCAGTAACTGATAGTCAAAGTCTCTACAGCATTTCCAACAATTCAGAGGCATCCTGACCATCTACAGATAGTAATGTTTGATAGCACTGGGTTTTTTAGGCTGTAAATGTTTGAGCATGTCACAGCTTTTAGATTTGAGAAAAAGCACACATTTTAGAAAAACAACTGAAAAGAGAAAAGTAGAAACTGGAAAATTAAGAATTGGGGTAGGTAGGAAAGAAGGGCAACTCAGGTAGTCAGAGCTTTCAGCTCTGGGTTTATTGCTGAGTGTTCCTTAAATTTGGCGCTTGTCTGTTGAGATTGTGAGAACAACCTTCATTATTCTCAGCAGTTTACCCACCACAAAGTTTTGTTCTCCTTTTACAGAGGGCTTGTCAAATGCTATGACAACTAGGCTGGTTTTAGGCAAACAGACCCTGGCTCTAAAAAGACAGTAAGTCTGCGAGTCAAATGTGGAGGGCAGCCATTGGCACTGGAAGACGTAAGAAACCACAGATTGTTTTCTCGTTGGATGAAGAGCTTAAAGCAATGTAAAGTTAATTGAAGAATTCCTTGAAAGTGAAGTCAGCTTAAAATAAAAGCTATGGGGTCTGTAATCTACTAAATGTGAAAGCTTTGTAGGCAGTAGTGAACCTAAAAGTTTGAAAAGAACATATTTTAGTAAATATATCTGGCTTGTGTTACGGACTGTCCTGTTTTAATTATTTGTCCAAATAATGTAGATTTGCAGTAGGATCTCTAATTAGGCACGGTTTGATTTATTGAGCTGGCCCCATATAAACCATGATGTCATGCTGTACTGCTCAAAATTACAGCTCTGCTCTTGCAGTTTAAAGACGATTATTTTTAACTTTGGAATGTTTCAGTTTTGTGCATCTTGGCTTTTGGCTTTGTGAACTTAAGATGTTCTCTGCTCCCCTCCTCCTCCCTCCCCCAGATCAAAGCAATTCGCTGTAATGTAACCAGAACAAAACCCATTGAAATGGACTTCTGAACACTCTTGGCTTTAAATGTTGTTGGTAAATAAGAAGAAAGGCAAGAATATTCATGCTTGCTGTCAGGAGGGTTGAGAAATAGGTACAGTAGGTATTGAACTATGTTTCGCCAGGCGTCCAGATGCTGATGCCATTCCAGAGCAGGAATGTTTCACTTATGTCTCTAAAAGGTCTTAGTTTTCTTTTGATGCTGTGATTGAAGTAAAGGGGGAAAAAAGGGGGGGGGGGGGAGCGGGGGGGGGGAGAGGCAGGATCTGCACTGCCTGTTACTGCAGGTAATAATTATTTACTAGGAACAGGAACTCTCATGCACATGAGTTTTTACTCATATGTGTTGCATTTTCTGCTCGTTTCCCATTTGAATAGGAAAATTTGCCTTCAGTTAAATCTGGGTCTGTTCCAAATGCAAAGGGAAGGCTTTTCACAGGAGATTTTCTGCATTTCCATACAGAGGAGGTCTCACTTCTGCAGAATTGAGCAGCATCCCTTCTTGCCAGCGTTCCTGATCTGGACTTGCAGGCAAAGGGACACACAGCAGGGTGTGGAGGAAGGGAGGACTGAAAGTAAGGTCAGAGTATGGTCTCTCCTGCCAGCCTAGCCTCTTCTAGCATGTTAAGAAGAGACCAGGCATTTCAGGGCAGGGGGAGTCTTATACTGGAGGCACTTATTTACTCATAGATGTCAAAAGGTGGGAGTTGTGTTTGGGAGGCAGTAGCTGTGTCAGAGGAGGACAGACTCCATTTTCTAACAGAGCAATTAGGAGAGTTTCTGAGTGGGAGGGGAAGGTGAAAATGTCTTCCTGTGAATTTTAGGGGGAAGACTCCGTGAGCTGCCCTTGGTAATGATTGCAGTGTTCCAGGCTCCTGTACGTTGAGAACAATGCACGTTGAGTCATTGCAAAGCTGTACCTTCTCATGAGGAGCCTTGATTACATAGCAGCTGACTTAGTTTCTATGCTATAAATTGTGTATGTAAACTAGATTACAGCTTAAAAGACTCCTAAAAAACCATGGGATTTTTTAGGGTTTTTTGTAAGGATATTCTCAAATGAGTATCACATTTTTAATATAATCAGTTGTTCACTAACATACTGGTTTTACGTGGGTAACTGCTTTTAGTCGTCCTATAACTAGTTTCAGTTTAGGTAAATCAAAGGTTGGAGAAGAATGCTGCTTGCGGGGAAATGGGAAAGCAGTTCATACTCTCTCTGTGCTTTGGTGCCAGTGAACGTAAATGAATGGAAAGTATGTGCAAGTTTGCTAACAAATGGTATGTATAGTGGAAAGATTTGATGTCTGACTTCAGTTTAAAAAAATACATATTAATTTGCTTGTTTTGACCTGGCAAAGTTGCAAACTGAAAACAAATTTAACCATTAGAGAAAAAGATGAAAGCCTTAATCCTTTGAGTATTCAGGTCTCTGGTTTGCAGTTAGTAACAGGGGGCCTGTAATGTCTTGGTTGTAACATAATATCAATAGAAATTTAATAAAGTTTAACATTCAGTGAGTTTCCGTCTCTTGTTGATTGTAATGCTCTGAGAAGGTTTTCACAGTGGCTGACATCTCTGAGAAAGGTGAGCTTTTGGTGATGAGTGGACCACCTGTCTTGTTTTGATGAAATGAAAATAAGTGGTAGACTTCAGGTAGTTCCATGACGAGATGCTCATGTTTTGTCTTGTGTTAACAACACATGTGTGGTTTTTTATATCAGTCACAAAATCTGAATAGAATATCTTTTCCAGGATGGTAATTAGCAGATATTTTAAATGGATCTTGCCATGAGATTTGTGTGGAGTGAATATCATCCACTGTGTGTGTGTCTGGGCACATGCATGTACATGCATGGGTTTTGTCGTCCTTTTTTTTTTTTTTTTTTTTAAGGATCTGGCAATATACTTGGTACTGAAACAGAAACAGTCAGACCTTGAGGAACTTATGACTGACAGCAGTTTAATTCTCTTCTGTGTAATAAATGACTGATGTAGGTTTAAATTTTTTTTTTTTTTGGCAGTTCTTTTCCTGACATTTACTTGCTGAAACTGGTCTTGGAACTTAAAGGAACAGCTTGCCTCTGAGAGGCATAACAGTTTCTCCCATCACTTTACATCTTGTCATTAAAACTGGACATTCACCCACAAGCTGTCTCACAACTCTGAAGTTACAGGTTTGAAATTACTCAATGAGGATCTTTAGCCTGCAGTGTATGATGAAGTGATTCTAATGGCCAGACAAGACAAGAGGGTGATGATGACTGTCATGAGAAACTAAACAGGGAGGTGGGACAGGAACGTGCCTGCTGTGATACCTCTGGAATTGCCAGGAGGTCACCAGATGGAAAGTAATGGCACTTTCCAGTTACAGTACTTCCAGTAGCTTCCTTTTCCTTTTGCTCTACAATGTAAAGCTGTTTAGTGTCACATAAAAAACCAGTCTCTTCAATAACACGTGCCTGAAATTATGTTCTTGATGCTGATGCCAAAAAACAATTGGGATCACAGCATACAAAAGTACTTGAACAGAGAGATGGAGGTGATCAAATCTGGTGCGCAGGGAGTCTCATGAATGTGAAGTCATGTGAATGACATGAAGGCACAGGGAGGAACACATCTGGCAGCCGTGTAATTTGAACAAGTCCCTTGTCATTGATTAATGGTATGGTGGTCACATACAAGAACTTACCACACATCTCTTGTGATATTCCTCTACCCCCTCATTCCCACTTTCTCAGCTGCAATTGTCCTCTGGGCGTGTTTCGGTTGGAACGAGCAGGCTCAACCAAAAAAGCTGAAGGAGGTCATCTGTGCTAACCTGTCTTGGGTGGAAACAGCTAGGGAGTGATCATGCAAGCAGCTCAGCTAGCTTGAGGAGTGTCGACCTGCCCTGCGGGTGGGTGGGAAAGGGGAGACATATCATCTGAGGAGAGGTGACTCCTGGCAGAGGATGCATGCTCACAACCAGTGACGGTGTCTGCTCTGCGTCTGGGGGTTGAGAAGGCAGGTACACATAGATTATCATCTGACTGCTGTATCTTAGTTTGCTAACTTGAGCATGGTTAGTAGAGAAGCCATGATGCCACAGGTCAGAGTGCAGGCTGTATGGAAGGTTAACACCGTAAGTAGCTGCACACTTAAAGGCAGACTACTGCACTTGTTGGCAGAGATTAAAAATAGCACAGCTTTGGTTTTGATGTTTTGCAAGACTGCTTCTGACGGGCATAGTGGAAGGTGTGCTTTTCCTCAAATGCAGCTACAGTTTTGTCTGACTAAAACTTTGGCTCGTTATTGGTTATATCTGGAATTCAGGCAGCAATGCTAAGATGATTCACATACATTAATTAAACCTCTAGCACCATCGTGGGAGGCAAGTTTAGAGGAGGTAATGGAGATGAGTAGCCTAAAGGTGCAGAGGGAATCTGCTTCAGAGCTGAAATTAAACGTTGGCTCCAGGCATCATGCCTCTGGAAATTCCTAAACTACTCAAGTTTCATGTCAACACTGTCCAATTACAGCACTGTAATTTAGAGTAATTTATAAGTCTGTATCTGTAGTGGATAAGATTTGCATAAACCACATCCATTAACAATAAAAGAACTGCTATTAAATAATTAAGTAATAAAAAGATCACACCATCAGTAACATGATTAAACTAAGAAAGGGTATCGCTTCTTTATATCTGGCTTCTCCTGAACACTCAGGAGCAGATGTATTGTGTCAGACCAGTGTCCATCTAGCTCTATCTTGGCTCTAGCCATAGCTGTTAGCCACAGAAAGATTACAAGAATAAGGCAAGCGTACAGTCACGCCTTTTTTTTTTTTCTTTTGCCACATCTTGCTGTTTTCTGCAATTCTGCTCAAATTCTATTCTGAAATCTTTTTTCAGCTTTGAATTTTGGAAATTATGCATCGTTGTGGCAACATCTCCATAGTAATCTGTCTTTTCTCGTGAACAGTGTGACTAAGCATACCCAAGCCTCCCTCATACACATTTTATAATCGCCATCTGCTAGTAGTGTGTTGTGATATATACTTGCATTTGAGAAGTTTCTTTTACAGCAGGATAAGTTCATCTGTCCACCATAGCCTAGAAGACTCCAGAAATGTGGTGAGTCCCATTACTGTATTTGCTCTTTTATCCATTTTAGAGAAGAATTAGTGGTTATGGAAACTACCAAAAGACCCTTTCCTGCAGGGATTTGAAGAGAGATAAGGAAGGCCCTTATAAAATGTGGAAGAAGTCACTGTGCTTGATGTTTTCTTCCCAGAGCTCTGTAGCTGCCTCCTTGCCATGGGTAGGCCTATCATTTATGTTAGCATCAGGACATGCTTGCAATGCTTTTGCATTGATCCGAGGCATTCCAATCTGCTTAGTGATCTTTGAGAAATGCCTTTTAAGGCTTTGTTTGTAGTTGTTCTGTGAGCATTGTTCTTTAAGAAGAACGTCATAAAACGGCTTTATTAAAAATGACAGAAGTGGGTAATTAATTTAAAAATTGTTTTTATAAGCTATTAAAAGAAAAGTTGGGATTTTTTAATAGTTTTACTTTATGATGTATGGCTGCTTTTAAATGTTGATGGAACAAGGGAAATCAGAAAGACAAATTTCCCCTGGTTTTCATTGCAGGGCACATGGGTCAAACACCCAGCATGGTGTTCTCGGAAGAAACAGTTTCATTTTTCCTAAAGTGGACATGCAGTACTAAAGCTTGCTGTTTTATGACTGAGTGGTACTAAAATGCTGTTTATTGTCAGTCTTTTCACATCTGAATCATGTTATTTAATCCAGATTTTCTTTGAAACCACTGCCAGGAGTGCAGTATGGATGAATGCTTGGAGAAACCAATGTGTGTTAGGCACTCTGATGCTTTTAATTGTTTGGAGTAATCATGAATTTCACACATGGAGAGAAAATGCTTATTTCTCTTCTCTGTTTAGATTTACATGTTGAATGATGGGTATAGCTGATGTGTTTTTTGTTTTTTCTTTTAAAAGTGAAAGATAATTATGGGAAATAGAGTAGGATTTTGCTTTGCTTATGCTATGCATTTGGGAACAATGTGTTGAGTTGGTCTTACGCAGTGCCTTTCTAATCAATGAATGTATGTCTTTATGTGATTCTTTCATGCAGAGGCAGATGAGGAGTGTAAACAAGGATAACAAAGTGTCTATACCCTTCTTTTACACTTCATAATCCCATTTTCTTAGTTTTTATTGGCTTGTTTGCTTGGTTTAAAGCTTAAGAATCAAAAGGGAAAGTGACCCTGTAAAATTATAAATAATCTCCAGTGGTTCCTTTAGTAGACTCTCGAAAACCTGAGTACCCCTACTTCATGTAGATGTAAAAGACAAAATTGTGACTTGTATCTTTGCTTCTAATTTCCTGCACAGTGACTAATCATATTGTCATTTTTTTCCACCATGTTTGTCTTAGCTAGCGTTGTTCATAGCAATAATTAATTGCTGGCAGTAACACTGGCCAGTGTATACTATAAAACAGGATTTGCTTTTATCAGTAAATTATCATACACTTACAGCTTGAGCCTCTATCTGCGTTAAAGTTCTCATTCCTACTGCTGAGTCTTCACACTTGCAACTGATACTGCAAGCAGAAGAAGCTAATGCAAACTCTGCTGCTGCCTTCTCCGTGGGGAGCAGTCATTTGGATGGAACAAGCATTTTGCTAGGAAACAGAGTGGCATTTGGTTTCTTTGCACCTTCATCCAAATCTTACCAACCAGCCCAAGCAGGAGGAGAAAAAAATATTTGCTGGGTGCCTTTCAGATGGTGACATCCTCTCTTCCCACAAATAAACACCAACATATCTTGATTTCTCATGTGCAAATCAAAGGCAAGGGCTTCTCATTCCATTTGTCAAATCAAGGGTTTGGGTGTGCTTCATTGCATCCTGACCTGACACAGGTTGTTTTCTCCCTTCTGCATCTTGCCCTTTTATGGAAAGTGCTGCTTTTCCTTTTATTCCTTACATTACAAAGGTGACTGAAACCTGAAGAAGGGCTTTGGTACCTGGAAATTTGACCTTTAGCTATAGGAATTAAATCTAGTAATAGATGCTGCCTCTTTCCAAGCAGCTTGTTGTGCCTGCAGTTTGTGAAGTATTTCAACAGCTTTCGTATGATCCTGTATGTATGAACTTATGATTTATTTTTCTTGTTTCTAGACCTAGTCTTTATCCAGTGTAAGTAATGAAAAATCAAAGAGCTATACCCAAGAAACAGGAGTTTAATTTCTGTTTGGAACGTGTGCCTAGTCATGACTGCAAAGGTTCTTTTCTACTGTTCTTTTTGGTTTTTTAAAACTCATGGCTAGAACATAGCATATGCTGTAATACTTTCCATTTGCAGAGCCCTCTGTTTGATGATTGCAAGCTGCTCTGTAAACATTTTTTGGTCTGACTGTCATTTTTCAGAGTCTGGAGCCTTCTCCGTTTTTGGTGGGAATGTGGCTAAGTGATTTGCTCAGGGTCACCCAGTGTATCAGCTGGAACACAGTGGTGACATGGATCTGTAAGTTTTTGGCTTTTTTTGATGTCTTGATTGTATTTTCCTCTGCATTACATGGAATAGTGTAGTGCAACATACCTAGAAAGTAACTGGAAAAATTCTTTGGGCTGAATGTATAAAGTCTGGAGAATAACTGGAGAGAGTTTGGAGTAATTAATTATTACTTCCTTATGCATTTTAAAAACAATGATAGTTGAGAATAATAGATGAACTGGACTACACTATTAGTCTTAGAAAGATACTTCCTTTTGGACTTTTTTAGATCATACACAGATACTATATAGTGCTTATGTGTAAACTTAAGCTTAGGTTAATTTTTTAAATTCCAGGATAGAATATGTTAGGATAAGAAGTTTTGATTTGTGTGTGGGTTTTTTAGTTTTGGTTGGTTGGTTGGGTTTTTTTCTCCTGAAGGGTACAAGTACAGTACTTTCACTGTTGCTAAGTGTAATCCAATCCTGCATACAACAATGGTGATAGGCAGAGGGACTTTTCAGTAACTGAACAACAGAAGATCTTTCAGTACTAGGTATATTAGGAAGGCCTTGTGGAAGGATTTTAGTCTCCCTAATATAAAGGTGCATTTAGTAATGATGGTTTTTCTTCCCTTTTCCCTCTTTAATTCTGGTAGTTTACATGGACCACTATTTCTGTTGCTGTTTCAGTCCTTGTGTTTTTGAAAAATATCTTCACTTCCAATAATGCTTTTGGATAGGTGATTCTATTCCCTATATATTAAATAACTTGAGAATTTCACGTTCTTCAATCATGTAATTACTGGGGTTTTTCGTAGTACTTTTTGTGAGTAGCCTGTCCCCTTAAAAAGGAGTTCTTTTAGGGTGTTCAATGTTTTACAAAGATGAGTTAAAACATTAGTTCAGAAGTAATTTCTTGCATGAGAGGAAAGAACAATTTTCAGACAGCAATGGTTAAGAAATTTAGGGTTTGGGTTTTTTTTAAAACTATAGACATTTGAAGCTGTTTTCTCAAAACAGTTAAAACTTCCATTTAGAATGCACAAGATGTGTGTGTTTTATTGAGCAGTGAGCACCTACCATCGTCTCTCCTTAGTGCTCTGTGCAAGTTGAAAGCTGTTTACATTTGAGGTTAAATACAGTTTGACAACTCACCCCTTTCCTATTTATTTTTCTTTTTTGATATTACTAGTAGTATCTTAATAGAAACACGCTTCTCTTCCCTGTGTAGCCCAAACCTTTCTCCTTGTCAGTGTCAGGCCATCCTCTAGCCCAACTACTCTTATCTTCTGGCCAGGTCCCACTCAGGATCCCTGCCTGTGTGTTCCCCTTTCCTCCCAGGGAGAAAGATACCCTTCCTCTCCCACCGGTCCATGAAACTCTATTGTTAGTGGCTTTAATGTGGAGGAGGGTTGCTGAGGATGGAAATGAAGTCAACATAAATTTATTTTACAGAAATTAGAGTGCTTTCTGACATGTTTCTGCTACCATGTTTCAGCTGTCATGTTTTCATGGATTGTTACCCAAGTTAAATCAGGTACACTTATATGTGACATAATCATATCCCTGGGAAGAGGAAGACATTTCTATCTGTCTTCTTCCCCATGCCCAAACCCTTCTCATTTTCAGTGTCAGGATCCTCTGGGCCAGCTACTTTTCTCCTTTTCTGTGTAATTACAGACCTCTGATATTTTAGTGATTGCGTTGGTAGTAGGGTATTCCCCTAGACATGCAACATTCTTTATGAGGTGGATGGAAGCATTTAAAATGTTGCCTCACACAATCAATTGGAAAATACTCCTAGTGTGTAAAAATGAAGCTGTTCTGATACTTGCTGAATTTTCCTGACTGAGAGGAGATTGAGGAGAACATTTATTTCCTGTTCCATTTGCATAACCTGTTGCCGAGTTTAGCATGTTACCTTTATTAGAAACTGAAAAGCTCAATAAGAGATGTGGCACTTGGCAGGCTTATAAATGATATATTAAGGTTTCTCCCAGGAGTGAACTATGTATGGTTCCAGTTAATAACACTGGTATTCAGTAAGGAAGAGAGCAGACGTGATAGTGGTTTGGGAGGCAGCTGAGGTAACATCTAGGAACATCTGGTGGAAGTTTCCCTAGCAGCTCAAGTAACTACACAGATGCTAAATGTTTTTTCCCCATATTGTGCCCAACTTTGCTTATGATGTTTGTATGTTCATCACTAGAACGGACATCCCCCTCCCCCAGTATATGACTTACATTTGAGTTGGTGAAAGTTTGCCTATGAAGTTGAAGAGAATGATTTGGAGGATTTGGAAATGCTTTACTTAAAATCGCGTCAATCGGTGTAACAAGAAAGCTTTTGGCTGTTTCTCTCCTGCGTCCACTAATGGCTGTATGTAAGGGTTTCTGTACTACCTTGTATTAAAATCCTCTGTATTTCTCCCTATGTCACAGGCATTATTTTACTAGTCTGCAGCCATCTCTGAGCCATGTATGTAGAAACACTTTCAGCGTGGCTGTTACCTCTTCTCAGGGAGTTTGAGCTGGTTTTTTTCATAGACCTTCTCTACATGGAAATTTGAAGGTGTGGGTTTTTTTTTTTTTTTACATAAGAATGGGTTTTGCCAGCTGTTAGTCTGATTGCTGAGACTAGAAGGGTAAAAAACAAAGTAATTGACTGTTGTTCCCCCCTCCCCCCCAAAAGCTGTGTTTTTTTGGGAACTCAACTTCATTAAGGTTATGACAAGAGCTGGGGATGTGATTACACATTGATTTTTTTCAGTAGCATCTTATCACAAATGTTTTTGGAAACCTTATCAGTCAGTCGTCACACCTGTACAAGACGTATTAACTCACTCTGTCATTGCAACAGACTGAGGACAGACATTCCTATGAGTTTGAAAGCAGCTGCAAGGCTGTCTGGGGTGCCAGCAGCACACTCTGTCCCAGCCTGTGTGGTCAGAGCTACTTTACTGTTGGGTGCACGGTTTCCATTCAGAATGCTACATTGATGGGGAGGAGGTGACTCTCTTCAAAGTTTCAAACTTGCTGCGTTCTTTGTGGCTTAAATTGGCCATTTAAGTTGGTCAGTGTCTAATGAATCCTGTGAAGAGATTGCTGTGGGCTGCCCTGTGGTTAGAGCAGCAGTGGAGCTCATTTCCAAATACTCTGTCTCCTTTGGTTGGCCTCAATGAAAGTTGGTTGGTGGTGCAAGCTAAACATGGGAGGGACAGAGTGGGATGCCCCCCCAGCAGGACAATGAATAATTACCAGAGACCATAATGGCGTTCTCATTTGAGAAATCTCGTTTAGAGTTTTTCCAGGAATGCATAATTTGAAGCTCATGTTGTCCTGTCCTTTGGCTATCCCACTTAACGTTTGAAACACAGGCATGAATGTCAATTCATTTTAAATAGTCTTAGCCTTTGTGGGTCATGGATGTGCCACTTCTTAGATTTAGCTTGCCATGATGATTGTAATTGGCTGATGGTAATTACTGGTTAGAGACTCCAGTAGGTGTTAGCGGCATCTGTCTGTTTCTGAGCGCTGCGGGGTTTTCCTGCCAGCTGAATGCAGACTGAGTGAGTGGATCAAGGAGTTTCTCTTCTGTTTATTAAGCAACATTTTAGATAAACTGGAGTAGTTCACAGATGTGTTCAGTTTTGATTCTTACTATAAGGATCCATCTAATTTTTCTTGTGGGACTAAGGCAGTGCAAAATTCCAAGCTCTTTGTCATGTATTTTGAACTTAGCATATTTGAGAAATTTGGGTTACCATGTACTTCCCACATTGCCCCCAAACAGAGGAAGGATAGGGAGCTGAAAAGTCCTTCATCTTGCTAGTTATAATCTGAAAAGTGTTATGCTACCCTATGCAATAATTCTGTCTCATGAATGAATTATTTGGTGCTTTTGGTTTCTTTCTACTCTCTTCTGGTTTACATTTTTCTACTTTTTGTTTTCTGACTACTAATTGCAGTATGTTTTCAAAACCATAATATGGGGAGTCGCTAATTAAAACAAAAAAACTGAACTTTGATATATGCCAAGTTTCACTTGCCAATAACTTTGGCCACATGACCAATTTTGGGAGGGGAAAGAGGGAAGCAACTCCTTCCCCCCATGAATTCTTAATTATGATAAATGAGCTGCTGTGTTATTAGGAACATAACCCAATGGCCATACAGCTAAATATTTACTTGAGAGTTTATTTAGTTCAGCTTGCTTTCTTTTTAAGCTACAGATTTCTTCATTGCATCCTTTATTCAACTCTTCCTAAACTCGTAATCTTGGTATCTGTGATGTTAAAGAAACCAGAGTGTGAGGTCAAATTTTCCATTACATAGCCAGAGAGGAATTTCAAGGAACAATGCCAACATCACTTAAAAAAATAAATTTACAGGAAAGATGACTCATCAATCAACAATTGCAGTTCTAGAAAATAGAATTAGTTGTATATGTTCTGGGTACAAAGAGAGACAAAATGCACTAGGCCTGACAGGCAGGGGTAAATCAGGGTGATTGTTTGTTTCCAGATATTTTTACCTTGACCTCTGCTTCTTTTTCACCCTAAAAGGGGGACCCTAAGTAGCACACAGCGTCATGTTGCAGGAATCATTGCCTTCTCAAGAGCTACAACTATCTAGCAAAAATAAAAAGATTTTCTGGCTTCTTATGGCTTGCACTAATTAGCCAAGCAACTGAAGGACAAGGGGAACAGTCTCCTCCTGTGCTTTACTTCTCTTGTAACTGTAAGAAATTTAGCATGAGGCCACCTGAGAGACCAAAATACAGCATTTTATACTTGATGGAGGTGCAGACTTCTGCTGCAGTATGCAGTAACATGAGTGTGAAAAAGACGGGATAAAGAGCAGTTTCCTTCCTTCTAAAATATTAAATAAGCAGCACACAGGAGTGAAGGTCCTTCTGAGAGGGAAGTCTATTGAGCTATGGCAGTGTCTCTAGGGGAGTGGGGCAGGCCTGCTGCTTGTGGAATTTCATTTCATGCCAGCCCTTCTGTGGGGAAGGCACTTCTCTGGCACTTCTTGTCTTCTCTCCCCCTTGAGCTGCACAATCTTTTCGCTGTGTTAACCTTAAATGTGAAGAAAGTAATGAGTGCTGGGACTTCAAGGAGATGGCACTGGAGACAAATCTACCACATCCCATGGGGGGTTTTTTGTAGCCCTGTTTGCTTTCTCGTCTGAACAGAGAGAAGGGAAGGAAATGGTGTAACCACTCACTGTACCTCTCACAGATGGTAGACTGGATAGTTTGCGCGTCTGGATGTCTCTCCCTGGTACTAGACATAATGGTTCTATAAAGCTTTTCTGCTTGTGAGATACTTCAGCAGAATAGCATACTGACTAAAGGTATTGACTTATGACTGCATTGGTGTTTGGCCTTAGAATGAATTCAGTTGATATTGTAATTATTTGTAACTAGGAAGCACGCTGTTGTACCCTTCAGTCTATATGTTGTTTTTATGGATTTTTCCTTTGCTGTCCTGTTCTTTCCTGGAATAATAGTGTGGCAACAGTCAGACATGAGCAACCTTGCAGTACATGCTTTTTGAAAGGGGATGTGGACTGCAAACAAACTCTGCCATATGTGTTTTACTGCCTTTAAGCTTGCTGCTTCTCTATATTAGAATTCTGAAGATGTTCTAGTGTATTTTGAGCTCACTTCACTTACTGAAGCAGATAATGTTTACAAGTGTGTGCTGGCTGCCTGTTCCTTCTAGAGCCTAAACCTGGCAGAGGCATGGGGACATCTTCTCTCTCGGTACTGATGGGGAGAGTGCTACAAATAAAGGGTTGCGCTTCTCAGACTCAGTAATTTTGAAAATACTTGTGAGAAACAGCTGAGACTCTTCTGGGTAGAGGACCTGTCATTGAACTGTTCCCTGGTTCCCACCATTGATGTCAGATGCATTTACAGCACGATGCTGTGGGGCTCAGTGTGGGCAAGTCCGTGCCATGTGCTGATCCTGGAGTCCCTTCTGCAAGATAGAGTTCAGTGTATGTCAGCAAACAGCTCATTTTAGGTTAATATGAATGAGGGCAACAGCGATGTGGTTGAAGAGTCCTTTTGAGGGTTAAATGGGAATGCTGAAGAAAGCAATGCATTCCTTCATCCGATTCTCTTTTGCTTAGGTTTTGTCCCTTCACAGCTTGGATTTCTGTTATTTTATGTAAGTGCTAGTGCAGAGAATTGGGTCATGGATGACAGATTTGAGTGATGACCACAATACTTGCAGCTTTCAGAACACAATATGAGGTCCGTCTCTTGGCTTAGCCTCACCCTCAAGGGTGATAAGGAAACAAGACCAAAACAGTTTCTCCCACTTTTCCTCAAGAAGTATTGCCTTTTATCCTTAGAGTTTGGAGAGCCTAGCAACTATCTGTCTGTTTTATTTTCCTTAAGATGCTGTGATACCATGGTGATGAGTTATTAATAAAACTCCAGGCAGATGGAGAAAGCTTTTAACTGAGTAACTTCTTGGTTTGGTTTTTCTTTTTTTTTTTTTTTTTTTTTTTCTTTCCATGCATCCCAGAATAACCATATATGAACAAATGTCATGATTTGGTCTGTGGGGCAGAGTAGCTGAGCATTTAGCACAAAAATACCACTTAATCTGCAAATAAATCAGAGCAGTCTTTTTGCTTAAATGTCAAAATACTGTCATGGTTATGGAAGAGCAAATAATTGTAAAGCACTGCATGCATTATTTTAAATATATGAACATAATGAATTAGATCTGAGATTTTTTTTTCTGATTTGTTGCATTTCTGAACATATTACGAGCTATTATAAGTGCAGTAACAGTTTCCCATACAGCACAGTGCTCTGCTTCAATGGCACCAGCTCAAAATTCTGTAAGTCTTTATCCTAATGTGCAGTAATCTCTATAACAGTGACACTAATCCCCTCTTCTAATATGGAAGTTGAATTAAAAAAATCTGTGAAATGTAGCTTTAAAGCAGCTTTTGGGAATTATTAATTTGTAAACTCTCCATCAGTCATCCATACCAATAGAAATGTCTTTATAATAACAGACCGAAGGGGTAGTCACCTTTCGGAAAAGCAGTGAAGCCTTGGGGGTTTTGCCCCCCCCCCCCCCCCTTTTTTTTTAATTCTTTTTTTTTTTTTTCCCCTTTGTTAAAGTGTGAATGGCATTACTTGCATAACACAAACAGCAAGAGATTGGTTACAAATGGTGTAAAATTCTTATGTTGTCCTACCCAAATGATGCATACTGACTCTCTTGTCCAATTTTAGTGTACTGCAGTCAGTTTACAGTGTGCTTAAGCTACTGTTAAAGGTTTGGGGTGATAATGTCTTACATGGCAACATTACAAGCTTCCTGAAGTTCTCATTTATCAGCTGCTCAGATACCGATGGAAGAAAAGCAGGCATCTCCACAAATGTTAAAAGCTGGACAGAAAATTTCTTTTTAATATTTCACTTATTAATTTCAGATTATTTTAGTTATTGAAAAAATAGGCCCTTAGAAGTCTCCCAAATGCCTTGACTTCCAAAAAAGTTTGTTTCTCGTTTTGTGGCCTTGAGCAGGAATTGAACCATGGTCATGAAAACCCCCAAGTACACAGATAAGACAAACCATGACGTGCATTTGTGATGTCTGTAACACCCAGTGATGTAGATAATGCTGAATCCCCTTACTCTTTACATGCAATGTGAGAGGGATTGGCTGTGGCCAGTATTTCCTTTGAATAAGGTACAGCCCTGGTTGGAAGTCTGTAGCTGATGTGTTGGGGGGGGCGGGTCCAGGCATGTACTTAGTTAGCGTGGGGACAGCATCTACATCATATTGGGCTTCTCAATCTCACTGAAATTTCATGGGATTAAATGTGTAACTCATGTAGGAAATTCTGAAAATGTTGTCCATGACACGTAACCTTATTTCTCTCCTTTCCTCTTTACTCTCCAGTATGATAATTCATGTCCTTTAAATGGAATCCATTTTACTCCATAATCTGAAAATTGCCTTAAAAATACTATAGAAAGATCAAAGCATACTGAAGAACTGAGAGCAAAATTTACATGACCTCTTAACTGAGACATTTGTAAAATATAGGTGAAGTGTCAAGAACTGCTGTGACATTTTATTCCGTATGGGGATATAAGTGATTTTGTAAAGCATTCCAGCAGAGTGAAACAACCAACAGTCTTTCTGCTGTGCGCGTGAGGTACTTGATTTTTTTTCTCCTGCCAAGAATGCTGCTTACAAGTGGAAATTATTTTATTTTTCCTCATTTTGGGGTGGTTGTTGGGTTTGGTTTTGTTTGGGGTTTTTTTGTTTTGTTGGTTTTTTGTTTGTTTTTTTTTTAGCAAACAAACAAGTAAAACAAGATGTTTCATCTGGAAAATGCACTACTATTCTCCAAAGAAGGCTTTTTACTGGAAGGATGTAGGTAGGGAAAGGGACATTCTTGATGAAGTAATGGTCAGGGAAGTTAGGGGAAGAAGCTTATTGCATGAAAACATTTTGCTTTCCTTTGGAGCAATGATGCTCTTATGCTTTTGAGGTTTTACCAACTCACAGGATAAAATGTTTCTGACTTAATAAACCCATTTCCCTTTGAAGAACCTTTACCTATGAGAAAACTTTTGTCTAAATTTAACTTCAGCTGTGGCCTTGCTGCTTTTGCCTCTGGCCGCGCTGTGGTAAAGACATGGGAATGAGCTATTAAAACATGTAGTTTTCTCATCTCTGTTTCAGGTTGGAGTTCTCATAGGTGTTGGGCTGGCCTCTGTCCCCCGTGCCTGGCTTCCTGTGGAGCTGCGTTGTGTTGCGACTCCTCTGTCTGTGTTTTATTGTAGAGAACCACACTGGCATGTTGTTCTATCATAGGAAAAGGGAAAACATGTCTCAGCAGCCAACGAAGTGTACTCATGGTTTTTAGGAATATACGAGAGGCCTCTATTGCTTCTGTTTATTATTTTTATTTGTGCAGTGCCTAGGGACCTCACTTCTGAGGCTTGATGCTGAACAAGGTGCTTTATGCAAACAGCAGAAAGATTATTTCTTCTGTAGAGAGCCTGACTCCATAGTGCAATGCAAAGCTGTGCAGAAATACCTAACCCAGTTTTGAGTGAGCTTACTTGGGCCCTGGAAACGTAAGTGTGCTAGCACTGTATGTTATGCTTATGTGTTGCATTTGCGTAGATGTGTTACAAACCGGTGCCTGATTCGGGGATTTACAGTGCTGTATTGGGCTGTGCAAATACCCTCAGAGAGACGACAACAGAGTATAAGAGATCACAGAAGGATGGAGACACATGCAGTGGAATTTAAAGGAGTAGCAAGAGGTAAAACAAGCTTGGATTAAGGTTGGGGCAGTGGCGTTTCCGATGGATTTAGGCATAGTATTTTTCTTCCCTTGAAGTAAATGCCTTTAGGAGGAGCCATAAACGTGGCAAACCAGGGAGTAAAGAATGATTTGAGGAGTCAGGCATCATACCCAAGAATCAAAGGATTAAGCTGTGAACAGCATGTGGCTGAGGAGTTCTTCCCATCACATCTTAACGATCTGAATTTGGTGTACAGGTGGAGGCAGATACCCTCTGGAAAAACAGTTTGTGATAAGAGTTGGAATATTATTTCCTGCAACTCATTATTTCTCCAGTTTACGAATTGATTCACCATATTTGGGATCCTGGACACTTATTGCCTGATAAGGAGAAGTTGTTACTATTCATAATTTGCGGTTTTATTACTTGGGCTGTGATGCCTAAGTGCTTCTGTAAGAAGGAATGCAATATGGAAGATAATATAAACTGTAAAACTAATGAGGGAATTGCAATACAGATGGCATTGTGTGTCTGCTTTGCAGACTGTATTTTGCACTGTTCACTTTAAATGTCTGTTCAAGGAACCAGAAGACCACTGACTATGTGGTAGGAAGTGGCTTACTAAAGGCATCCTCTAGAGCAGGCTGTAATGCTAACAAAGTTTCAGTGCTAGTGCACGTGCACAAATGAACTTTCGAGGTAATCAAGGAAGCAGTGCATTTATTGGTTTGATAGAAACATTAGGCAGCTTTCTTAAGGGTGTAGTTTGAACTGTATTAGACTGATGTTAATTGCATGTAGGATGGGGCAAGTATGCTTTTGTCTCCTAGCCATCTCCTCCATCGCTTACCGTGAAGTTTGTAAAAGCTGCGTGATTCTTTCTCCTAGGGCTGTTGATTTCTTTTACAAAGAGCAGAAGCTGTACTACCTTCATCTTTTACGTTGTACTGGCGGCCAGCAAATTCCAAATTCAAACCTTTCTTCAATTTTCACCAATATGACATAAACGGACATTGCACATAAAAGAGCGAGCCATTGCATATGGCTCCTGGTACAAAGAGTATTACAGTAACAGAAATGCCCTGGTCATAAATTTATGTGAATGGTAACCATGTGTCTTTGAATGCCTCCTGTTTCTCATTCAAGTTAAATGTTACTCTATCAATACTTGCCAGATATCTTGCACTCTCATGTCTCTGCAATATTTTTAAGCCTTTTGATGCCTTGCAGTTTTTGAAGTTGTCGTATTATTTTTAAGATCCTTAAATTAGGTCATAACAAAAATATTTCTATTTATCTAATCCATTTCCCTGTGTTCAGACTGCTTGGTGTACTGGAGCATGCAATAAAGTAGAGAGATTTAAATGGCTTACTTCAGTATGAGAAGAAAAAGTTATGAAAATCACAAGTTTCCTTTAAAAACTGAAGCCTTTTCAAGTGACTGTAATGTGATGGGAGTGGCTGTGAATGATTAAACTTCCTTGCAGGGGGTAGGATTTGTAGGATACAGAGCTAGTGAGTCACTATTTCCAATTTTTGACCAAAAAAAAAAGAAAGGAAAAAGAAAGGAAAAAGGGACAACCTAGGATTTCTATAGCTGGTGACTACTGTGTCTTCTGTGGAGTAAGTGTTGTGGTGTCATATCAGTTTTCCTGATGCTTTTGTCCAACTTAAGTTGGAATCCTGAACCCATCCAGTTGTCACTGCTTGTTGAGGGAATGCAGGGGTTGTGCAGTTGTTTTAATCACACATTGTCATCTCTTGTTCATCTCACTTCCTTTTGTCCAAAAACATAAGCACACCTCACTTAGTGCTTGTGACTGTCCTCTTGTACATGGCGAGGACCCTGCTCAGGTGAGTGAGAGCAAACAGTAGTTCCCTCATCGCTTTTGCTTGAGGCTCCAGTCACACTGAGGGCAGATGATATTCACAGCTCGGAATCCAGGTACAAGCTTTTGAGACACTGTTTTGTCCTGGAGTGACTCTCCCATTTAACATCACCCATGCCCTGCCTATTTAGCTAACAACTTTTGCTCCCAGTTAGGTTCTGACTTCTCTTTCAAGTTGGATTTACTCAAAACAATGGGTAGATGAGAGCCTAGAGCTCCTAAGTAAAGATCTTTTTAGGAGGTAGTGAAATGATGAAGCGTTTTGTCTGGATCCCACTTATTTCAGAAGAAGCAGTGCTTCCTCAAACAAAGCCTGACTGTACTCAACATCTATTAAAAGCACCCACTAGTTTAAAAAAAAAAAATAAAAGGTCTGCTGGAATCGCATAATTTTCTGAAATGTCTCAAAACTATTCAAATGCTGGCAGCCAGCATAAAGCCTTTGCCTGATCCTAATCTCCAGAATGCAACAGGAATCATTGCCTAGCTATTTTCAGTCAATTCTGCGTACTGCACATTTAAAACTAGAATAAAACTATCACAGCTCTGCTTTGCTTTCCAGCCCCAACTGCTGCAACAACCCTGTCCTCCTATCTTTTTTTTGCCCCCTTCAGATATTTAGAACAAAATCAGGCACTTCAACCCTAGGGGGTTTTTTTAAGGTTGCAATATTCTTCCTGCTGGAGAAGCCTGCCATTTTTGTTGGCAGGCATTTGACTCCTATCTTTCCTGATCTTTTACTTAAATAAGCAGCTGCTTCAATAACATATTTATTCATATTCATAATTCCCATATACCTTTCAAGTTTCAGAACAAACCCGAATGTGTTCTGGAAGCTTTTGTGGGATTTAATCCCAGAGTTGGTGATCTCCCATGGGTTATACAGCTCAGTGTTGCCATGTGTCTCTGCCTCCCTTCAGCTGTGGTCCTCTGTCCCAATTTTTTTTTTTTTTTTCCTGCTTTGCTTTTCTCGCTCCTCCAAACTTTGCCAGTCTTTATTCTTATTTGTACTTCCATTGCTTGGTGATGGGTTGTCACTGGTAGCTGTTGTTTGTCCTATGGTTCTTCTTACCATCTGAGTTAGGAGCAAGCTGACTTCCCTGACACTGCTGGTGAGCTATAGATTTCTCCCCACCTCACCCCCCCAAAAAAAGGGGGGGGGGGGGTAAATATGAACTGAGGCCTCTACAACTTCCTTCTAGAGAACAAACAAAGGTTACAACAGTTGAGCTGTCATGCCAGAAGCAGAATACTTAGTCCCTTAGTTTTGTGTCATTTGCTCTGGCACGTAATAGTTGAAGGTACCTCTTTAGTATGTGGGTAGAAGTAGAAGAGGAGGAAAGTCTATTTTTTTTATTGTTAACGAAAAATAGGCAAAGGTGCATGAACACAGAGGAGAAATACAAGAGTCCCTGAGCGTGAGAGAAAGAGAATTTCTAGCTTACATTACACAGCTCAGTGGAACTGGGCACGGAAACACAGAAAGCATGAGGGAACATACATTGAGAGATTTTGAGGCAAGCAGGGGAAATTTATGTGATGATATAATGCATACTAATAATATATATGATATATATACATGATAATATGAGGTACATTAAAGTTTAAAAAATTAAAGTCTACTATGCAGTAGTAGAAAACAGAATAGCATACAGTTAGAAGCTCCCTTTTCTAGGATCTTCCTCATCTCTCTGTGTCCAGCCCTCACACATGAGTGTTTGGCAAAAAGGGGAAGGGAGAAAGAGAGCAGTGTCTTTGGTGGACAGGGTTCCCGAAAGCTGAATTTGGAGCAATACATGGAGACAAAGTCAGTTGGCCTGTCCACATCATCTTCTGCACTCCCATGAATTCTGCCCTTGTGTTTCTCTAAAAAAATTATTTTGTTGAATTTAGGCAAAGATGTGGGCTCATCTCTTTTTTTAATCCCCCTGCCAGCTTTTAATATAAACCCACAGAATCAAGATATTCTAGGATTGATTCTGTCCACCTGGTTCAGATTAGACTTCTTGCATCACTTAAATAGGTTTTTATGGCTTTCCTCCTATAACTCTATTTGAGTGCTTTTGAAAGAATTTATTTTTAATTGGACATGATAATATTTGACGCGATATATTGGCTAATTGTTTAAATGTGCATTTAGACAATTGTTAAAATGAATGCTATTTGCATTATGTAATATTACAAACCACACATGCACTATAGTCTCCTCTCTAATTAAGAAACAATTAAAATTACAAAAAGTCCACTTCTTGACACCAAATTTTAATGACTTTGTGCTTGAGTTGCATCATAGCAGCTCAGGAGCAAGCTATCAGGACATTTTCATGCCCTTTAGAACTACCAAGAATGCCTGTGTAGGAGTTGAAAACAAATATTCTTTCAGTCTAATTCATTACGGAGTTAAACTGCAAGGACTGCTCCTAAATTCAGTTGCCACATTTCTAACATGACTGCAATGTGTAGTCCTCACAAGGTAGAACAGCGCAGAAGTTCACTGGCACTTTTTCAGCCCCCATAACAGAAAAGTATAGAATGTCTTTCTTATGTAATTGAATAGCGCTCTAAAATACTTAGGCTTGGAGTCTGAATTCCTATGCAGACCAAGCTTTTACATCAGAAAATAAGACTCACTGATATGCTTCATATTTGACCATGTACCACATCATCCACAGTATAAATTTGCTGGTTTTTAATTTGCTTCAGTTCAACATTTTAATTATACGTTAAAACACAAATAGCTACAGGCCCAAATAATCCTCTTTGCGGACTGCTGTTTTTTTCCTTGTTAGATGATGGAAACTGCCCAGAGTGTTGAGACAATGAAAAGATGCAAGACTTCATGTACAAAAGTCACTGAAGAAATACTGAAGTGTACCCTCAGGCTGATTATTTCATTCCCTCCCTTTCTCCCTTGCAGAACACATGTGTATCGGACCGTGGTCTGAGCATCTGTTGAAGTATTGCTTACATTCTGGTATAGGTTTTTGCTTTTGTGTCGGACAGGAGTTGTATTACACTGTGCAGTTGGGGGTGAAATTGAGGTCATGGTTCAGCCTTCTACCAGCTCTGTGACACTGCCCATTTGGGGTTATGATTCATCCTTCTATCAATTTTGTCTTCCAATAGCTCCGAGGATGTCTATGTAATCGCTTAGGGCATGGGCACAGTGTTTATTAAAATGTTCATGCACAAAAGCCTGTGCAGAGCCACAGGCAGACTAACCGATCAATTCTCTCTGGGCTTCTATGGCACAAATTGCACAAATTACATCTGTATGATGTGGGGATCTTTAGCTCTCCTGTCTACATCTAATACTCCTTTCTCTTAAAATCTTCAACTGGATTTGATCTCTTCTCAGTCATGAGGTAGGTAAATAGAGATTGGATTTACCTAAACTACAAGCACAGCAAAAATCAGTACTGGCTGACCACATTGTTTTAGTTTGTAGCACAGATGGGATGCAAACTGCTTTTTATACATAGGCATCATTTACCTGGATGCTAAGTTCCATATACTCAGTTCCTGACTTCATTAAAGCATTTGGATGTGGTAAGACATTAATCAGGGGCTTCATATAAATACAGGTATGTCATGGCCTTGTTGGAGTTCACATCCATCCTGAATTTGTCAGAGTAGTTACTGTTGTGTAAAGATTTGGTCTTGTACTTGAGCTGAAGCTGGTTGTTGAGACAAGCTCCCACTGCATGCCTTTCCATGCCACCAAACCAACTGTGTTAGGCATCACATAGTTGCTTGGAGAAGGACTGAGTGAACAGAAAGAACAAATGACTTTGGGACTGAAGTATGTTGATCCAGAATTTGTTATGGTACTAATTTGACTTTAAATCGAAATCCTGTTTTAATGCCTGAGTGGGTGTAATTTTTACCCTAGAAAAAAAGAGAGGTAGCGGAAACTATGACAAGCATTTTAGGTTGCAGGCCTGAGGTCTAATTTGTTCCTGACTGACAGATGAGAAAATCAGTGAATGATTTTGTAGCTCAGGGTTGCTGTATCCCTTGTTTTCAGCAACTCCAGAATCCTTTGCAGCCAAAACTTTTTTTGGTTCTTCTATGTGCAGAGTTCAGATGCATAAACCCCTGTTTAAAGCTTATCCTTGACGTTTGTTGTCAAACTACATGGACTGAATTGAAGAGATGCAGTTTTCTGATTCTGCCCAACAGGGAACAGTTTCTGCTTTCAAAAAAATTCTCATAGGGATGGAGGGGTCTCATTGATCCCCCACACCATTACATTCCCCGTACTCTTACACTGTATTTTTGCTACTGTGAGAGAGTCACTGTTGCCAGATGAGGATTGCTAACAAGGTTAGAGCTAATAAACTGCACTGTGTTCTTGTAGTCACAGCTGGGCTGCTCCCATACCCGACCTTCACAGAGCTATTGCAATGTCTCTAGTTTAGACATGTCTTTGGACGCGTGTTAGTTGCTTACATGCAATGGGAGCTCTGTATTCTCCTCCCTTTATGCTTGCAACATCTTCAGCTTTTTCTTCCTTTCCAGCTTCTCTGATTACATTCATACGAGGACAGAATTATGTCACATTATCCTGCGTGCTCTCTCAGTATTGGCTGCCAGATAAATAGCGTGTGCTTCCTGTTCATTTCTTGTCTTAGACACTGCTTTTGCCTGTTTTAAGGGACTTTAAAGTTTGGCAAGGCTACTATTATAATGACAGTTATGTTCTTTCACCAAGTTCTCCCTCTTAGCTTGACTGCTTTTCTGTTCCAGGGGAGAGCAATAGCGAATATTCCTTTTTTGCTTTCACTGCTCAGCTTGATGCTAATCTGCCAGCATTTTTTTCTCTTATCTCTTATTGTCTGCCCAGCCTCAGTCTTGCTTTCTTTATTCTGACAGCTGCTCCAGACTCATCTTCTTTTATGACCTTCTCTCATACTTGTTTGTGTGTCGTATTTGTTGCTGCCTTTGATGCTTGGGATGACCTTGCTGAGATCTCTGCTTGAAGGAACTTGCCTTTCTAGTGGCCCAGAAGGCATTGAAGAGGCAAACCAAGGAGAGGAGTCATCTGGAACCAATGATTATACAAACGTGCTATGTCCAAATAGTTTTGCTTCTAGGTCTTATCCCTTTTCCACCGTGTGGGACAACATGCAACTTCTTATGTCTTCAGCCTACACCTTGCCCACTCTATGCATCTGCACTGTCAAAAGTGACTAGGTACCAAAATGGACTGGGGCTTGTAGTTGAATGTTTCATTTGGTTTAAGCAGCTGGTGCATTTTTTTTTTTTTCCATTATGTGACAAACTTGTTTTTAAGGTCAAACAGCTTGAGCTGCTTTTCTTTCCCTTTGTAAGATGCAAATATTTTATTCCCCAAAATTTGAGGTATTAAATTTTAAAATACTACATTTTTAGACCAATTGCGGTGATTTCATCGTGGAATTATAGGGGGTTCCAAAATTATATTTTGCACACTGAGGTTAGAATAAGCATCTCTTCATTGTGGTATTTTAAAGAATTGATAGGCAGACTTCTACATGCAATTCAGCAGTTTGTAATGATATTGTATTGAATTTAGAGTATTTGGCCAGGAAATAGGTTTATGAATAAACTGGTGGAGTAACTGTATAGCCAGCTGCTTTGGAGTAGTGCTCAGTCATTTAATTTCACATTAATTTTTAATAGTAAATCAAACTTGTTTATTGTATTAAAATTCCACTTGGTGTGGATTCTCAGACCTCTGCGATCTTTCAGTGACAGAAGGGATTTTGAGACATTAAACTGTTTACTTTCTGAACTTTCATTTGCATTGCATTCTACTCCTTTTAATAATTAAATGATCATTTATTACAATTATAATATCTGAGGTTGGGATTGGAAGCAGTTCTTTTTCATCTGTTTCTCATCGTCAGCACAGTTGAAGTTTCTCAAAAGAAGAGAAATAAGATCTGAATACCCTAAACTATCCAAATTAGTGCACTTTTTCTTGGTGACAAATAGCCCCCTGGAAGGTATCAGTTAATTCAGTCTCAAATCTTTAAGAGGTAATTTTGACAGAGTTCTGTAAATGTAGAAAGTTAAACAGAGTAACCAGAGAAAGGTTCCTAATGAAATCTTGGCTTTGGTGGTGAAAACGTCTGACTCATTTTAATAAAACCTTGATTACGCTGCATTCGTGAGGATTTTTGCAAGTCTGCCCTGATGACATATAAACTTTAAATTAGGCATAGTCAATAAAAGGCCACCTAATGTGGTTTCTTATTTTGAGAGGTTTCCCCATAATTACCCCAGCTAGTTAGTCTGTTTTCTAACCATTTTGGAAGCTTCATGTGCTGAAAGAAATCGTGCTGCGAAAGATGGTGCTTGTATAGCGTGTAATGATGTGAAGTGACCTGGCAGAGACCTCCCCACCCCACTTGCTTATTGAATGACCTTCCACAAGTGACGAGACTGCAGTCCTTCTCCAGGCAGCTGGTTTCTAAATTTAGTCTGACAAATGGTATCATAAAGGTGGCAGGTGAGGTTAGGAGATCTGATCAGAACATACCAATTTAACAGCCACCAAAAGGTACAGAAGAGTATAAGGAAAAACAATCAAGTGCTGTCTCTTTATCATTGTATCAGCTTTCTTTGCACGGTCCCTTGTGAAAGCCTTTACTGATGGCTTTCAGCTATGTATCATTATAATACCTACAATAAGCATTACATAATAGGAAAACTATGCCACATTGAGCAATGAAACTGGTGTTAGCCAGTCCTGTGGCCCATATCAAAATGCTCTTGCTAGCATTCCCTGTAACAACACTTCCTCAGATGTAACGGACTACGGCATATCATCAACTTAAAGTTCATACATCTGCCTTAATGTTTTTTGCACATCCCTGTTACAAGTAATGGCTGTGACTACTCGAAGCAAAAAGAGTCCATTTTTTCCCTCTTTAAATGGTAGTTCAGGCATTCTTCAAACGTATCCTCAGCCATTGCTGTGTTTGCATGGCTAGGTAGGCAAATCCTGTGTGTGTTTGTATGTCTCGGGCAGTAAGGAAAGGGGAGAAAACCAATTAAAAGAAAAACACAGTAATGATAAAACCACAAGAATTAACTAGAACAACTGGGTAGACAGTAGTACTTAATTGATTTTTGTCGTTGGGTCTCATTATAACAGTTCAGTAGATTGCAAGCTGTCTCCTATTAATGGTGCTGTTTTCTAAGAAGGAATTTGCAGAATAAGTGCATCTGAGGTGCTTCCACTAGGATGGCAAATGCTTATTTCAGAAGGACTTCAGATGTTAGGAGCTTTGAAACAGGTCTTCTCCCTTACTGTAGAGTGATATATCAGTATATAGTTGGGCTGGAAATACAAAGATGGCATTGGAAATCAGACCTGCTGCCTTGATGTGTCAGACCTTCAATCTAGCATAAATCATGGACTCAGGTGCTTACCTAAATAGGGTGCTTGTGCTCAACTTCTGTCATAAAATTATTCTTAAATATTTGAATTCCCCTAAAGTTAGAACATTGTATTCTTTAAGGTGCTAACTGAAAAAAAATGTCCCTTAGCAGGTAACTTTATTTGGAAGGTTCTTTCCTGTGTTTGCTTACCAAAGTTAAAGCATAGAGGTTACTTTCTGCAGGGGATTGAAATACTGCAAGCTTTCTACAATTTACAGATTTCCACTTGTTGTTTTGAAGAATATCGTTCCAGATACAGGTAGGTGGGATATACGTAGGGTTAGAGACCTTTAGTTGTATATCTTCAGTTTAAAAAGTACATTAAAAAACCCTAATATATTTCTAAGATGTTGAGTTATTAAAGGCACATGCCTTTAAATATGAATGCCAGTTTTGGCCAAATGTGACACAGAGCACTAACATAATGGATGATTTGTTTTTCACAGTAACGGCATGGTGAATTCTAGCACACAGGCATCGTAAAGGGGAAGATGACTGGTGATAGTGGAATGGACAGACGGACTTTTAAATGCTTGCAGTGAGGGCTGGAGAGGAGTAGAATTAAGGCTTATTATTAATATTATTGGTAGTGCTCTTTGGCTTATACAAACCCTCATAATCAGATTGGGAAACTTGGGCTGGCCAAACGCCTCCGACCATAGTCAAGGGCAAGACTGGGTTGGCCTCTGTGTTTGCCACCATGAAGAACTTCAACTTCCACTATTGGTTGCCACCCAGTAGGCGTTGAGCGGTAGGGACACGTGCCATGCCAGACCTTGACGTGAGAGATGGCTCTCTCAGGAACAAGACCATCGAACATCCAGCAGTAGAGTGCAGGCCATGCAATCTAGATTGGACAAAAATTACCAGATGTGACATAGGTGGATGGGCCACCTTTACTTAACCCGGAAGAGAAACATATATACATATATATGTTTGTAGAATAAAAGCGACAAGTCTAACGCTAACTGACCATTTTTACTCATGATTGTTTTATTTAAGTTTTAGATAATTATCTGAGAGAGTTAAATTGGCTCCATAAAATCAGTTATGAAGGATGGTGAAAGGCATTATACTGTAACCGCAATCAGGGTCCATCTGGCATTCAGGACACGAAGAAAAGTTGAAAGTTGTACCTGTAGCTGTGCATGGTGTTTGCCTACAGTGTGGGAATGATTTGCTTCAGCTGGCTGAGAAGCTCAGCATCTGCTGAGTGCACTTGGGTCATCACTTTCTTCTAAGCATAAGCAGGCACCCATCATTCTGTCCAGGACTTGCTCTGCTCCTGCCAGGCAAAGCGGTGGGAAGGACAGCCCATGGGGCTCGTATGCATGCACACCAGTGACTGCTGTAAACATTTGTGTCTGCTTCAGCCTGTGCATTGGTAAGCAGGACATAACAGACCCAGCTACAATCTTGTTTACCCAGTCAACATGTTTTAAGATATAAATATTTTTATTCTTTTTTTTGGATATTTGTCAACCCTGTCTTAGGTTCAGTGGGAAATTTATACTGCAATGTTTGGCAGCAGTCGTATGTTATGAGGATGGTGCCGTGAGAAACAGGATGCCCAGGTCCTAGCTTGTTTAAACAATCTGTCTAGGTTTTACTGCCATGCTCAACACCATGGTATGCAAGTGCTTACCGAGCCCTCTGAGCTGCAGAGGCAAGGACTGGGTAGGCACTCAGCCTTATTTTTTTAAGGATGGAATTTAAAGGCCTTTCGCTCTGTACCGCAGGAGAGTTTTCCCTGCTACAGCAGTTTTCCCTCTTGCCTGGGGTCTAAGGTGGAATTCCTCAACGGCCTGTAAAGTTGCTGGCAAAGTGACCTTGTTGAAAATTGCGTCAGGTATTGTACTGGGGGATGATGCAGTATTAATGTGTTGACCTAAAACTTCAAATCCTAAGGTGGAATAGGGTGGTGGCTCTATAAGAAGCAAATTAAGCAACTGGTTTTGTTGCGTGCCTTTGTCTGGGGCATGCCGATGGGCCAGATGAGATCTCCTGGGTGCTGTTTTGCTAAGCACCGTTCAAATTTGAACAGGCCTTGTCCCAGAGGGCTCGTGGACAGTGTCAGTGCAGGGAAAAGTGTGGGGAGTGCAAAAGTAAAATCAGCTGTGCTACACATCTGAAATCGGATTAGTGTTGTGATTTTTGTTTTTATTGGGGAAATAACATGCAAGAAGGAAGGGCTGTTTTAGTGAAGAAGAGGAAGACTAGAGAGAGCAAAGGCAGAGCAGAAAAGGGCAGAGCATATGGTTAATGGAGCTAAGATTAAGATACTGAAAGAGGGTGCAGAGGTTAGAGGAGGCAGAGAAATATAATGCCTAAGTAAGGAATAAAGGTAAACCTAACACTTGTACTACATTTGCACATATTGGAGAGTGCATCCTGAATGCTATACACCTGCACTCCTACAGTAGCTTTCTCTGAAATGTTGTGTTGGGAAGGAGGGATGCTAAACTGTCCAAAGGACAAACAGAACCTGCTGAAAGTAGTTGTGCCAATTTGATGAAAGCTTGAGCTTTGGCATCTCTCTAGTCTTTGCATGGGTCTGGAAGCAGCTTTCCTTTTCCTTCCCAATCTCAAATACTTCACAATCAGAATTCCTAATGTAGCGATCACACCATTATAAGAAAGCTGCAGACCACACCTGTTGTTCCTGTGTTGGCTGCAAGAGGGATGGGACCTTTCCGTAGGCACCTGTCTCACTGAGGCTAGGAGCCAGCTACTGTCTTATGGTGTGCCCCAGGTCTACCCCCCTCCTTCCTGGTTTTGGAGTCCAGGCCTTCACACCTTTCTGACTCTTCTGGGTTGACTTGATCTTCCCAGAGGATGAGTCCTAAACTCTCCCTAGGTGCCTCCAAACAAGCCCTAGTCCAGGCCTGCATCCCTTCTCACCATATCCCACCCTGAGATATGTCCTGAGAAGGGGCTCTAGACCTTTTTGTTTCTGCTGGAGGAAGGATGCACTTCAGTGGGCAAAGAGTAAAAACCTGCAGGACAAAGAAGCAGCACTTGATGTGGACGTCTGATTCAAAACCAGTTACTGTTTTTCTGAATGTTCCCAGCTCTGTTGCCTCCTATATAGGATGCTCAGTGATCCTCCATTGTACATGGGCAGCTCTGAAGGTGTGCCTATAAGTATTTGCAAGGAATATAGAAGGTCAGTGGTAATAATCTGCTGGCCAGCAATATTTATGATGGTGGGTGAAGCTCAGGAAGAAATTTAAGGCTATCTCTATCCTTTTTGTCCTGGTCCCCCTTCCCATTTTGGCACACAGGATTTAGAAAACAAAGCAAATTAGAGTGTTTTGGCTTCTGTTTTTTATGCAAGTTGTGCTGCTTCTGTTAATATACTGGAGAGACCATCTGCACAGCCTGTGTCCCAGTCTCCCACAGCTATATGTCATTTGGATAATACCACCAAAACAGGCCGTTTCAGCCTCCCAACGGCTGTCCTTGCCAATCTGTTGCACAAAATGGTGTCTTTCACCCTTCAGTGGAGATGGAGACGTGTGCTGCAGTACTACAGGAAATAGACCATAGTTTGTTTTCTTAACCTTTGTCTAGCTGTATTTCAAAACTTTAAATTTATCTAGTAACTTCATCAGGAGGCTGGGATGTTTCTAGGCAGCACAACCATAGATACCACATAGCAGAGTTGGTTGGGAAAGCGTGACTAATGGGAATGGGAAGATCCACCAGGACTGTGGTTTTAACTCCCAGATTTCCAATGTGAAACTTGCGAACTTATCCCAGAAGCTGCCATCACCTTCCAGGCTTGTCCTTCCCCTTGGTGTGCTGGGACCTCTCTGCTTCAGGGCTCGGCACCCACCCTGCTATGTCCTGTCCCAGCTCTACTCCTGGTTTTCCTCCCTCAGCCTTGTGCCTACTTCAGCTCAGTTGCTTCTGCCCCACAGTGACAGACACAGCAGAGAGCTGCGGGTGCAGGTCTGTAACTCAGGATAGCTGCTAAATCTTTGCAAAGGAGCAAAGCATGCACGCTTAAAATATAAAAGTGGGTGTTCCACTGGGTGCTATAACAGAATGCATTTTTGCTTTTGCCTTTATTAGGCCCCCCAGTGGATTTACTAATGTTTTTTTCTGGTTTGTTTTTTGTTTCTTTTCCTACCCTGTCTATTCAAGACTCCTACTTTCTGTGAATATTTAAAATAGGAACATTCAGCCTGCAAAGCTGAACATGTACAGAAATTAGCAGTGGGAGAGTTGGTTTTTTTGAGTTGGGTGTGTGTGTTGGGTTTACAGTATCCAGGCTTCTGGTCTTGTAGACATTTGGGAGGGGATTCTTTCTTCCTCCATGCATATTCTGTCTGGTAAGTTCACAGTCTGATATTGATTAGGGCTTTTAGATGCAATAGGTATATAGCTAATAAGAAAATAATGAGTTGGTGTGTATCTGTGTGCAGTGCCATCCCCTAATGAATTGTCTGACTGCCAAATACGCAAAGAGGTTAACAACTCAGAGCTATTTTCCTGGAGGAGTAGTGATGGAGCCTGGTGGTTTTGCAACTGAAGAGAGAGGGGGTTTAGAGCCAGCTGTGCCAGCATATACAGTTTATCTCTCTATTGTGCCTATTATCATGAATTAGTTATGCTAAGGGATACTCAGCAAGAGGCAGCTATCAGGGAGACCAGAAGGGTCTCAAGATGGTTAGTGACAGGGTAAGGAGGAAGAAAGGTGATTTTTCCAGTTTGTGCTGCCTGTTCCACTTAGCCTTTCTGTGCAGCAAATAATCCCATAGTCATAGTTAACTGTCAGTAATTTACCATATTTGGATTCCCAAAACAAAATGCAATGTTTAGTTCAGCTTTGAATGGCAAGCAGTTCCTGATGGAGCTTAATTGTTTTGTTTACATGTAGCTAGTTACTTACCATGTGGTAAGAACAATAGGCTGACTGGCTTGTTTAACTCGTGATCAGAATGAGATAAAATACAGAAAACAGTGAGGCTGTATTCCTTAGACCACATGTCAGATGCAGCCTCTTTGGCTGGTTGCAGTGTAGAAAACCTGCTGCACACCATATCCTTTGTCGCAGGTGTGTGACTTTGCCTATGTCCTCACTGTCTGACCTTCAGCTAAGAGCAAGTGATATTTCTTGGGCCTTTCTATTTCACGTGGACTAAGCACCTTCTGAGAGTTGTCTGACTCGGTGACCAGACCTGGCAGAGTCCGTGCAGTGAACATGAGACCATCATGTGAGGCTTCGGCCTTGCTTTCCCCCACAGCTTAACCTGGATTGCACCTATTTTGCAACAGAGGCAGCTGCTTTTCTTCTGTTCAGTAAGAGGGCAGGGCAGGTACTTGGGGCAGCATGAGCCTTGATTTCTCAACCAGCCACGCCTGTCATGTGGGTTGGGAAGCAAAAAGGAGGTTGCTCCAATTAAGCCAGATCTCTGCCAGCTAGTCATGCCTGCTACTGACAGGAGACCTTTTAACAAGGGTGCTCCAACCATAGCAGAACACTGTTCGAGTCACAGAGTCCTCCAACCACAGGCGCTACCCTGTGATCCAGCATGACAGGAGTGCATGACCCAACACATGCTTTCCTGCCCAGAACTTGAGATGTTCATTGGCAGGGCTGCTAGACTAACAGAGACAAAAGAAATTTTTTGTTCCAGACTGGAGCTCGCACCCTGATTGGAGTCCCTTGCGTCTTGGGGGAGCATGGGGCTGACGCCAGGTCTCCCTGTGTAGCAGTTTTTCTGAGCAGAGAGGACATTCCAGAGATTTTTATCTGTTTGCTTCTTCATTTCTTTGGTGGCTTTTCCCCTCAAAACATCGGAACTAAAAGTCAGAAAGTTTGCTGAGAAAGACTAACAGTTTGTTCCTCAGGTAGTTCCTGTTGGTGGAAGGGAATTCTGTGTTGCACCTACTTGTGCCTAAGAACTAAGGTAGATGTTCTCCATTAATGTGCCTGAAGTTAAGTAAGCTGCAGCCTTGTTAATAGCAGACACAGGTATACCAGCTGGCTAAGCCTTCCTGATAACCCTGCAAACTGGAGGGCAAGTTGCTAACATCTCTTTCTTTGTGAATCTGTGAATCTCTGGGAATGAGAGGCCATTGAAACTATGCACAGAAAGTGTAAATGCAGGAGAGCACCTGTAAGACTGAAATCTTCTTTATCTTACTTTTCCATGATTGAATTGTCATCTGACTGGCACAGTTGTGTGCTCAAATCTTAGGTGCAGTTTACAGTTGTCACCTCCACTTGAAGAGATGTGAATGGAGGCTGATACCCTTTAGGGCAGTATATCTCCACAGCTGTTACTGTTCCCTCTGTAGGCTCTCTCTTACTTGCAGAGATAATTAATGCAAGGCAGAAATATTTCCTCTTTGTGTATGTTTGTGCCACAGAGAAACCACATCATGCAAATAACTCAACAAGACCACAATGAGGGTGGTATTCTAGAGAATACTGAAAGTTATCATTACCTTTCCAAGCCTTCAGATTATGAAAATAAACTTCAAAAGTCTGATGAAGATTTAAGCAGTAAGAGCCCCTTCCCTTCCACCACCATGCAAATATAATGTGAGCTGCTTCTAGAGCTGGAGGCCTTCTCAGTAAAGACTATTATTTGTTTTGAGCATTTACAAGTACATTATAAATTGAAAGATTAGCATGCCTGCTCTTGCCTTGTTAGTCTTCTGCTTGTGTAACACAGAGCCCAATAGTCCTCACAAAAAAGAAAACCTTCAGAAACGTGTCTTTGAGGAGGAAGAAGCCCCACAAGGATCAGTTATATTCCTCACGAGCATTCAGCTTCTGAGTCAGGGGTTCCCAGAGGCTGACCTGGAAAGCTGCTAAGTATGACCCTCAGAGGGATTTTCAAATTGTGGCTGTTCTGCACTGTCATGCAGATTGATTTTTGTTATGCAGCCCCTAGCCTGATGTCCCACCCATTAAGTTGCCCTCCATGGACAAAACTCCGGGAACCCCTGAGTTCATCATCCAAGAAAATCTTTATTTTGGAAGACAGACTGAAAAAGATAATCTATTTTGTCAAGTATTACCACACCTCTGCAAACATAGTCTCCTCGTCTGGATGATGTCATGCATATATTTGTCAATGTTCTTGCTTTGAGACAGCCATTGCAGCAAAGCAGTAATATATGCAATATATAAAAAGGTTTTGGGCAAGATCCAGTACAAGCATCTCATGGTGAAATCATTCTTAATATTATTTAACAGCTACCTGGTGTCTGGTCCAGACAAACTAGTCACAACTATGTCTTCCTTTAGACACTTAAGCGAATAGAACGTACGAGCTTGTATGTTGTGTGAATGCAGGGCAAGGACAACATGGATCATAATTTGTCTCTCACTAAGAATTGTCAAGCACATTCCTCCTCCATTTTTTTGGCAGTGGATTGTTGATACAGTCATAGCTGCTAAACAGATATGAGCTCTTCAGCACTCCTTACCAAATTAACTTGTCTGGAAACTCTCACCTTGCTCATTGGGAGGAGAGGGATGAAAAACTGGAAATCTCTGGCTTCAGGAAAAGCATTAGGTACTAGAGAAGTTAAGTGAAGATCAACTAACCTTCTGGAGCATCACAGGCTGGAAACCCGAATGTTCTGGCAGATGCCATCATTTTGGGAACGGAGCAGGTGGCAGTCCTGCAAAGTCATCATGGTCTTTCTCACGTAGTAGGAAGTGGCATTGCTGCCCTGGATACAAACATCCTAAGAGAGAAGTGAATGAGGTAAACAGTGACTTGACAGAAGTAAATGCTTGGACACAGTTGATACTGTGAGTCTTGGAGTGCAAGGCAGCAATACAAGTCCTTTGGAAAGAGTATCAGTGTTTCCAGTGAAAGAGGTAATACCTACCTATGATTAAGTCTTAAAAACCAAACAAACAAAAAAACCCAGCAAACGCAGCATTCTTACACACTCATTGTTTTTCAGCTTTCAAAACTCTTCTTCTGGAGAGTTTTTGCTAATGGGTGGTCTAAAACCCAGGCTGATAAAATATCTGATCTGCTTTCCATCACCTTGGAAACAGGGAATGCCTACTGTGAAAACGATCTGACCACGGAGGATCCAGGATGGAAGTTTACATGTAAAACAGACTTTCTCCCCTTTTTTTTGTTGCTCAGAGCAATAATACCAGAGTCCGCAGTAAGGTCCGCATTTCCAGCCATGTGCATAGTATAACAAGTATACTGAGGTGGCTTATGGCAGACAGCACTTTATGGTAAAGGCTCCGTTGGAAATAGGATTCCCCGTGTCTCTGCTGCTGAAGCTAGGGAAAAAACCTACCTTCACCCTCCATAGTGCAGAGCATGCACCCATGCAGTTTTAGCTCCTTATTTACTCCAGCCAGTTTATTGTGGGCCACGGTAACTAACTATGTTATATGTCTGTTCTTGCTTGCATCCCTGGGAGATAATGAGATTGTGCAGTGGATATATTGACAGCAGGGTTTTGTTTGTTTGTTTGTTTGTTTTTCAAATTCCTTTGCCTTTGTTCTGTTCTCCATGCAGCCCACTTAAATAATCTCTTTCTGTACTGTTGAGTCTTACAGCTTCTTCAAGAGATTTTTCGTTTTTGCTGGGCACATCCGTAAAAAACACGGAGTTCGACCTTGTAGTCCTGGGGCAGTTTTGTTCCCTTGAAACATCAGTCTGCATGCGCCCGTATAAATCATCTTACTTTTGTCCCTAATCTGTTTTAGTATCTCCAGGCAACCAAGAGACTGGCCTTTCATCTGTCTTGAACTCTTGAGAATTACTCAGCAGTTGCACAAAGCTTTTTTTAATTCCTGCTGCAGTGAAGGTAGCACCAAGTTAGGAGTGCATCAAGGGCCACGCTTTTCACTTTGGCCAGGGGCTGTGATGTGGTGGCCTGAAGATGGAGAGGGATGTTCCTCACTGCATTTGGTAGGGAGGCCTGAGAGTCCTTTGCTCCTTGAGGCTTTTTAGGATTCTCACTGTTGCACGGGGACTTTCTTCCTCAGCTTTCCTGACCCTCTACTGTGTCGCCAGGTAGATGTTATGGGATATGCAGAGCCAGCAAGTACAGTAGCCCTAAGAGACAGTGGAAAGAAATGGAGCGAGCTAACACATTATGTCTGATTTTCTTGCTCCTTTGTCAGAGGCCGTTGTGGATTTAACAGTTTGTGATAACTAAAAAGTTATCCTTCTAATCCTGTTTTTTCACTGAATGTTTCAAGAGAGATGCCAGGATTACCACCTCTGGTTCGGTTTGGGGACTGTAATCTCAGCACTTGCAGTTACAGTAAGGTAGGATCCTCAACTTTAGTTCACAGCTTGATGTCCTCTTATCCTGGAAACTAAGCTACGTCAAATGAAATGTTTGCATCTATTTTCTTTCCAAGATGCGTGGTTTGGTGTTAAAGATAAATGCTTGCCATTGGGGCAGACAATGTGCTAGGTTGAAGTTCACTTAGCAAAACTTTTTTTATTGGAGTGGCTCATGCAACTTGTTAACATGCACGAAATTATTAAGCTTTCACTTCCTCCACTCCCATTTCCTGTTTGGATGTTGAAAGGAAGCCCTGATTGCTAATTTGTGATTAGCCAGCAACCCAGAGTGAACTTAATCCTGTGGGTTTGCATGGCGCTTGCCTATGCAGATACTGCCTCTCTCAAGAGCACGCTGCTGAGTCTCACATTTCATGGTGGAAGCTGTAAACAATCTGCTCTTCTTTCCGTGACTTCGTGGCTTGCCTTCTGAGAACAGAGGTGACACCTGGCCTGCCAGCACACGGGAGACCGATGCTGTGAGAGAGAAGGGAAGCGTGAGGGGGTTTTTCCAGTCTTGCTTGCCCAGGAGATGGCACTGTGCAATAGTGAGATTTTTACCTGCAGCGTTTGTGGTGTGATGGGATGGTGATTGTTTGAGACATGACAGATGAGTGAGGTTCTTAAGTCAGTAAGAGCAGAGTGACTTGTACTTCTTTTAGGATGTCTCAGCACTCTCTTCTGTATAAAATGCATCATACTGTATGTATGCTGTAGGCAGGTTGGGTTTAAATCTGCTTTGCACCCCTGTGTTAGGGAGATGACCTTCGTGCATACTCCAGTGCAGTCAGGATCAGAACTGGGTTTGTGGGTGAAATTAATCCGGCTGTGAATTAAGTGGTGATGCCTTTGGAGCACCCTTAGTTCCAAGGCTTTTGTGCCAGTCCTTTGTGTCCCCCTTGACAATTCCCGGACCTACTGACAAAGGAGCCAAACCAAAGAGGTATATACGTGTAGTATGCGCTAGAAAATTAGAAGGTTTCGTGGAGCCTCTGTAGGATCCCTCTTTCTGTCCTGCATGCAGTGTGCTGTGCTCCTGTTAGAGTACCAATTGGTTTAGTGCTTGTATATAAAACACACAGAACTTTTTTAAAGAATCTCTAACCCTACCTGCAAATGCTGGACCTGACTTGTGCTGCCAAATGCAGGCCAATGCAGCTGAGATAAATCTAGAAATCCTGGTCTTCCTTTTTTAAATGTTGGTAAGTTGAGGCCATTTCCATTTCTCCCTCTAATAACAGCCTGAGATTGGGAGCACATACAGATCTGTGGGGAATTCTGATCTTGGAGTGGATATACTACTTTACAAAATCTTAGGCAAGCTGATTAACCCTCTTATTTTAATTCTCAAAAAGGTGAAGACAGAGGTGTTACAAGTACATTCATAATATGCCTTAAAGCTAGAAATATTATGTGAATGCAAAATACTTTTGTTATTATTAATCGAATCTTAAGTGGCCTATGCATTTATAACAAAGGCTTCTTAGCAAACACATGCCCTTTGAAATAGCCTGACCCTTTCTACTTTTTCAGAGACATTAATAGTTTCCTGGCTCAATGTTTTAGGAAATGTCATCATAGTCTGGAGGAACCAGTAAAAACATAAGTCACCTATTTTGTCTGATCATTTTATGCCAGGATGTTTGAGGCTGGAAGCTGTGGAGGGGACTGCTCCATTTGTGTGGGTGGAAGATGTAAAAGTTTTAATACCATTTTATTATAACTTTGCATATTAAGACTCTAGAGCTGTGTGAGAAATAGTATTTTTTGAGTTCACGGGCAGGGGCTCTAGATAGTTTTAGCAACTAGTTAACTAGTTTTCCCCTTCCTAAGCCATTTATTGCTTCAGTGCCTGATGAAAGGGGTGTTGTCTTTGGAGAAGAGTATTTTGTTGGTTTCAGGCTTACATTGTCCTCTAATAGAGGCAAGAGAGCTCTGAAGAAAAGGCAGTGCCTTAAAACAAATGTTGGTAAACTATTATAGAAATACGATTGGTGGGACAATAGCTTATTTGGTATGGTCAATGCAGACCATTTCCCACTAGTAGAAAATGCAATTACTTAAATTAAGGAACTACTGTATGAAATCTCAGTACAAAGCTTCATTACATGACATTTTGAAAAGCAAACCATGAGTGTCTGTAACAGGGATCCAGTGACACTCTGTTCTCCATTATAAACGCCAACATTTACAATGGACCAAACCCTACCATCCTTGCATGGTTTTGATTCTCTCCTTTCTGAGGCAAAGCCTCCAGCAAGCACGTTGGCGAGTCCTGACCATGATCTCCTGGGTCTGTGGAGAGCAGACATGCATGGCAGTTTTTCCCCTACTGTGCTGTCGTCTCCTGCAAGCTTCAAACAGCCCCGCAGAGGTGAGGAGATCTGTGTTGTTGCTAACTTACACTTGGTTGCATGGAGCTGGAAAAGACTGCCAGGCTCCATTTATCCTCCTCTTCTTCCCAGAGCATCCTCCAGAGAGAACCAAAGTTTTTGCCTGTTTTTGGGAGGTCATGCACTGTATTTTCTCTTCTGTATTCCATCAGCATTGGAGACCAGTCTAATATTTGTCAGCAGTCTAGAGAAACTGGAGGATAACACTTACTTCATCCTGCACAGCTCTTTTTGGAAATGAACTGTGGCACCACAAGAGGCAACTACAGCCACTGCAAGCTGTACCATAATGTATTAGGCAGACTCTTCCCCTCCTCACCTGCCCCCCAGACTAGAAAAATTAAACATGGTGTCTTTTCAGCTTCTGCTGTAGCCTCAAATGGAGCTGATGTGCAGCTGTCATTCACTAAGAATTCAAACTGTGTTCAGGCTGCAGTTCAGGTACTGCAGACCCCCATTAAAACAAATCCTTGAGGATTTCAGAAAGATGCAAAAAGAGCGCATGGGTGCTGAGTTACCTTAATCAGAGTCCAGTCAGAAGGGGAAGTTACTACTGATCTACTGCTTTTACGTTTTATGAGTCCAACAAGGTGTTACCACAAGAATTATGAAGGAGGGCAACACCCCACAAATGAACCTTGATGTTAATTCTTGCCAGACATCTGTCCCTTGTGTTTTTTGGAGGCTTTTCTCTCCATCTCTCGATTTAATGTGCCAAATGCTGGTTCTTATTCTTTCTCCCACCCAAGCTGAGTGTGTATGCATCAGCCTTGTGGCGGAGATGCTGCACCCTGCTGCTTTCCCGTCATGGTCACCACTTGGAGATGTTGCATTTAGATTAGCAACAATGGCTTTCCCTTTGTATTTGTCAGGATCTCATCCTTTTCTTCTTTCTGCATACGTTCTGTCAGGTCAGGCCTCGATTTGTCACTGTGTACTGTGCCATGAGATACCCCTTTCAAATCCCCTCTTAAACTGGAGCTGGATCTGTGTGCGGAGGAGTCCCCTGGGTGTCAGGATCCCTGAGCACTGGGTGACACCAGGGTTGTTGCTCAGGCCCAGAGCACAGTGTGCAGATTACAAAGCCTTTAAGTGTCTTGAGAACAGCCAATTTGAGGCACACTTCTTTCCCAAAGTAACATTGTCAGAGTCCTGAAGAAACACGTGCATTGAGCAGGATGCGTAGGTGAATTGTTATTGTTGTTGCCAGTCCCCACAAGAAGTTCGGAAAAAAGTGCCTGTGTCAGGTGCTCCTACCAGCTGCTCTGGGGCTTCTAAGTAGGCAAGGCTCCCCTTCCGACTGCTGTCTGCCATGCTCTTCATTTCATCTCAGTCAAGGGGGTGTAGGCCTCAGGGAAGGAGAAGTTTGGCTTTTTCTCTAATCCCTACTTCTTGGATTGTCGGGGTTTAGGGAAGGAAGAGCTCTTCTCAGTTACGTAATTAGTTCAGTCATTTGCAAATGGGAGCTTTCTGATTTTTACTGATGTGTGGTTAAACTGTCATGAGCTGTGTGTGTACCTGTCTGTACTTTTCAAATAAATATCCCACTCTCATCCAGCAGAAGAAATGTGACCTCAGCAAAAACCAGATTTAAAAACAAAACTATCTTTTTAATCCTCAGCTTGCCCCCTGCTCCCCTCGGGGTTTTGATGATGGCTAGAATTTCTTCATTGACTGTAGAGGTTTTTTTTAAAAAAAACAGTGAAATTTTCCTGAACTAGAAACTATCCAATCCCACCCAAAGAGATTTAGTGAAATTGAAACTGTAGAGAAGATGAAGGCAAGCTATTCCTTACACTGTATTCATATTCTTGTGTCCTAACATACAACTTGGCCATAGCAGTCGTGTGAAAAGGCATCTGACCTGTTCTGTTAGGCGGAATACCCTGCGGTCTCAGTGTTTACAGCAGATACAAGGAAAAGGCCTTGTCTTCAGACGTGTCCGTGCAGGGCCTAGAACACTTTTGGCTGTACGTAAGAAATAATAATAAGGCCAAAACCTCTCTGCCAGCTAGTGAAATGAAAATGCTGTACTTCACAGCTATGTCATTGGAGAATTATATTTCATTAGAGCTGATATTAAAAACCCTGATGTCAGTTGTGAAATGTGGCTGACTTCAAATTTGCAAAACACATAGGAAATTTTTTCGTAATGTGTTGTCACTTCAGAAGTCTGGCACTCCTTTAGGTTCACTCATAAAACTTTAAGCTCTGAGAAGGGGAAAACCCCAAGGCTATTGCCCCCAAACTTTTAAAAGCTTTGCTTCTACTAGCAAGTGCCATTTTTATAAAGTATGTGCAAGTAACATTCTGGATGCTTCAAACAGCAGCAGTTGTTAGGGCTTTCAGGTTGGAGAACCGGATCAAGCAGTCATGAGAAATAAGGTACGCTAGACATTTAAATGACAGCTTTTTAAAAGTCAGTGAGCAGGGTAGAGAATAGCAGTCCAAACTATTATTGGTTATTAAATGCAAAAAACCCTGTTGTTTTGCCATTTTTTCCTTCCCATTTGGTGGCTTACAGGCTTACGTTGCTGGGAAGGAATATGTGCACAGCAGTTGTATTGAGGTGGTTCCAACAGGTCACTGAGAGCTGCAGAACAGTTTCCATGTTAATCTTGTTTTCACAAAATCATGAAATACTTGTAAATCAGACTATTGTCTGTCTTAGTCATGGTAAAGGCGTGAGGGGTATATGCATGTGTCAGCTTTTCAAAGTTTCACACTTGGATGACTTTTTTAAAAAAGAAAAAAAAATCTAATTAGCTCTTATTTTTGCTTGCTAGACAATATTTATATGTCCAATGCAGTATGTGAGTAAGCTTACTTCTGTTACAGTTAGATTTATTGTAGGACATGGTAAATAATACATAATTCTAGGCAGGTTTTTCTGGTTTGGTTTTTTGCTCAGATGTGGAGAACTTGTGAACACACATACATTGTCATTTGCTAATATAAAAATATATTATGTTTAAACAAGCAAATCCAACCTGTTTGTGGCCTGAAGATGCACTAACGACTACATGTGTGTCCTTTTCTGCTTGGGTATCTCCAGCTCTGCAGTAATCTCACTGTGCTCCCCATTGAAAACTCCATTAGGCAATAGCCAGTGTGTGCTACGTCCAGTCAGAAAGAGCATTGGTGCTGTACCACCAAGTAAGACTTACAACGGCAGACTTCACCTGTTCGGGTTTTTTTCCACACACACTCTGATTATAATCACCTTTCTTTGCATTGATATCTCACCAGATTTTTGGGAGCTTACTATCTTCAGGACTTCTCTCTCTTTTGAAATTGGCCAGAAGTGAAAAGCGACAATGTCTGATAGACAGTGGTAAAACATATCATGCAAGGCTTTCTTTAGGAATCAGTCTCGAATCAACCTTGTAAAACCATTCTTATAGGTCTATCCAATCGTGGATAGCATTTCTTACAAATTCACTGAGGTTAATGGCATTAGAGTGGTGAATCTTAGTAATGTGAAGGGTGTTCAGCGGACAGACAGGGCTGAAATGCCAGTTAATCCCTTACCGGGCAGATTTCAGCTGTTTCATTTTGAATTTGTCAGCTGATTTGTGTGAGCAGGTCATCATCTCTTTCGTGAGGGAAAGGCGCGAGGTGCTTGTGTAAGGGTTAGATCAGCCTGTAGGATCAGGGACTGGTTAAGGGAGTTTGTGTTTATCAGCAGGTCCCAAAGTGGGTGGAAACATGACGGTTTGGATTAGGAGATGTCCCTTAAGTGTGCATCTGTTCAGCTTGTTAACTTCATGCACTCAGGGAGTGTAAAATCAGGGACAAACCCACTTTTTTTTTTTTTTTAAATAGTGAAGGCATTGAAACACTGTCTGGAAACAGAAAACATTCCCAGCTTTTTTATGGATACGTGGTCAGCCGGGTCTTGCTTGTTCCCTTATAAGCAATGTTCTTAATTGGACGAAGTTGCTACTATTTCAGGTCAATGTGTGTGTTTTCTCTTACAGTTGCCATGGCACTGGTAAGACAGATATGTTCTGTAGTTGTGTTTGTCCTCTTATAATATGTGAATTTTTATTTTCAGCACTGTATTTGCGGCATAATAGTGCTTGCAGTGTTTTTCCATACCTCACCACAGTTGCCCCTGTTGGAGTTACTGCACTCGATTATTTCTTGTTTGTCACATAGCAGTCTGTTTTACATGCCCACCTTTGTGTCCATTAGAGTTAGTAGCTACTAGGGCCTTTGTATTTTGGGTATTTTATAGCTTGGTGGATACTTAAGGTTAGAGACATTATGTCATGGTTGCAATCTTACATAAACATAAACCATAGAGCCTAATCTAGCAGGTTTTTATACAACTCAATAAACTTGGCTGAGCTACAGCTTATCTTCTAAGGAGGTGCCCAATATTGATTTAAAGGCTTCAGGTGATGGAGAATCTAACGGAGATTAACTATACAAGTTATAGCTAATAAGTTGTTACTGAGGTCTGTCACTGTTAAGAAATGTAGCTTTACTTAAAACAAAGTGCAGCAAAACAACAGCAGCAGCAACCATAGCCCAAATCAACCATATCTTTTTTTTTTTCTCTCCCTATAGTGAGATTTTCATCATGCTGATTGAAATCAGATATCTCAGTACTTCAGTTTTTACTTTTTGCTATGACAGAAATAACTTTAGGGAAGTCTGAAAGGTTTCCCAAGTAAATTTCACAATTTGGAGTGTGTTGGAATATCTAGAAATGAGTCAAGTGTAGAGCAGCCCAAGACATACTGACGCCAGTGTTGAGCCCCAGCCTTCAACTGCTACAGGTTCCCATTACTTTAATGACACCTATAGTTGGTTCATTGACATTAGTCTGCTTACCACAGAAAAAATTGTAGTGAGGTGTCTGCAAGTGTCTTAAGGCTGTCTTACTGTTAGCTCTACATGCAGGATTCAGGTGGAATATAGTATTGAAGGAAGCAAGAATTTTATAGCAATTTTTTTAAAGTAGGATTTTCACATTGCTGTTTTATGCTTAGCCAGACCAAGTAAAGTGAATCTGTTTTGCCTTTGCATCTCTTTGTTTTGCTTTGTTGTTGGGGTTTTTTTGGTTTTGTTTTTTAAAGTAGCATCCCTTAATGTTGCTGGTGGCTCTCATTAAAGTCACTGGGAACACTGGAAGTATGAATCAGCTTTGGAGGAAATGGTGAAAAGGGAAGAAGCCCACAGTTACCAAAACAGACCTGGCTGATGCTCAGTCAGCAGAGGGTTGTAGACCAGTTCATCAAGTTTATTAGCAGTGAATGCAAGAAAAACACAGAAGCATTATCTGCTGTCACAGAATGCTGGTTTTGAGAATAACAAAAACTCAATTGCCCCTCTCAGTTACAGCAGTAACAGACCCAGAGGTTGGATTGGGGTTGGCACTAACTGACTGTCCTTTTCACGGAGTATCTAAAATCTAATCAGGGGAGAGGGGGACGCAAAAAAACCACCCCTCTGTTTAGTTTAAATTTGCTCCTTGTTGGACAGTGTTTAGGGACCTCTGAATTAAAAATAGTTAAAAATGGAACTGCTGCTTTCAGCTGTTTCCTTAACCTTGCTAACCTGAAGTCATCCATCTGTAGTTGTATGGGCAGAGAAGTCTGCAATAACCCCTTTATGCTTTTCTGACCAAAGCTATTTAAAGAAGAGGGAGCTAGTGTTTTCTGTCACACCTATTCACATTGGTATGCCCTCGTGGGTTCTTTTGTTTTAAGGTATCATGAGATGAACAGAAGAGACTGTTTTTTCCCTAGATATGTGTACAACAGTTAAGTTTCTAAACTTGAGACGATGTTTTTTTTATTTTATCAAGCAAGTTAGTAGAAACTTGTCTGAAAGAATTGACCCAAACTCAGTCACAGTGGAGGCAGGTAGGTTGGCATCCTTTTTCTTGGATGAGCCATTTCTCATCACAGATGTGATCTGAAGACTATTGTCATTGTTTTGATCTTAATTTACATGCAGTTTATAAGCCAGTTCTTGTACTTGGTAAGAACATGTGGTCTTGGACCATTTTAAGTCTTCCAGGATTTGGGGTTTATTGCTGCTGTAAAAGGCTTCCATAACAGCCTTCCTTCAATTGGTTTTTTACATTTATTTAATGCTTATTATTTTGAAATTGATATGCATCTCTGCCATTTCCTGAAAACTATGAAAAGGCTTTCAAATAATCAGTATGTTGTTTTTGTTAAGAGAGGGATCCTTCTTAATTGCCTCTGCTTTCACTTCTTGGCTTGTATGTTGTCTTTAAGTGCTGCATAATTATATTAAGTGGTGTAGAAAACCAAGAACTCAATTAACTTCTTCAAGGGTTATGCTATGAACAGACTCTGTGTGTAAAACAATACAAATATGTGCTGTTAATTAAGAGGTTAAATAAGTTTCCAATTTAAGAAACAAGGTGGAAAGGTTGCAAATTGAAGGCCAATTGGGGCTGCCTCTTCCCAGGAGCCACAGGTCAGCAAGGTAGCCCACTGTCATATGGGTAAACCGGGTATCGTGTAGCACCTGTGACCTGTGGGGCTAACACAGTATAATGCTGCTGCTGCTTGTTTGCTTACATGTGACTCAGTGTCCCCATATTCCCAAATCTTGCCTTCTGAACTGTAACTTAAACAAAACGCCTTGCTTGATCCTAGTGGTCTAGATGGCGTTTAGGACTGTGATGTAACTTTTTAGCAGACTCTATAGTCAATGGTGGAAGCCAGAAGAACATCAGACTGAAAGATGTTTTGGCTCTTTAACTTGAAAGAAATACTAACGTCAGCCCAGCTGAGCTCCCAGATTCACGTTTGGCAAAAGGCAGATTACATAAGCAGCAGTAATTTTCCCCACGCTTGGAAAGAATTGGTCAAAACTCTTTATGATTCCCCATGAGCGCACTGGGCTGCTGGGTGCAGTGCTCGGTCAGAAAGCAAAAATAACTTCCAGCAGGAGCACGGTCGGATGGCCCGGCTCTGTGTGCCCACGTTGGTCAGGGGGGCCTGTCTGCTGCACCGGCCGCCGCTCCTCTTCTCCCAGGGTGTGCTGTGCTGGACCAGCTGAAAGGATCCCGTGTGTCAGCTCGTGAGCTCTGGGTTGGGCTGGGTTAAAGGTACCCACAGTCAGGGTGAATGTTAAGTGAGATTTATGGGGTTCTTTGCCTGATAATAAACTTTCAGTTTAAAAAGATCACAGACAAATATTTAATGCATCCCCTTCTAAAAAGAAGCGTACTGGAATTTGGAAAATTCACCTTTGTGTTTGGCTGGAATTTATTTTCATGCTTTCTGTGAGGATTGTTTGGTCTGATCTCAGTGCCTCTGTTTGTGTTTCTAATACAGATGCCTTTCATTCTTCCTCTGAATTATCCCAAATGCTCAATGGGAAGAGCAGATGTTCACCAATTATAAAAAATAAATAAATGGAAAAGGAAGAGAAAGCTGGGGGTGGGGCAGGGCATTTTAATTGCCAGATGACTCTTGCATGGGAACATCGGCTAGGTTATGTGAGCACAAAGGCGGACAGGGGCTCCCAACTAGTACCCTGCCCTGGGTTCCTCCCAGGCCATCACGGGGGCCATCAGCCCACCAAAGGCCCACCTCCACAAGCTCAGAGGAGCACAGAGGCACGACGGCAGGCAGAAACCTGAACTAAGGACTGCGAGGAAGGGACGCCCGGTCTGGGCCCTTCCCAGGGCTGTCCCAGGAGAGCCTCAGCCCCAGGGTCCAGACCTGAAACCCATCAAGATGAGTCAACGCCAGAGCACCTTTTGGACTGAGGAGGGGTTGCTGCCGAGGTGTACGGCACACATGATGGGATGCAGGGGAAGAGCATTTTAAGATTGCACAGTACTTATTATGGGACGTTTAAGGGAAGAACCAAAGGCAGGCAAAGGGAACCATTTAGGTGATTTGGGCAGGAACAAGTGTGGGAAAATAGAGAGCTAAGGGCATAAAAAGGACCAGTTGCATCTAAATACTTTGCTGGTGAGTATGCTTGCCTGGCTGTGCCCTGTGCCTGACAGGACAGACTGTGCTGTTGTCGTCCTATATTCCTTTCTCCCTCTTTCGTGGGTGAGGGACTCTCTATTCTGTGTGTCTAAATGGGGGTCTGAATACAGCAACTGCGGTGCAGCAGCTGGAGCAAGCAAGGGTCTGGGTGCTAGCAGCTGGGGTGGGACTGAGGGCTACAGGGCCTATGTGCCTGCGTGCCAGCACCTGGGGACACTTGAGTGAAATCAAGTGCCAGCCATTGGGGTGGGACCAGAGGCCAGAGACCCATACATCCCTGGTGCAGCACTCAGAGCGAGTACGGGTGTGCAGTTGACTATGGAAGCAGTAGCAAAAGATTGGGCCAGTGAGAAGGTGAAGTGGTCTGGGAGCCACGTACATGTGTGTGGAGCAGAGGAGTCCCAGGCAGCTCTGGATGTGTGTGCAACGGTCTGTGCCAGCAGCTGGAGTGGGGCGGTGTCTTTGGGGGCCCGTATGTCCAGGTGCCAGCAACTGGAAGGACTGGGATCCAGGAGCGGTTACTGGGCGGAATGAGTGTCTGAGCCCAGCTGCTGAAGGGATCCGTATTGTCCATGTGCGTGGACACGTGTGTGTATATATGTAAGTATACACACATACATAATAAGTACATGTATATACATATAAAATACATATGTTCTCATTAGTGGAACTCTTCCTGTTCAGCCAGAGAGGGGCTGTGTGTTACCTGTATGGTGGCTATATATATATCTGTGTACGTACAGTGTGTGCATGTGCTCTGAGAGTGCTTGTGCCTACTGGGAATACATTTTCAGCCTTGCTACTGGTTGCACCTGGGAGCATGGAGCTGGCAGCCTCGCCTCTTTTGGGCTGTCAGATAGGGCCTATTCTCCTAATAAGATCCACCTGAAATCATATAAATCATGAACATACAAATTGAAACGTTAGACACTGGTAAACATATACGTTTTTAGGTTTTGCACAGTACCAGGTGAGCAGCTGGAGCTTGAGCTAGTAATATTGATACAAAGGCAGTGAGGGAAGTGATATAACCAAACTGACTTTTTTGAGTATTGACAATTAAGCAGTGACATCCCATTGTGCTTCCTTCAAGCCTTTTCATTCCCCCATGAATGGATGCCCTTTGGCATTCTTTTCATGCTCTCTGTGCCTTTGCATTTTGGCTGTTCCTCATAATGCTGTAATCAATGTCTAAAATACTTTGATAAGAGGATTAGTAACAATAGAACACAACTTCCATCTCTTGATGGACATTATTATAACAATTCGTTGCAGAAAATGCGAATAAAATTTGTCTATGAATTCCAAAGATTGTGTTAAAAAAACCATTTTTAAAAATGGTGCTTATTTTGCAGCTGGATGCAACTACCTCTTTCCTTGATCATTAGCCAATTTGGCTTGTTAGAATTTGCCTGGTGACTAGTTTTTACTCAGCACTGTTCTTATAAAAGCATCTGTTAATCGTGGTTACTTTCCTTTGAATTTTAAAATCTTGCTAGTTTGGATGAGCCATATATGATGCATTTTTTAAAGTTAAAACCCAAAGCAGCTCCCTTGCCCCAAGCCAAGTTTCTAGCTTGACTTTTCCTCCATTTGAAAAACTTCTGGCAGTTCAATTAGAAAAAAGACAGAAGAAACCAAGTTGTGTAGAGAAAATATAGCTGCTTACTCAGGCGTCACCAAAGGGAAAATCTGGAGAGGCAGAAACAGTCTTAAGTTGGGATTCGGACAAGCTAACAGTAGGGGAAGATGAACAAGTTCTTATCTTTTAGTAAGCATAAATGGCCAAGACTTAAGTTTTATGTCTTTAGCAGAAGACAACACCCTGAAGAACTCTATGGAGGAGGGAATATGGAAGAAGGAGGGCTTTCATCATTACTTTAGAGAAAGAAGCGTTGTTGGTAAAGCACTGAATCGGCAGCATTGATTTTAATGCCATACAAGGTGAATTCACCCATGCTTGCTTGCTTGCTGAGATCAGATGAGGTGACTAAGTGTATTTTGTGGGAACACATGTTTTTTGAGGGCTTTGTGTAAGCTCCTATGTGAGAATGCTTTAGTGCAGGTCTGTCTGTTTAATAATATCCCATCAGGTGCTGATGTTAAATTTGTCTGCTACTTTTGAAGGGTTTTGATGATGGATTGCCTGGAATCTATGAGCCATGACCTCTGGAATAGTGTCAGTTTGAAGCCTGTCTTTATGGGCATAGTAAAACTATTAAATTTGGTAACTGCAGCAGCATGTGAGATCCCATCATTCCACTCAGTGGCTGGGTGAAGACCTCCATCTTGTCATATTCTTTGTAGCATTTGTTTTCATTCTAGCAATGGAAGCTGGATTTGGAACATTGTTTTCATAGCAATTGAGAAATCCCTCTGGACAGAGCCATACAATAGCTTATTTAAGGGGTTAACTCCTTGTTATGTTAGCTCTCATTTAACTCTGATGGCTATCTGGATTTTGGATTAGGAAGACGAAGGCTTCTCCCAGCACCTTCTGGTGCATCAAATGGTTGCGAAAGGTATGAGTGCAGAGTAAGGGCTGATGTAATTGTGGTGCCCACTGCTCCTTAAACCTGCATCAGCTTCTTACAGAAATCTAGCCACTAGGGTTTTTTCAAAGAATTATATGGCATGCATGTGCTTTAGCCTAATTGTACATATGGTTAGTTTGATTTATGTTTTAGTCTTTTCTGGTCATCTTTTCCCAATTTGCCTGCATAATTAGGAGTTGACTTGAGACAGTTTGGGGCTTTTGTGAACACCGACTAGTATCGAAATTAAACTATGCAGTACATCTGATTGGGGCAAGTCCTGAACTTCTGTTTTCTTCATACTCTTCCTGAAGACTTCTGCCTTCAGTGTGTTAAAACCTGAGAAATTATAAACCCAGTAGCGGTTGACTGGTTTGTTTGCAGTGTACGTTTGATGTTAGTTGTGTCTCCACAAAGAGAGATGGCTTGACTGACTCTGAAATAAAAGATCCCAGTTTTCAGGGCCAATAATCAAAATCAAGTGTTCTATTTTCTGCTGGAGAAGCCAAAGAAAGAAACATCAAATTAAATATTTGCCTCTTTTGGCAAAAAAAAAAAAATCGTATTCATAAATTCTGGAGATATAGGATTATATAATTTTTGTTTATATTTTGTAGATGCATATAAGGCCCTTTGAGGCAAGTCCAGCCACAGGGAGGAATTTAGGAATTTTATTTCATTTCATGTTTGAGCTTTGAGTCTTTCCATACAAGAAAGTTACCTGCTCAGCAAGATGGCCACCAGTTGGTGGTTCCAAACAGAATTTACAGTTCATAGGCTTTATTATCAAATACACTTTAATTTAGTCAAAGTCAGGAGAATTAACCAATTGTTTGGATTTGTAGAGTGCTGCATGTAAAGTAGTCAGGTTAGATTTCCTCTAAAGAAGAGTGCTTAGCCCTTGGGGGGGGGGGTAAGTCTGGTTGTAGTCTGAAAAGAAACTGCAGACATAGTAGTGTTTTGCTTGATATTGCTACATTTTATTAATTTCTTCAATTTGTTGACCGTTTGCTTTTTACTCGCACCTACCCTGCCGTGTTTGGGTGAAAAGAGCTTACTGGGCTGATTGGTGCAAACATGAGAGGTATCAGTTAACAAGGGTCAGATTTGGATGTCAGGGACATCTGATGTTTCTGCGCTTATTTGAAGACTATAGGATTGTGGAGGTGATAAGGAAAAACAGTCATCAAATTTGTCTGTCTTCAATTCCTTTGAGTTTGTACCTAGTGTACAGACTAAGCACATTTCACAAATAGTCACAGAAACATGACAAACATACACCTCCTAACTGACATGGCATTTTCACTAGATTATGAAAGGCCTACTCCCTCTCCTGTCAGCTGGTTTTTTTTAGCTGGTAATTTGAGAGTGTCTGGTTTATTCCCTGCCAAGTCTTACACCTTTCACCTTCCCTGTTCACCTTTGACAAATTAAAAAATAGCAGAGGCAACTGGATTTAGCAGAAGGCACGTGAGCATCACTTGACCATCTTCTAGCATACTCTGAGCCATGTTTGCAGTAACCAGCCTGGAGAGATGAGCATTGTGTGTTAGTGTTTAGATTAATAGGACTTTAGGACGAAGCATAGCTTGATGTAAAACCTGTGTCCAGCAATTACAGGCAAGCATGTTGCATACAGTTTTACTGAGGCTGATGATTTCAGCAGAGATTTCTACTGCTGATTTTATTTAGGTCTAGGCTGAAGAAGAAGGAAATACGCTGTGGGCTTCTCACAGTTTAGCGAAGTCATGTAGAAGTCAAATTGAGTCTTTTTTGGGAGGTTCAGTTACAACTCACTTTCCTGATCTCTGTTCTTTTTGGAGTTTGTTGAGGCCAGTAACTTGGTAAGGACATGAAGGTTTACCAGCTGGGCACACCTGCACTGCGGGTCGATGTAGACTGGATTGGTGGCTGGTGGTTGGCTCTTAGCTTGGAGCTGCTCTAGGCTTCTACAGTGTTTGCGGGGTGGGGGCTGTAGAAAGATGCTGCTCTCCTGTCTGCATCTTGAAACTGCACCATGGTTCTCCCCAGCAAGTTCCTTTTGGATCTCTCAGGATCCACTGTTTTCCTGGGCATTAAAAAAAGACTTGCAATGCATCTTTATTCAGTCCCACTGTGTTGAGTGCTTGACTCGAAAAGTCTGGGGAGTGAAGCTCATACAGTGCATAGGAAGCAGCTGCTGTCAGAGGGACTCTTTCCTCTTTGATATCATCTACCTTTCACCGTGGACAGCTTTTCTCCTATTGTATCCTCTGACTGTCATGCTTCTTTTCTCTTTTGTGGCCAGGACAATATTATTGCTGGTTAGCTTTTATTAGGTGGGAGGTTATGATATGAGTGTGCATGTGCCTACTTCTGTACCTGATAAATGAGGGGCAGCAGTAGCAAGTACTGGGCTGTGCTGAGTGAACGCTTTCTGGGCTCGAAAATGGAAACCAGAAGCCTTTCCAAGAAATTAATAATTCTGTTTTGTTATCCCTACCCTTGGTGAATGCAGATTACAGTTTACCCCCATGTGCAGTGCTTCTGCTTCTGGCACACCAGCTTCAGAGCTGCTGCTTCTCTTTCAGTGTTACCTGAAAACCTGTCCTACACACATGACACGGTGTATGTTTACCATCAGTCTTGAAAAAGGATGCTTTTCTGCTGCTTTCTCCTTGGTGGAAAGCACACGGAGTGTTTTTGTGGTTTTGTTTTAAACAGAACATTTGATAAAATAAGTTATTTAGGAATGAAAAAGTCCCTGGTAATGTCTAGGCCGGTCAAACATTTTCAGAGTTAATAAATTACTGCCTGTGCTTAAAAATCAGATCTTTCCATGTGTATCAGAGACTTATTTGAGGCTTTTTTTTTGTTCATGGTTCTATGTTTTTGATTCATTTTAAAGTGTCTTCAGAGACTTTTAAAACCTCTTTAACTGTTCCTACTGGGGGCAGAGAGATGCATTCATGGAGCCATGTCAGATAAGCTGGAGACTGTGTAGTTCGATGAGTAAGATGCTCATAATTCTAGCAGATGTGTAAGCACTTAAGTTTTTTTTCCTTCAGCTGTAAATTCTTTTGAGAATATTTTTCCTCTTTTTTCCATGCAAAAGGAAATGCAGTTCTTGTTTTCGGGTTTCTTTTTGTCTGTTTTTTAATAAAGCTTGTTAGGTGTCGGTATTTTCTCTGAGGAGTTAAAGAAATAATATTCAATTTATATGTGTAGATCTAAAGTTCTGCTTTACATTTTTTGGGGGAAAGACTGACTTAGCTATTTAGAGGAGAAACTACTAAACTGCCCACAGAATTTGTGATTTCACCTTCTTTGAGAGAAGTCTGCTATATGTGATGAATTTTATACTGGGTATATTGTTTTATGATGTTAAAACCTGCTTGTAAAGTACCAGGAGAGTGGGAGGGTGCAAGAAATACGAAAGGATGTGAAATTTTAATTTTGGAAGGATATTTTCGACATTAGGTGCTTGTGAAAATGTAGCAAAATGCTTTGCTTTAGTATATATGTTGAGGAAGTCTAATGTCAGATTCTTTTGTGTTTTTGAATGGATAAGTTTCTGTAACTAGAAACTAAACTTTGGATTCTACAAAATCAATAGGAAGTTTGCCATTGAATTCTGTGTGACTAAGGTTTGGCTTATGGTATTTATGGCACTTGGGCTGGATTCTTCTCAGTCACACTGGTGAAGCTTCAAAACCATTTGCTGGCCACTGGCCGTAATCCACAGCGGTGGACTACTGTACATACAAGCTCTCCAAAGAGATTTAGCATTTGATAAGGAAAGCTTTGGAAAGCTTGTCTCTATGGATGGGAAGTCTCAGGCCATCCCATCAGACAAGGAAAGGCAAGGCATTCCTTAAGTAGTTAGAACAGAGATAGAGAGAACTTCATAGATCAAACCCAGCTAATTAAGCTTCACCCAAGAATTGCTTAAGTGTAGACACAGAATATGCTTCAAACTTGTCTGCTTTCCCTTTGTGTGGATCAGCAGTGAAGTATCTTAGTTCAGGTGCTTCTAAGAAGACACATGTTGATCTCAGACGTTTCTTGTGAGTCTGCATTGCCCATTCGGACAGGTCTTTGTGGGCAGAATTAGGGGAAGTTTCTGGGTTCTGGCATTGCTGAAATGCTAGAAGTGGGTCCGACATTCTGTCAGTGTGATAGCTAAGGCAAGCAAGTGGTTAATAATTCAGCCCTTCCACTTTTGGCATTAATTAAGAGAGTGGAATTGATAGACATGTTAATTATTCTGTTACATTTTTTTCCAAAAGTAAAATTCCCAAATTACAGTAATTTCTTGGAAGTATTGCAGCAATACTCTTTAATCAGAGATCTTAATAGCAAGAGGATGAAAATGACTATCTGTAGTGGGAATGCATGACAGACCACCAAACATCAAGAAATATCCATAATAGGAATTTTGTTTTATAGTCTTTTTAGTTTGAAGCCAACAGATCTAACAATCCTGTTCACAACATACTTATGCACTTTGCTAAGTTTTGATCACTAGACTCCCCAGGGAGTTTAAAAGAAAGGAAATAAAAGCCCCTGACACTAGTTTCATTGACCTCCTTCCAACCTGCTAGCAGCTCTTGTGGTATTTTTATTGTTTAGGGAACAAAATAGAAAAACTGTCTGCAAGGGCATGGGATCCTAGCTATTCTGCAAAAGATAAAAATTTCTGATTATTTTATAGGATGTGAATTGCCAGGGCTAGAGGCTGTGAAATTTGCACTTCAGTTTTTGGAACACAGCTTCAGACAGTTGCCAGTGAAATACTTTAAGAAATGTACTTTACCTAGAATTGTAAGTGAATCTCACAAGGCTTTAAATAACCTGTATCGTAAAGTCACTGTGGTTACACGTGAGAATACTTCGTAATGCCATGTTCCATCTACTACACGACTGGCAGAGCTTCAGAAACGCTGTGCTTTGGAAAATCACATTAAATATTTTCCCATGCTTCAGTTGACTGTAAGTCTTTACTTTTAAAACACAAAAGAAATTATTAGTCACTGTAAGAAAATGTAATTGATCTAACTGCTGCATTGCTTCAATTCTCAGATTTATTGTATTTAGCTATAAGCATATGTATCAGCCTTATTTGAAGACTTTGGTTAGGATTTCTTTGCACTAACAGAAAAATTGCTGTATAAATCAAAGGCACAGTAAAGACCCCAGTAGGCTAGCCAAGCTAATAGGGTTGAGGTGTCAGAGAGATGTGAATGCTCAGGATCAGCTAAAGGATGGGAAAAGTTGGCAGATTCAGAGTGAGAGACTCAGGAGAAAACAAGAACCCGATTGGTTTTAAAATAGGTTACACAGCGATGCAGAGCGGTGCAATTACAGGCTTACGAAGATAGGCCTTCCTTTACTACTTTTGTGGGTGTTCCTCCCATGTCTTTAGCATCCTTTCTAACAGGATGGCAATTTCGTTCCTTTACAGTATCACTGATTCATCCTGGAGCCATTTAACTGGATGAACCAATTAAAATGTCACACTAGGAAAAAGTTTGTGAAATATCACGTAATATGATCTTCTGAAGCATAAATGATATCTTTGCTTACCTGACTCTGTACCCACTTGTCTGCCTTCATGACCTACAGTCCTGGCATGGTGATGCAAGATGTTGGCAACCTACTAGTTTATTTCTTTAGGTAGTTGCTGCTTCCTTAGGAATGTAATTTATTGCTTTTGTGCTTACTTTTCTGCAGCCATGTCAATGTAATATAACATGAACTTCAGCTACAATGAAGCAGCACAGAGCTGTGTACTGTCTTCTGCATAATGAGTTATGTCTCTCTGTCATCTCTGAATGCAAGATAGAAAAAAAAACCCAATTGGCCTGTAGGCTTTTTTTCCCCCAACTCTTGTTTGTTTCTTCATGGCTAATTGTGGTGGTGGATCGCTACAGCTGTTGCCAAGGAGTGATCAGAGGGTGTTACTGTGAGCCAGCTGTGAAGAGCTCCTGTTTACATGTAAAGTGGAAGTCAACTCAAGTCAATCTGCAAACTTTACCATCTTTTTTCATTGCAAAGGCATCTTAAGGAAGTGGAGTTCAAAAGCAAGTTAAAAGTAGAGTGAAACAGCCTTGTTACAAATAAAAGTTAGCTATAGGCAAGATTGTTGTGGCCTGAATATATTTTTCCTCATTTCTAGTTTGAATGAAACAAACGTGCAAATAAGACTTGGCCTCAAAATTAAGCAATTAAGCAAAAACTATCAAACTATATATCTTTGGCTCATATAAGACAAACATAGTTTTTTTTTTCCTGGGTTTTTTTTAGACTGTATTTTAAACTGCTTGCTACATTTAATTCCTTAGGATTTTAATTTGTATTGGAATAAATTTTTCAGATGGAGGGACTGCTTTACTCCTCTGAATTAAACATAGCATAATGAAACCAAGTCGCTCAGTACTGATGCACTGAGTAATAGCTGTATTGATGTGTCATTTCTACATAACCATACTCGCTTCCTTTGTCAGTGGCTATAGAAAAATTTAGTCCATCTGTTTCCATTTTGTCTTTGAGATGTCTCATATGCCTAATGACTGTGTGATTTATAACTCTCCCCGTTCATCACCCCCACGCCAATAAAACAAAAGTGTCATTTCTGGTCTGGGATGAATCTATTGCTTCCTAATGGTTTTATATACATCCCCACATATCAAAACGGCTGGAGGAATTCTATAGAGAAGCAAGGGTAGGACCTCATGAATTTCCTTTTAATTTAAAAATTTGTGCCCACTTTACAGCAGTTTCTTTTACTGGACTGTACAAACATAGCCCAAAACTGGCGGGGGGGGCTATTGAACTGCTCACTAGCTATGCTGAAGTTAAAAAAAAAAAAAAAAAAAAAAAAAAAAAAAAAAACCAAACCTGTAAATTCTTTGGAGAAAAAAACCTACAGAACAGAGTATAATCTGCCAGATTATTATACTTATGTACTTGGGAGTGTTGTAACTTATATTGGATTAATGTTAAAGGTCACCCCAGAAGAAAAGCTGTGGGAGTTCTATCCCTTAGTGTCCCTGTGCATGGAGAATCCTGCTGGTACTCTTGATCCTTGGCAATATAAGATCACTACGTCATCGGCAATGTAAGATCGGCTTGTCACAGGAATTTGTCCTAATAGGCTGGCTAGTCTTTTAAATTTGGTAGGAATCAAACAGCTGGGACTCTAAACTACATCTGGTAGGGGAAAAGTGTACTCTCCGGTATAGCTGTCTGTCTGTATGTTTTCCCTTGACATGTGTTTATGCTGCCATTGGAGCTGGAGAAGCTTTAGAGCTAGCAGTGCCTACAACAGGGGGATCCCGTGCACCTCCTTCCTCCTCCCTCCGTTCTGCACATAGGCAGCTGGAGTGGATAGTGCTCGCCCTCGCACGCTCAGCTGCTCCTCTTGCCTTGGCAAGCCAGAGCTCCTCTCGGATTTGTTGCTCTTTGCTTGAGGTTACTCGAGCCTTTCTAATTTGCATCACTTCTTTTGCGAATTTTAACTGGTTTTGCATCGTCATCTTTGTAGGTTTTCATTTCTGTTGCTGTGGGACAGCCCAGTTTCCAGCCTCATGTTTTTCACTTGGCACAATTGTAGCCAGATGTAAGCTATGAGAGCTCCATTCCTTGCTGAGGAGGTGCACCTCTTTGTTTGCTGGGTGAAGAGCATAACCCGCTTACGTGTGGTGTGTCAGGGTTTAGAGCCCAGGGCTAGAGTGCATTGCCAAGAAACGATCCAAAGCTTCCTTCTCAGCAGGCCTTTTCCCTCTGTTTGACACACAAGCGGTCAGACTGAGCATCTTCACTGACAAAAGAAAATGCAGGATGATGACACTAGCTGATAGTGTCTATGTTGTGGCAGGGGGTTGCTTCACATAAAGAAATCTGTTTCATCTCTGTGGTTTGGCCATTCACAGAAAGTACCTCTGGTTCATAGTGAACCATGATGACTAATGAGGAGATCCCCACTGAGGCCGTTAGAGCCTTGCAGTGGCTCCCTTCTCAGAAGGAACAGAGCAAAAGCTGTATTTTTCCACCTTAGCGACTCAGTGGAAGCGAGTAGGGTGGTTTTTTGGAGCAGACGTTGCATTCGCTGTAGACCATCCCACATATTTTCATCTGTCTGCATTCCTGATCCTTCATACCTCAATCTTTTTAAGGTCCATCTTATGCTCAGTTGGCACAAGTCAGGGAGGGCTTCTGTTCTCTGTGACCATTTTGAAGTCCTTGAAGAGGGGTGCATCAGAGCTTGGAGCCTTTGCCTTGCTGCAGGTGGGAGCCTGTCCAGCTCTGCCCCTTTCTCTGTGACTCCACTGGCCAGAGTGCCTTTGCAGTGCGTGTAGACTGGGCTGTTTGCAGTCCCAACCACTATCCTGCAGCCTGTTCTCAATTCCTGCTCTTGGCCAGTCTCATTCAGTGTCCTCAGGGGATGTCAGACAGCTTGTGGCGATGGAATAGACTTGTTCCTGGACCCCTGCAAGGCATGGTTTTAGAGCCAAGCTTATTGGTTTTCCATGAGTCGCAGAAGTAGATCTGTCACCCAGGAGTCCTAGATTCCTATCTAGAACTTCAGAAGGGTGCCTCTTTAATGTGGAACAGGTTCGTTTGAGGTCACTTCAGCCCCACATCTAAAAGGGTGTTTGTTTTTCTGAATCTGTGTTATACTGTGTGTTTCTGTGCTAATATATATGCAGAAATGCATCATAAACTGAGCTCCTTGCATCTATAACTATGGGTTATAGTTAAGTTTCTGAATGATTTGGTGACACTTTCTGAGAGGAATGGGATAATTCTGTGTCACCTTTACTGGGTCTTGAAAGTTCTCACAAAAAAAACGAGTGCAAGGCTGCCTGCTCGCGGCTGGTTTGCAGAAGATTAAGTTTTTAACGGGCTATCCTTTCCACTAAAAAGTAAATCTGAAGAGGCTGAGACTGTAATTACTGACCAGCTCTCTCAGTGCCATGTCCCCGATACACAGACATTTTCCTAGATGCAGCATTTCTCCTGGACTAACTTCGTTTAAGTGCATGTTAAGGTCCACGTCAGGTCAGGAAATGAAGCTGCTGTCTTTTGCTCCCTTCCCCTCTTCTCAGATATTTCCATGCCTGCCTGAAGAATTTCCACAGTGCTGGTAGAAGGTATTTCTCCACCCATCCCCAAAGGGTTTAAGCTGTAGGAGAATGCATTACTCTGCGTTTCTGTCTTAAAAAGGGCCTTATACACCACTGGCTCAGCTCAGAGTGGTCACATTGGGTGGCAGATTGCCATTTGTACATCGTTATTAGTATAGTGGAGTAGAGCTGCTGGTGGGGATTGGGATTCGTTCCTTCCATGAGTGCAGGTAATCTCCAGTAGCATCTCTAAATGAACACTCGGGGTCCCAAGGTCTGCAGAGCAGCTAACGAGATCCACACCTCTGCTAAGCACTTTTGAAAGGGATGCCAGGTGGGATTCCGTTCTTGCTGCAGCATGGCTCTGCAGTCACTGTGCTGCTGCAGAGTTGGGAGACCCTATTTTGGGTGAGCTGGGCAGGGGAAGGACATACTGATGAGGTCCCTCATAGTATTACCATGCTGGTGAATGGTCATTTAGAGAAGAAAGGAACATTATTCTCCAAAAACTGGAGTTTGTTTTCTTTAGGCATGAACACAACTAACCTTGCTGTCTGTTTGTCCCCAGGATCATGCTAGGAAAATTATGGGATTGTACATTTTAGAGAAATAGGGGTGATCCACTAGTTCTTTTAATCACATGCCCGTAGTGCAGAAGGCGGCCTGAAGATGCTGCTGCTGGTGCTGCCAGTCCTGATAGGAACTGGGCCTGAGTGACCATTCCCACACACGCACCCATGGCATGATAAGTGTAGAGGTGACATGTTAAAAGGAATCCTTAGTGAGCTATGTCGTCTTTGATTGCTAGCACAGACAAATCAAACTGTAGTTTGGATTAACTGGCTGAGGTGCACAGTTGGCTTGACCTGTAGTGATGTTGCTGGTTAAGATACATCATCTCCCCTTTTTTCCACTGGAAAAACAAGCTTTAGCTTTTTCATAAAGCCACCTTCAAGTTACCTTTTCTGTGCTTCTCCTAAGAATGTGTAGTTGCCTCTTTTTTTTTTTTTTTTTTTTTTTTTTTTTTTCCTGATCTTAACAAAAGTGGGGAGGGGAGGAGAAAGGAAGGACCTACACTTGCTTGCAGTCCTGATGACTGCACTATTTTCTTTCCTCTGATTAGTTCAGGACCAAACATGGGAGAGCAGCACTGGCAAAAAGGTCGGTGGTGGCATCGTGCAGTGCGCTAAACCTTGCATAGCAATGCTGTAAAGTATATCGTAGAAAACACAGAGGAGACTAATTGCTCAATTTTCTATCCAAAAGTGGGGATGACAGTGTTTCCTTAGTCTCCAGGATTGGCTATGTTCACTAATGCTTGGTGATTAACTTCTATGGGGAAGAGACGGTAGAGGGGCCTTTGGATCCTTCCCTGAAAATGCATAATTTTGAGCTATTTTGCATCTGGAAAGAAGAAAGTGCCAAATTTTGAGGTCAACCATATTAACAAACCTCTGCAGATATATTTTTAGTTCAACGAATGAAAGTCAGATTTGGCTGGTGAAGAACGGGTTTCCTTCTGCTAAGTATGTTAGCTGATACTTTATTACAAAATGAAGTGTTTTGTTTCCCATTTTTCTTGCAACTGGCAAAGTGTAAAACTTCCAGTTTGCACTTGGCCTCGGAGAAGACTTCCCCCTGCTTTCCCCTCAAATTCCTTTATATAGCTTGTCAGTAGCTTTATGGTATTATGGAAAAGTCACCGTTTTCATGAAGAAAATGGAAAAATTGCTAATCTTCTATAGATTCGAAGTTGCAGATGTTTGCTATTGTCTTCTTAAGAATGAAATTTAATTGTTATATGCTATTAAGACTTTAAGATCGTCAAGAGAACATTATCTCACTATAAAAATAATTGAAACCTCCTTTCAGGCTAATGCACATGTGGCTAATATAGACATTGGCCACAGACGTTGCATCTGGGGATTTTAAGATTTAAGGTATTTTTTGAGTGCCGTGTTGTGATGTCATGTCAGTGGGTATAATTCCGTTGACTTCAATTGAAATTGTTCTGTTCTCATCTGTGAGATCACAGTCCCTAAAACCTAATTGCTAATATTTTTATCATGTTTTATGCCTGTCTCTTAGGACATGGGAACATATGAATGGAACAACTTTTTAGTACATTGAGTTTTCAGAACGCTGCTTTGAGCTGGGTTTATTTCGGTTCTATGTAGAATTATAAAGCCAGGGGGACAGAGCAGCAAGTTGGCCTTGGGATGCCCTGCGGTATGTGTCTGTTCTCTTGCAGAAGCTAATGTAGATGCTTACATTTTGTAATGTGTGGACTCAGAGCTGAGAGGTTCTCAGTGCCCTGGTGGTGTACCTGTCACTTGAGATTTTTGTGTCCCATCAGCTTTTTTATAGAAATCCAGATTTTTATGAATCAAGTGGTCGCAGCACCAGGATAATACCCAGATCACAGCGTAGTGCGGCTTGGCTACATCAAAAACATTTTTTCTTATTAGTTGGGAGTGAGACTTTGGCTGCATGAGGTGGAGTTGATCAAAAGCTGTTTATCTTCCTATGGTCCTAAAAACTATGGCTTTTTAGTACTGAAAAACCAATTTTTTTTTACCAAAAGCTGTTATCTTTTGTGAAAGAGTGAGTAGTTGCAAGTCCAGTTTTCTGGATTTGTGGCTGATAAGTGCATTAAAAAGTATATGCAGCTCTTTGAGTTCTGCTGATAGAAGACACTATATAAGCACTGGGTATTGTACTTTTAAAATTATTTCTTCCTTAGTAGTTAATTTACCTCTAAGGGAGGAAAACACAAAAATGTTGAGCTCAGAGTATTGAGTGAGTATTCAGTCTTCCTCAGCTGCTCAGAAGAACTTGCAACCTACTGGAAAAAAAATAAAAGGTTTAGGGAGGGTCACTCTAAACCCGTTTAACCCAAGCAAAATAAAAAAGCCCACTAAAGTATTTTCCCTGAAATCATCACTCTGTGATTCGTTCTCCTAGTTCAGTATCATTGTTCTGGTTTTACTTGATCTTAAGACCAACTAGGTGGCAGGGGACCAATACAGAACTTGTATTGTTTCTGTTACGAATTTTCAGCGTGGTCCACATGAGCTTGTCGTGGAGTATACTAAATGAGAACAATGCCAGATGCTTCCAACTATGGGTCCTAATGCTGCAGCTTAGACAGCTGAGGTGCCTGTGTTTTAAGGTCTAGAGATACTTGTCCTTGAGGTCATCACAGTAGAAAACAGTGAAGAAATTTGAATATAGGGTTGTGGCTTGCTGCAGCAATAGGCATCAAATTCTAGGCCCATAATGTGTATCTTCTGCTTTTTTTCTGTATTGTTGATGTTTCTCAAACCTTTTGTTTTCCAATTAATTTGCCCTGAAAGTCTGTGGCATGTTGGAACAGATGGATAATCTTCAGTATTAGAGAATGTTTAAAGCGCATACTTCAAATATATAGAGTCGATTTCTGCCATGTGTAAAGGGAGAAACTCAGGGGTGAGGCTCATCTGCATGGGGCAGACCTCAAAGTGGACAAAAGCTGAAATGCTTGACAGCTCACGCAGCTTGCTCTCAGCAGAGCGTGTTAGTAGGATGGGGAGGATTTTCAGAAGTACTCGTCAGTAGCTTGATTTTCTTCCCACTGAAGTGGGTTGCTTGTTTTAGAGGTTTTTGTTGTTGTTTTTTCTACTAACTTCTCTGGGAGTGGATCTGAACCAAACTAAGTGCTTCTGTAAGTCTTATTTTTCTACTGTAGTGGCCATGTTTCTTGAAAAGCATTAGAGAGCTGCGTCTGTAGTTCTCTCTATACCTTCACAAGTGTGCGCATGTGCGTACACTACAAGTGTGGATTTTGCTGTGACTTGTTCCTGCTGTGTTGCCTTATTGGATCTAAGTACTGCTTTAACCCTAGCATGATCTGTATGTGGGTTTTGTGTTTTAAGGTTCTTTGAATAATAAGTGTGTTTAATTCCTGCTAAATGTTGTTTACTTCCTGCCTATGAATTGTAAAACCTCAATGTCTGTTTTTCATACACTGTTTCCAGGAACCTCATACGATCCCAATGGTATGCCCTAGGGAACAGCTTATGAGGTCAGCCCTGCCGCTTACTTATCTTGGGATTCAGCCCTTCCGCCCTTGTTCTTCAATAGCAACATTCTTGGTTCAAAGCCACTATTGAAAGGTGGAGATAGCATAGAGAACCCATATGGTTTCACCTGGAGCTGATGGTGTTGCAGAGGGGGGAAGGCGTTATTCCAGAGGGGCAGCCATGCCGCTTGGGGGCATTTGGTAACTTTTTACACTCTGTAATAAGGGTGAGGAATTTTTTCCTTTGATGAGGATCAGATGGAATTTCAAACACCTCTGGCAGGTTACATGTTAACGTGTATCTTGGTCCTTGATCAGTAGCTGAAGGGTAAGGCATGCAGTACTTCGAAGAGCATAATGTCTGAGCAAGCTCCAAGTGAAGAGGGCACTCAGCCACCCTGTAAAATGATTGTTCATGTTTATATGCAAGATCTGCCTTGCTTTTTCTGATAGATAACTTCTTAAAATCTTTCTCATGTGGTGACTTCATTGTTCTCTATTTATTGCATATCTTAACTATATTTTAAAAGAACTTGAGCTGATGCCAGCAACAACATGTCTGAGCAGTTTTAATGCAACTTAGGTAGCTTTAGGCTTGAGGTCATTTGAGAAATGTTGCTTTGGGGACTAAAGTCTTAAATATTATCCCAGCAGGAGTTTCCTTAGAGATTTCAAGAGTACTGTGCAAGTAATTCCCTTGAGTTGAGTGCAATAGCGTTTATGTTATCTGCTTTATAAACTCAGGGATTAAATATAGTGGGGTTTTGGAATAAATATATTAGGGGTGGGATAGGGGGGTGAACCTGGGATGGAGGTTAACGTTTTCCAGAATATTGATTTGACATAGTATGGAATAATAGACTGCTTAAATTAACGTTGTCACTAGGAGAATGTGTTCTGACTCCATTTGCAATTCAAAATAGTAACAGTAATAAAAAAAAACCACTGTCTAATTTTACAGCTAATCCCTATGTTTGTGCTCCCTTATTTTTTCTCTTGAATACTTTTCTTATTGCTATTGGCAGCTCTCAGATGCCAGTTGGAAGGAAATAACTGACTTTGTTTTACAAGTGACACTGTGCAGTGTCTTGTCTTCAGATAAGTGACTCCTTCAGTGCTGGCAGAGCTATCAGTTTGTTGGCATACCCATCAAGAGCAGTCTTCCCTCCAAAAGCTTTGCTCTTAAATAGGGTGGTTAAAAGACTTGTTCTTAGATAAGCAAGTAGGAGCCTTGCTTTGAACAGTCATCCAGAGCTCCCTCTGACCAGCCAGGTGTAAATGTCATGGGTACCTCTCAAAGTGCCTGGCCTCGCTGGATGGTGAAGTTGAATGAGTTGTTTTCCTGTACCTTGTTGGCTGCACAGGTTTCTGCGCCACACTGCCTCAGGGCATCACCTCGCTCTGGACCTGAGCCCTTTGAACTTCTTCCTTCATTCTCCTCACCCACTGGAGATCTGAGAAATTTGATGTTGTTAGGTTTTGATCATGCAAGATCACAGCAGTTCTTCTGAGCAGATCTAGAGTTTCGACCTACAATATAATATATATGCCTAATGCTGTAAGTGCGTGCTTTGTGGCATGTTACTGAAGTTCTGACTTGTTGAACTATCCATTTCTACTGTTATATTTTTAAAGCAAAGAAGGTGCAGAGGGAATCAGAAGACATAAGGAAAAATGCATTCTTTTGGGGGGAAAAATATTGGGAGAGTTGTTGGCTTTTTTATCTTTTTTTTTTTTTTTTTTTTTTTTTTTACTTTATTTGAACTGATTTTTATACTTATGAAGTTCTACCTTATTGCAAAAAAGAAGCCCCAGGGAGCTTGAGCACAACTGTTAATTAAAAAAAAAAGATCAGAAAGTCTCATGTGCCATGAAAAAACACTTCAGGATACAGAAACTATCTAACCTGATGTTCCCACTCAGTGTTCAGCATAGTCCAGTCTACTGGTGGAATGTTTTCATCATCCACGTGTTGCTATCATTTTAGCTTGTTAATGTCTGTTGCGCAGTGGGATAAGGTGGAGGCAGCAATGGTGTGCTGGATTGACTGTGGTAATGAAAAACATGTCCTGAACACTTCTTTTAAAGTGTCACTGTTGTGTTGTGTTTGGCTGCCAGCAAGTTTGCTCATCAGAGTCAGGTAATGTGTAGATGACATCAACTCCTTCGGTGTTTTCCCCTGAAGGGAACAGCCGGGCCTTTCAGGCAGTCCCAGCTGCGACGCCCCTGGCTGCACATTAGCTCCAGTAAAACACCATTTGGATGAGGTTGGCGGACTGCAGTCAGGATCATGGTGTAAGTTAGGTAGGAATGATAATTTTCCTCGCTCCAAAAAGTGCAAGTGCAATTGAGTTGGCTTGTTAAGCCAAAATCCATTGCCGTCTGTGCTGATTCACAGTGGGAGCTGACATGAAATATCAAGGAGGGATTAGTGTGTGCAGCGTGCTGTTGTTAAAAGCTGTGGTTAAGTGCTTGTGCCACTTGGTCAGACCATGACGTGAAATTGCGGTGAGTGTTGAGTTGCTAATGTCTCCTCAGGTTACTTGACTTGGGTTTGCATGCAAGCAGAGCAAGGTGGCTGATTGGCAGACTCGCTTCATAGCCAGGGATTTTAGAGCATTGCTGAAGAATAGGCCTGAAATACCACCCCTTCCAGTGCCTCGCTAACAGGAGTGGCTACACGGGGCCTTACTGAGGAGGGAGAACTGTTCTGGATTTAAATTGATGTTTTAAAAATGTTTTGCTGCTTTTTTCTTTCATGTAGATTCCCATGTTCTGGTGAACTAACCAGGCTCTCCTGGGCAAAGAGAAGTTCAAGTGTTCTGTTGAGCTTCCCACTCAGGAGTCTCATGTTGCTATGCAGGAGTTCATGAATGGAGGAGGGGGTTTTTTTTAGAAAAAAATATTGCAGCCTCTGCATTTCTCTATGTCAAACTCAAGCCTTTTCAAGTTCTCAGTATTACTGGGAAGAAGTGTTCTCCCATCCTCTTGTTTCACACAAGTGTCTTTCTGGCCCACTTATTCTCACATCAGGGATCTGGCTTGCTCAGGAGTCCCTTGTAGCCCATATTCACTGCCAGTATCGTGACCCCGTCCTGGCAGAAGAACTTTGCTGGAACGGTTTGCCCATTGCGTGCTGTGGAAGAGCCACATGGTGCCCGTTTTGGTGGTGGCAGGCATGCCCGAAGCCCAGCATGGCAAGAAATGCATATTTATCCCAAATTTCTAAAATGAGAAGTGGCTATCAATTTAGGGAGTGCAAAAGCAAGTGAAAAGCAGGGTGAAAATATTAAACTGAGGTCCTTGCCTGATTCTCTACTACAAGTTTCACAGAGGTGTAGGAACTGTTGAATTTTGGTCCTTTCTCTAGACTTCAGACACCAGATCTTTGCCCCTGTTGCAGGTTAGCTGCAGATGAAGGCAAAAAAAAATGAAACCATGCTTAGGTAACCAGATCAAAACAGAGTAGGGGATTATGGTGTGAAGGATCTGCTCCTAAAGCTTTTTCTTATGCTGGAGTCTTTGAGGAGGGAAGCATGCATTTGTGCTAGTGCATTATCATTGAATATCTGAACTCCTTCTCCCTGTTGCTGGCTCTCAAATACTTTGTTATTGCCAATTCACTGACCTCTCCTATGCTGATTGCACAAGACCAGGTTGAAGGTCTGTCATGTCATAACCTGGGAAACTAGAAAATAACTGGAATAAATCCCATTAAAGTATTTATAGATAGAGATTGAGTCATGGAGGGTTGGAGTAGATAAAGATATATTTAGTGCAAACAGAAAGCTTTTCTAAAATTAAAAAAAAAAGTGATGTAAGAATTCTGTCAATGTTGGTAATTTCTACTTGTAAAAAATAGCATTCAAAGTTTCATAGGGGGAAGGAAAAGAAGCTATCTATGGGGTGAAGAGAGGGGGGTGGTATTAGGTAGCAAGACTTGATGCAGTTGAGGTAGGTGGACAGAGTTGTAGGGAATCCACAGCTCTCCTGCTATACTGGCTGTTCAGTTTCTGGGAGGGTGAAGGTTCAAGAGAAAGTGTGGCAAAGCTCGGTTCTCAGTAACCAGTGAGACCCTCTGGGCAGTGCAGCCATGTGTCAGAGTCTCCAGCCCTCCGTAGTGTGCTGCCTGTATCCCAAGGGCTGTCTATGTTGTTAAATACCTGGTTCTCAAGGGAGTACTGCTGTGGTGGGCAATGTGATATGTGCCTGACCAGGTCTGAACTCCTCAAGAGTCAGAACAGAGTGCATGCTGTGGTCTGTTACAACTGTTTTAGCCTGGAAGTCTGTGCGTCCTTTTTTACTGAGGCTACATCCTCATATAGTAAAGTGCCGGTGGGAAGTAGTGTCCCCTTGCATTATTATGCCAGTGGGGAAGTTTTCTATTGCATGGTAAGGTTTGTTCAAGCACTGTCTTCCTGCTGTAGTTTTTGCTGGCTGAAAAGGTCGCTGCCTGCTTCCCACAAGTGCCTGCAGATCTGCCAGGTGAGTGGCTTGCGTTTCCTCTGTGACTGCCTTGGATCGTCATGAGCAAGGTTAGTGGTAAACAGCATGAGTAATGGGGTCATTGCCAGGTTGGTTTGTTATTGCTGAACTGGGCATGGGCAACTAAGGGGCAGGACTTGAATAGGGGTGATAATGGGGGTCAGTCTTCCCCTTTCCCCCCTTCCTTAAGCAGCCACGGCCAGTGCTGGTTGGGGATGTGTCATCAAAATACTCACATAGATATCTCTGCTCTGATATACAGACCTTGAGAAAATAAACTCAGCTATCCCAAAACACGTATGTTGGCTCTACCATGGTGCTTATTTCAGAATGGATGCTTTTCTGTATTTGAAATTATACACATGCAAAGTGTTTGAAAAGACAGGCTTAGAAACCAGCAGGATCCCTTGCAACACCCTGTCACTGCCTCTTTTTCTTCTTAATCTGGGAAATACAAAATCTGCTTTTATAAAGATCCTTTCTGTGCTAGCAAATGTGTGTGTCACCCACCAGTTTGCTCCCTCCTGTTCTAGTGCTGGGAAAGATTTCTTAGAAGAAAGAATGGAATAAATCATTCGAATGATTGTGTTTTACAGTGCCTGCCTAGCCAGGCGAGTAGTTTTCTGAGCACTGGGGTTGAACATGCCTACTCCCCTAAAAATTTGTGTCCAGTGGTTGTGAGTCTCAGCTGAAACTTTTCCCATGGTTGAGGAATTTGCTGGGATTCTCCCCTCTCTCTGGGATCGCATATGCCAGCCTCGCCTTCTGCAAGGATAATTATAGAATCGCCTCCCTGCCTCTTTTCACAAAACTTGTAAGAACTTGCAAGAATTTGCTTTCTCGGCGCTTTGTCAAACTTTGGTGTAATGACTGTGGGCCAAGACAAAAACTCTGGGGTCAGCACACAGTCATAGACATACACACACAGATACCGTGGTCGTCATATATAAGCCCCGTTTCCCTAAGAAGCAAAGCAAAGGGGATGGGCAGTGGGAACCACATTGTGGGCTGTGTGGGGGACAAGGAGTCGCTGCCAGTGTCCTGAGAAACAGGGATCTTGCACATGCAAGGCAGGGAGTAGGAAGAGTACAGCAGCTTCTCTTTCCCTGCCTGTTTGGGCTTCCTTGCCTGTGTGCCACTAACGCTATAGGGGATGCTCGATGGCTTGTTTTTTCTTTTTTTTTTGTGAGTCCAACTTGTCACTCAAACTTAATCCTTGTGGAGTTCAGCGCAGTGGACACTTGGAGAGGCTACCTTACAAGTAGTAAGGGAGGGGAGGGATTTGTCCTGTTTAACTACAAGGAGTTTTCAGAAATAAGAGAAATATAGTAATATTTCTAGTAACCATAAGAGAAATATGGTAACTGCAAGCATAAAGGCTTGGGATTTTAATTGACTAAGGCTATTCAAAGGTATGATTTCCACTCTGGTGGTAATGCATTCAGTGAAAATAACGAGCAGTTATATGTAACACTTCCCACGTGTGGGAGAAGCATAGTTCAGTCTTGCATAATCAGCATGTGAAAAATAACTAGATATAGAGACATGTACAATAAATAAGCAGAAAAGCCACACATGGGCTTATTGATGTTCTACCATGTCAGTGAGATTTGCATACTGTTCCTGGCTTTGCGGTTGACTTGGTGTGTGATTTGAAGAAAATCATCTTGCTGTTCTGTGTTCCGGCATACCTGTTTGCATTAGAGATTATGGCTGTCCTCTGAAATCTCACTCTACTTGTATAGAAGTTTTTTTCTCATAAGCTCTGTAGAATTTATTTCATTATAAATACAGAAGGTGCTGAGAAAAGGGATGTAATTTGTAGTTTAAGCTGTAGCTTGAGCATCCTGGGGTTTATGAGATTCTCAATCTCAGCCTTAAACCCAAAATGAAGTACTAAGGATTTAATGTTTAACATTTTAACTCACGGTATAGATGAGTTAGAGCACCAAACGAGCTTTTCAGCTATAGAGGTAAACCTGAGAAAGGAGAAGAGTCAGGAGTGGAAGTGCAATGGCATTTCCCAGAAACAGACTGACTTTCAGCACGACGGCCCTTGTCGCGCTGTTAAGAAACAGCATCTCAGGGTCTGAAACAGAGCTGGAGTTTACAGGAGGGCCTTAGATGACATTCACCTTGAGCATTGGGTCTGCTTTCATGGATGATATTCAGCTGTATGGCAGTTCCAGGAAGAGAGGTTTATGGGTATGGTGATAAATACTTTGCTCTTTACTGACAGACTCATCTCCTTTTGCGCAAATGGACTTTAAAGGGGGCCCATATAATCATGTTAGCAACTGCTCTAGCTGAGAGCAAGTAATAATGTTCCTTCCCACATCTTCAGCTGCTCAAAAGTTCTTGTGAGAAATTCTACTTCTGAGGCTAAAATTTCCCTACATGTACCAGCATTTATTTATTTTTGGCTGTTCTGAGAACAGAAGGTTTCAGCCACACTTCAATAATGAGAGAAGAATGAAATGAGATTTTCTTTGTCCCCAGAAATGTTGGTTTTAAACATCCTTTCAGCTGAGTGGATGAAATTGGAAAATTGGGATGTGACGGTGGTGCTCCAGAATTCTCTGGGGGGCTTTGGGCTTGACTTCACGGTTTCATGCAGTTTTTTGTGGCTGATACGGAGCCTATGAAGCAGACTTTTCCAGTTCGTTATTTCTGAAGCACACGACTAAGGAAAGATTTACTACAGAAGCATCTGCAACTAATTTAGCAGAGGAGCCCAATGAAGTATATTGCTGCAGATTGCTACAGAGACCTGGCATGGTTGGTGGCGAGGCCAGGGAGGGTCTTTTGCATGGCTGTCAAAATCAGAAGGTACCACCGTCTCTTGTGCTCTTGCTGAACTGAAGTAGAGGCAGCACTTTTCTAAAGAGTTGTCCTGTGGTCCGAAATGGGAGATAATTTCTCAACAGCAAGGTGTTGTTTCTCCTTCCCATTTTCCTTGACCCCCAGGAAGTTCTTTGATCAAGGAAAGATAATTAGTGGAGCAGAGTATTTTGCCAACCACACTTAATGCTGGGATGACAGCTGAGCCCCCAGCGCTTTTTTCAGCGCTTTCTTCAAGTACCTCAGGGTCCAAGTAGGCAATTAAAAAAGGTTGTCTAATAAAAGTCTTATTCAAACTAGTAAGAAGAGAGTGCAGCTGATGCCTGAAAAGAAGCGTAAGGGTTGTTTTTTGTTTTAATTTTATTCTTAAGCTCTTTCCAAGAAAAGATCTGGCCACGGTTGCTGCTCTGACCTTTCTTCTTATCTCATTCCTTCCCTTCTGCTGGCTCATGTTTGAGTGGTGGGATATGACCCTTCTTGCATTACCCCTGTCTCATTTCACAGTTCTCAGTTCCTCATATGTCTCTTTCTTTCCTTCTTTAATTTTTGTCATGTTGTTTAAAAAAAACGCCAAAAATATTTGATGGCACCACATGGGCAGAAAAATGTCTGGAGCATCACATCATTCAGTCTACACAATGCCTGGATCTAAGCCATTCTTTGAGTTCATTGCTTACATGACCTCTAAATATTTATTTTTGAAATGGGTTTACAAATTGCTATGATTGATTAAAAGATGCCTGTAAAATGTGTATTCTTTTAAACACATGCTGAATGGTGGTTGGTTTTAACAAAACAAAACAACAAAAAAAGCAAGTAACTTGTTTAATTTTACATGAAGTAACAGATCTCTACAAAACTAAATGTTGTTTTATTCTTTAAATCTTGTGACCAGTGTCTGAACAGCCAATACATATTCAGGATGACAATAACCTTGGAAGCAACTCTGAACTCTTTTATCAACATTTCTAACATGAGAGATGTGACCGTAATTTTCTTTCAACAGCTGAGTTTTGGGGGTTTTGTTTTGGTTTGTTTTTAATGTACTCCCCTTATGCTTTTGCTTGGGCAAATACTGTGTCTAATGTAACTAAAATCAAACTCTCTCTATTAGTGTATATTTAAATTGCTTTCTGTCCTGTATAAACAGGCAGATCTTGGCTCCAACTCTCTACATTAGTATGTGAGACATCAGACTCTTAAGACCACTGGTTAATTGGAAATCAGGTAGTGGAGGAAACTAATTGTCATTGCCTTCTGATGAAGGCTTAATGAATGTATCTTAACAGAAATACACAGATGACTCTAAGGGTCAAACCCAGATACGAGTGTGGGGAAGCCTATAGGCTATAGCTAATTTGATGAGGTATACATGCTTATCTAGTCTTCCTTTGCTACAATGATAAACAGTCAAACACCCTCATACATACTTGCCAGGTAAATATATATCAATAGGTTTGCCTTGTGGAATTTGAGTATGGATGTGTAATATGTTTCAGCCTTCTACTTGGAAATCTTTATTTTTTCAAGTACTTTATACTCAGGTTTAAGCCTGGGACTTCATGTTACAGAACTATCAGCCTACTCCAAGAGCCCTGTCAAACAGCTCTGAGGCAGTCACAGATTTAAGACAGTTTTTATTTGCCATGCCTGAAGCTATGTGGTAAATATGGCAATGTAAAAAGCACAATACTTGAGGAGGTAAATGGCTTAATCTACTAATCTTGCTTTCTAAATAGTATCTGAGAGAACAGATGAATAGCTTTGCCAAAAATAAGCTTTAGAAAATAAAAGGAACGATGTCATCTTGTTTTGATGATGTAAGTGGGTGAGGGTAATACTATTCAGCCATAGTGTTTCATTATAATTACCAAAAAAAAAAAAAAATCTTGGGAGCATGTTATTACACTAACATGCTCAAAATTCACCTTTCATCGGAGAGCCCAACTGTGTAAAATGAGCTGGATCTTTGAAGTTAATATTCACTTGCCACACGGTGCCTCCCCACACAAAGGCAATAACATCTGTATTATGGGGCATTTCTATTGCTTTAATCACCACCTACTGCACTCTTAGTGGTAGTCAGTCATTAATTCTAGAGATTAATGACACAAATCCAGATTTATTAGTGCTGTAAACCTGTGGGGAAATAGTGAGTAGAATTAGTGTATTTTCCATACTAACAAATAATATGGTTTTATTAGACCTGAACATGGTGTGTTGATTTCTACAGTAAAAATGACTGCATCGGAGCCATTAAGGTTGCTTGAATGATCTTTCATCAGCTTGGCTGTAACATTTCAAATTGTAGAACACGTTCCCACTTGCTAGCAAAGTTTTGGTCCCTGATTTAGGGGATCAAAAACTGTTGAAATAATTTTACCCCAGAGTGAAAGGCTTCTATTTAAAAATAGCGCTTCCTCACATGTAATGTTGCCACAGTAGAGACCCCTGTTTTTCTCAAGAGGATGGGATATGCAAGATATGTGTGTCTTGATGTGACTGTTCATAAACCAGCTCACTGCTGGACTGCATCCTGAAATGCAAAACTGGTCCAATAAACAAGTTTCTTGTGCAAAATTAGCTACAGTGCTTAGTATTCTGTGGTTTTTAAGGGCTTAATCTACCTGTTGAGCCATGTATTTGTATTGCACCTGTCTATACCATGTCTACACAATCATTAAAATATCTTTGAGATTCTTAGAGGCTTTGAAAAGTCATCTGTAAGTCAGTAAAGATCCATTTTTTCCTGGGTTTTGTGTAATTTGCCATCCAGTTGATTGTGACCACTTTTAAGAAGGGCTGATGAATACGAGATTTACCCAGTACCCCTTACGGACCATTTCTTAAGTTCAAGGTAAAAAGTTCTTCCTCAACTTGGTTGCCTTTCAGTAGAAATGAACTTTTTTATTTACAACACTAGCAACTATGTGGTGTCTGTTGGTTGTAATGCTCCAAGGCCAATGAAGAAAAAGGACCATAGAGATTTCTGAGCCTTAGAACCAAGCCCGTGAAGGACTTCTAAGAGGTAAAAGCTAAGGAATTGTTGAGTACAGTAATTCTTTACAGTGTCCATTCCTGTGCTTTGGGAGGTGTGCTGCCATATCTTCCACTGGCTGTGTAATCTGGCCATCTCCTTCTGTTGGTCTGATAAAGACAGTCTTACAGTAACCCATCTCAAAAAAACCAAATGGATGGGCTGTTGGGGCCAGGTCCTTGTCTGAGAGGAAGTAGCACAGTTATCTTAGAAGCAGAAGATACAAAAAGTAGTCTTGCACCTAGGTATGCAGAGAGATTGAGTGGGGTATGAATCCCAGGCAGTTGCTGTGATAGTGCGTAGGGAAAAGAAGAGGGTAAGGATTTTGAATCCTGCAAAGTTTTAAGAAAGATTTGCTCTTGATACATGCACACATTCTCTCCATTTACGCAGGCTGAGCTGGAGACAGCTGGTATTCTTCCAGACACTGAGGAAGCTGGGCGTCAGCACTGTCTGCTTCAGATAAGATTAATAATGTATAGCTTCATGGTGAATGGAGCTTAATCTGTTGGGATGCCATGGCAAGCAGTCCTAGTGAGGAGGAGCAGCTGCCTATTTTAGGCCTCCTGAGAGGAATGAGATGAACCATCTGAGCCAGATTCAGACTGACTCCTGTTTGGTTCTGCAGGCAAGTTGCTCACACATTGTAGTCGACTGTGTTGAATGCAGCAGACAGATCTATGGACTTCTGATCGTGTCCAACTCTAGCTCTGTACACTTTAAAACTCTCTTTGAAAAATGACCCTATAATTCAACACAGGAATACAGCAGAAGGAACTTTATTTCCTACTTGTGTAGCAGAGTACAAGGGTACTGTGAGCTTCCTGAAGTACATGCTAACAGAAGTCTTGACTCACAAATGAGAACAGTGGCTGTTTTTTGAATGAAAATCCTCTGCAGCCAGTTCTGCTTCCCATTTTGAATTTGGAGGTTAAAAGAAGAATTGTTTGATCTCTTGAATGCTTTCTGTGTTGAACACAGATTGGAGACTTTTGACCTACCTCTCTTGCACCTTGTGTATTACTGCCCTACCAAGGCTGGTCTGTGCAATGAAGCCATGATCTTCATCTTCCTCAAATGGTGGAGACAAAAATGATTCTCCTCCACAAAATTTCGGCCAATCTTAAGTGGTGTTAAAATAGGCCAGAAACTGTCTAAGCCTATCCAAAAATGCCTTGCTTTGTCTGAGTTGTGTTTTCCCCCCCAGTGCCCTGTATTTTTGTCTGTATTTTACTTGCTCTTAAAAGCGATCAGAATGGCTGAATGGATTTTTCCAGTGACCCTGTGGGAGGCAGCTGCTGCATGTGTAGGCAGCTTGAAGACTCTTGTGCATGTAGTTTCCCCCTCATCCCTGCAAGGTTTACTTGGTAGGCATGCTTGTGATTCAGTTGTTTCAAATGCGCAGTCTCCACTCCCAACACGTGCATGAGCAATTTAAGCAGAAGGAGATGTACAGATTCTATAGTTTTTGAAAAAAACAAACCAAAGCCAGTAAAACTAATGCTGGCACTAAGGCAGCATTTTCTTTGTCGCTTTCCTCTTTGGGATAGGAGTTCTCACGATAGATATAGTTTGGAGTTATGAGCATCTTTATTACTATTACACATGTTCATAAAGCACTAGTGCTGTGTGCTGGTACTGTACTGGTGCACTGGTACTCTTACTGGTGCAAGACTAAAGACAGAAGAATTTTCTGCCTGGAAGAAGCTCTCCTTCCCCATTTTCAGAAATAATGCTGGCTCCCTCCCTCCTGGGCTAGTAGCTAGAGGTGGGTGACTTTTAACACAGCCATGGGTTTACCTGCAACACGTTTTCTTGGGGCAAACCTCCTGCCAAGGTACGTTTCCTGGGGCTCTAAGCTTAAGGGGAGCTGAGAAAACCTGAATTCTGTCAAGATCACCTAGCCCAGAGGGCAGCACGCTTCAGCTTCCCACCCTCCTTTAATTTATCTTCACTTTCTTAGTGACTGCTGTGTAGAAAAATCCTGGGACATTAGTTGCTCTTGATATTGCTGAGGAGCTCGGTTAGCAGCCAGAGTATTGTTCAGAGCCATGGAGTGATAAGGCTTTGTAGGCTCAAGCTCTTTTGGGCTCCCTTCAGGGATCCTGGCTAGGATCTGCCCAAGCTTGCAGTTCTGAAGCGGCTTTTAGGGTCAGCCCCAGGTAAAGCACACCACATTATTTACCTTTGCTCATCCTTGGATGCAGTTAAAAGACAAGGCATGAGTGAAGAATAGAAAATTAGGAGGGGAATTCTAGATCACTGGAGGCTGCAGCACGTGAGTGCTGGTGCTTTGACATGCTCCTGGTGGGGGGTTCCCGCTCCTGGTGCTTAACCTGAGGCAGGGAGAGCAGCAGCAGCTGTTCTTCTGGTTTGAACGTGGTGTAAGTGGCAGTGTACCCAGTGGGTGTTAAATACATCACTCGAGCTCTTCTGAAACCTGAATTAAGTACTCGGATGGTTGCTGGGGGGGGGGGGGGGTGTCAAAAAAAAGCTTCAGGCTTGCAAATCTGCAGAAACTGCCTCTGCAAATCAAAAACTCAGGTTTTGTGCCTTGGTCAGTGGCAATAATTTGATGCTTTTTCCTCTTTGAGTTTTTCAGTCCAAACTCTCTAAGTATTGGTTTCACAAACAATTACTGCTAGGCATGAATGACTGGTTTCCAGCCTGGAATAATTTTACATGCTCCTGAGAATGCTGTTGCCTTTACCTAATTCTGTGATTATTTACTATAGCAAATTATTCCTGTAATATTTGTGGTAATGACAACTGTAAAATAGAGTATCTGTAGTACTGTTAGGTTAGCAGAAACTGAAGGAAAGTAGTGATTGCTGAACTGGATGCCTTGCTAAGATGTGAGCTTAGGTCTGTACCTTTCCGATTGTCGAAGGAAATCCATTATCATTCTCTTAAATCACATTTGCTTCATTGCTTCTACACAGAAGTGAGCTACCTTTTTTAATCCTACACAGAACAGTTTCACCCTGGAAAACTAATCTAATTGGTATTTTATTTTATTTTTTTTTATTTTATTTTATTTTAGGTTGGGTTGGGTTGGGTTTTGGCAGCTTTATGGATACACTGGAGTAAGGCACCATATGAAGTTACTTACTCTTTCGTGCTCCCAGCCTTTTCTTTTCTTTTATGTAGGGGAAAAGTCATAATTCTGGTGCCTATCTTCTCAAAAGATTTAGGTAATGAAAGTGGACAGCTGGCAGACGTGGGCTGCATTTGGCCTAGTGGTGTAGCAATGAGGGGCTCCATACCCCTTAGTAGGGGTAGGTGCTGCTGGGAGCAAGGATGTTTCTACAGCTGTATGACAGGTAGTGCCTTGAGATAGCAGGAGTCACCCACCCCCTCTACTGTGCCTCCACGCAGGGACCAAGGAACAGCTCCATGACCTCCCAGACATCAAGCAGGTGGTGCAGTGGCTCACCCCATTGAGGAGGAAAGAGGGTTGGGTTTTGTAGAAAACAAAGCATTTTCGACACGATCAACATGGAGAATTGTACTGGCTCAGAGCTAGAGCTCCAATGTCTGTTGTCCTTGTCCCCTTTCCTGCCACCACTGCCACTAGCTTCAGCGGTGTGCTCTGCCCTTCTCTTGGGTTTAGTTCTCTCTGCTTGATGGCTGTCCTAGGTTTTTCCCCTGGTCCTTTCATAATGTCTGGACCTTTTTCTGGTTTTTACATCCCTACTGGAGGAAGATTTGGTATCTACTGCTGCTGCTGGATAGGGGCAGTGTACAGCCACCTCTGCGGGTCACATTTAACTGATGTTGGGGACTGCAGTGTCTCAGTAGTAACTGGCAGAGTCCTGGGGGTTTAACATTCTCGTTTCCATACAGTAGCAAAACACTGGTGAATTCAGGATGCAGAGAAGAATGCAAAGAAAATTTATGTGCTTTGTGAATTTAAAGATATAAATTACACCATCTGTGCTGGGTCTTATGATGTGTTAGCTCAAAACTTGCTTATTTTGGGATCTGGTTCTTTGTTTGCCACATAATTCTGCACGTGTTTTGTCAGGCCTTAAGCATGGCTCGCTTAGGTCTGGATTATACAGATAATGTAGACACTGCACTGCGTGTTGAACCCTGAACATCCTGCTTTTCTCTTGTCATTGACAACTTACGTGTTTAACTTATAGCGGATGATATCTAATATTATTATGCTGGCTCACTGCTGAGCTTTTTAAACATATGCTGCTGTGGCTTGTCTTTATTATAATAGAGACCTACTTTAAATTAAAGTGCTTTATTGATATGAAAAAACTTCTTTTGTTTTGAAATTAGGAAATTTGCTGTCCTTTAAATTAATACAAGTATTGAAGAGGTATTTGGTTTCTGAGTCTATTTTTGGCATTCCACAGCCACATCATTTTAGTGATTTGTAGTTGAAATGCCTATTGAAAGCCTCCATAATAAAAATAAAAAAGAAATTAGATTACTTCTGAGACTTAAAAGAACTGTTGAAGAATTTATTAGAACAATGTTAAAATATGCCCTAAAACAAGGCATGTTAGTCTGCAGGTTGAAATGGGATACCTGGGAATTGAGAGTGCTGTACTACTCTGATTAATTAAAATGTAGTCAGCTGAAACCTCCACTATAATCAAAATTGTTCCCCAGGGTTTTACCTTCATTACAGTTCTGGTGCAGCCTTCCAGTCCTGACCATTGCCAAGCTAAGTAATTAGTTCAGTTTAAAAAAATAAACAAAAGGATAAAATTACCATGACAGTACATAGGATTTTATTTTTTTTTATTGCTATGCTGGGCTCTGTTTGATAGTATGAATTGTATGTGGCCATTATTTCTGCTGCCAAAGACAGGCAGAGACAAAGTATCTCTGATTTGAGGGCTATGGTGTTTTCCATATTGTAAGACTTGGATTATTTTACAGTTCCTGTTTTCTGTAACTTTGACTAAGACGCCGATCTCCCCTCAGCAGATGTGCTGCCTATCTCATCTCTGTTGTGCTGTGGGTAGTGTTCTGCTACAGCGGGGTTTCCTTATCAGCAGTTCTGTAGTAAATCAAGCAGGAGGAGACTGTGTTTCCCAACAAGGTCTCGAATGAAGAATTCACAGTGTGTGAATTCGTACGGGATACCAGAGGACATCTGCCTTACGAGGCTGTCTTCAGAGTTGAGACTTCAAGGCGTAGATAAAGCACTGCTTCTGTCTGTCGCATACCATATATATTCTGACCCCAGCTTTACATTGTCTGTCATCAGTTTGTCCTTGAGCTGGATGCGGTAGTGAAACCCTTTGGATAGGGCTAGCCCTTATCATTCTCTTGTTTCATGTCAGGACACTCTCCCAGAAGCTGCTGAATAGCAAAGACATGACAAAGAAGCCTGTGATTGTGGCTGTCAGTACTGAGACTGGAGAATTGTAACTCCAAGTTAAAAGGGATCCCACTGAGCTGTGTCTCTCTGACAGAGTGAGCCCCAAGTTTGTTTTTCATCTTAATGATCTGAATGCAACTGGTTTGGATTCTCAAAAATATTTCTAAAAACACTGATGTTTTTTCAAGGGGTAAGGAAAGGGTCTTCATGTCCTTTCTGTCTGAATATAATAAACAACTATTATTTTATTCTACTATAGCACTTTCTTCAAGAATCCCATAGCACTTTCCTTATGTTGTTTAGGCTCTAAAACACCCCATTAAGGGAAATTTCTGCATCTTGTTTTTTGCAGTAAGATAAACTGAGATGGAAGAAGTGCTAGTGATTTGCTAAAGGCTAAGCAATCCCTTTCAGATGTAGAAATGTGTACTCCCAAGCTCTTTAATACAACAAAGCATAAAGATGCACCTGACTTCCATCCAAATAAATCCTCTAGGATTCCTTCCTCTGACCATGTGTAGTGGGTATGTACACAAAGTGCAAAGAAAACAGCATATCAACTCATGTATGTAGTACATCCTCAACAATGGTAAAGTATGAAACTGCTCAGTACATACCGTAGCTTTGCACTTTTAATAATAAAAACATCTTCAGTGTTAACAGCTCTTTTTAAGTGACATGTCACAGGAAAGGACAGTAGAGAAGAAGCAAGCTGTGCCTTCTCCAGTGGTCACTCCATACCCTGCATTGCTTGATGAAACGTGGCATTTCTTCCTTTTGTTTCACTGGCAAGGAGCAAACTTGGTGGGGAACCCACCTTGCACACTTGTGATAGGGCAGAAGAAGAGTCTAAAATGGAGGACGATCTGTGCTCTGAAAGAGATTAGTGAGATTCTTTGCCCACGTAAGGGGACAATCTCTTGGAAGACTCAAGAAACCTATAATTAGACTACATGTTGTCCAGCTCAGACAGCTGGAGGTTGGATGAAAGTTGGTGTGAGGGGGAGCGAATGCTCTGTTTTTCCCCCTTCAGGAGTCTCACGTTTCCTGTTGCAAAGGAGTTGAGAGGTCACACAGTTTCAATCTCTTAGTGTCTACTTACCTATATCAAGAAACTCCATCGCAACCTGAGCTGTCTCACCTTCTAAGTGGGCTGGTGCTGGTCAGCAGGTGAAGGTACAGTGAGGAACATGCAGCCCGTTGGCTTGGTTGCGCGAGACAAACTGCACAGCAACAGCATGTGCTCAAGCACACGAGTCCTGGTGCATCATCTCTACCCTTCCTTTTTCTTGTGTACTGACAAGCTTGTCCTGTACTGCCCCACTTTCTTCCCAAGCGGGATTTCCTTGCCTTCCCACTCTTTTAGGCAGGTATTGTGTGAGTAGACAAACAATAGTACACATCAAGTTGTATTGGATGACATCTCTAACCGTTATGTTAGCAGAATAAAACATAGTAACAGGAAGAATGGCTGCCACTCATTTTCTATTTAAATTGAGTGTTCTTAAAGACAGACGAGTTGATGTAAAATGCCTATTTTTCACTGTATTTTGCACATGACTTTTAAATTGTCTCTTTAGGGAGAGTATCTAAAACATTTGTCATTCATTTGGGGATTATTTTACATTCTTTTCATCCTTTGCTCTTATATTCTTCTGCAATATTATTAGTGGTTAAGAAAATTGCATGAGTACTGTGCTAAATACAACTGTGTTGTAAATACTGGGGTTTTTTAATGTTATTTATATGCTAGAGATTTGGACACTGTTCTCCTGTTCAAGTGAATGCCTGAGGAACAGATTGGTGTACTAAATAGCTGGTTATGAGTGAAAAATGGAAAAGTTCACATACAAGGTTTTATTTTAACAGGAGTATGATTAGTCCAAATTTCATTTTATGTAAAATTGTAATTTACAGTTTTGCAGCAGTGCATATGCACTTTTACTCTCTGATGTTTGAGACAAAAGAATTCAGTGTTTTTTGATTACTTTCTGTGGCGTTTTAGCCCCAGTAGTGATCATTGTGAATTTGCTGCAATTGAAAGAATTTAGGCTTACATAATGGAGGATAAGAAATTTGTGTTAGTTTTGTATAATCCCAGTTTTAACTCTTTTTCCCTGCATGACTATGCCACATTGTATAGGTGGGATCTTCATTGGGAATTGTTTTAAAGTTAGCCACCTTCATCTTCAAATGAAATGTGCTGATACAATTAGCCTTGCATATAATCCTTTTCCTTAGCAAATGTCACAGAGCAGCAGAAAGCCGTGCATGCACCATTCATAGAGAAACCGCTTCAGCAAAACACAGCCGTTGCTGTGCTGGTGCTGTCCCAGGCTCCCAGCTCCTGCTGAGCTCCCCTGAGAGAGCAAAGGTCTTTCTGTGAGCATGCTGTGTACCTCCATTACTGCCGTAAGAAACGTGTGCCCCACTGGAGCACTCTGTTTTCAGCTTACTTCTGTAGCTGTCACTGATCTTGGAGTTGAGAACAGCTCTATGAAAATGAGAAAACAATCCGTGCAGGCGGCCAGCTGTATGTCCTCAATTTTTAAATACTTCTGAAAGCATATTTTCAAGTATAGATAACCACCGCTGCTCTGGGTATATACATGCTGTCTCATACCCCTGCACACTGTTTTATAACATTCCAGGTAAACTGCTTTCAGTTGTTTAGTTTCATTCTCATAATTTTTAGGCAAAGCTGTCATAGTTCTCTCTTTCATCTAGCCAAACTGAAAGTCCATATAAAATAAAAGCATTTTTCAAAGGAGATGCTTCGTCTTAGCCTAAAATACTGTTTTGCTTTTAATGGATAGAGAGTGGGTCTCCACCCCCTGCAACTTTGTCATTTGTCTGGACACAGCTGTGTACATATGTATGTGCATTTGTATGAGTGCAAGACAGAGATGCAGATGTGACTGGGGGAAAGCAGGCTGCATCAGTCATGTCCTCAGTTGCACTCATGGTCAATGTCTGAGGTCAGGTGAGGCTGTTCCTTCTGCCTCCCCTTCCCCTGCACTAAGAAGACCCCAGGTTCTTGTTTTTATGTGAAGGCTGTGCACAGCAAACCTTATCCAACATGAATGGATTGTGTACCAATCCTGAATAACCACTGAAGTAAGGGCTGAGACCCATAAAACTGTACTGAGTGGGACCACAAAGATGTCTGGGCAAGAAACAAGGCACTGAGTGTAGCAGACAGTGGTCTGCCTGCAGTTTTCACCAGTTTGGAGGTGGCAATTGCAGCTGCAAAGCAGTTTGGTAGTGCAGGCCTGTAGAGTACCCAGATCTTCAAGTGAATTTTTTTTCTGTGCCTTGTTCTGCTTAGATGTGAGCATGAAGCTTTATTGTGCTTTGGGTAGACAAGAGTGAATTTGCCATGGTTAAAAGTAATATTCTCTAATGCAAAATGTGAAAACCAGTATTGGAGATCTTTCCATTAGTCCCAGCACTGTATCAGACTGAAAGAAAATGCAGAATGCTGAGGCTATTCCTCACCTCAGAGCAGACTGTTCTCTGCAACAAGATATCGCTATACCTTTGGTGCACAGAGAGCATAATGCAGCAGGAGACCCTACGGAAAAGTTCTGTTGGGTTTTTTTCCTCCTGTTTTTGAGAGATGGATTTGTGAAAGCAGGTCAGACAAAGCTCGGGGCTATATGGCTTGTTGCGAGTATGAACTTTGGTTTCCTTCCCCTTCCCTGTTACATGTAAGTCTAAAGGGAAAATATTCTTTAACAGAATGACTACAATTATTTAATTAACTGTTTGCTTAACTATAGTGTTGTGTTTTTTCTGTGCCTATAAGCGTCTTTCTTTCTAATACAGCATGCATTGGCACATCATCCTCTGTCCCTTCCTGGAAAGTATATTCAGGAGTCATGGCAATAGTCACGAAAGGTTTTGAAGGAGAATGTCTGTGCAGGTGTTGAGGTAGAGCTGCTTCAGCACCTGTAGCAACTTGTTTTCATACCAAATATTGCGCTCCCTCCTCATGCAGGCTTACACACAGAGAACTGTACCCAAGTACTCTCGGACTGACTCTCTAGGTGCCACCTTTACCCTTCTCACATTCTTCCATCCCCTTTTGGGTACCCCTGCCTGGATGCTATGCAATGATGCACCAGCTATGCAATGATGGTGGTGGGTGGAGGCGAGTCCTGGGTCCTGCTGACTGACTAGAGAGCCGTGTGCCAATGATGCTGTAGTGTCTGACAGGGCCTCTTGCGAAAGGTACTTGTTTCAGGATGAGTTGAGGTGTGCTTTGACTCCCCTCAAAACCCCAGCTTGTTCCTGTCAGTTCAGTTTGGCAGGGAGGGAGGAAAATCCCAGCATCGTTTGTTGTTTGGTTGTACCAGGAGAAAGCCCCCAAGCAGCAACATAAATACAGCGAGCAGTAGTAGGGATCTGACTACTGGTGGGACTTACTCATCTCCCTGGCGCTGTTTGGATTTAGCCATCTGGCTCTGACCCTGCTTACACCTGTCAGCTGAGGGTGACAGTGCCGGAGCCAGGAGTTTGTGAATGTCCCCTTGGAACTTTGCCTGGCCAGCTGGCAGCATATATCATCAGCCAAGTCTCCTCTTCCTCCTCCTCCTCCTCAACCTTGGATATGTCAATCAACGCATATAGTCATGCCCTCCAGCCCCAGTGAGGAAGGTAGATTTCAGCACCATCTAAGCCCAAATAGAAGCAAAGGGTTTCAGTCTTTCTTTCCTGCACTAGAGGAGGAAAAAATCCCCCCCCCCCTTTTTTTTTCCCCCCTTCCTTGGTGGTCTCCACTAGGATGGGCACATCATGCCCATTGGAGGTCATACCTTAGCAAGATGAAGCTAGCTCATTCTGATGCTGGAATTGTAGAACAGAGAGGAGAGAATAGGAAGAGGAGGATCCTACCAAGCAGGATCGGCTGCAACCAGGAAGAGGTTAGAAGCAGACTGAGGTTTGGCTGCATTAGGACATGAGGCCTGTTCACTCAGATGTGCCTCTTTCTAACTTCTTCCAGTAATGCCGTGCTCATATTTATCGTCAAAGTGATAACTGCTGTTTGCCATTGCTGTCATCCTCTCATCTGTATGCCAACAAACCTCCCACCAGTTTGGGTGACAGAGGCCTTTTAGGCTCAGCTCCTGTGGTGAAGGTGTGATGACCCTCCCTTCAAAACAAGCCAGTTCTTGGCTGCCACTGGGATGCAGCAGCGCTCCTGCCCCTCTGACAGGGGGGTCTTTGTGAATGCTGTGTTAGTGAGCTACAGTCACATCCGTACTGCTTTTTTTTAAGCCACCCCCTACACCCCAATGTCTCTAACATTGATGGGGAAATAACATTTTCCCACACACAAACAGAGAATTGGTGCCACAAAGTGTCACAAAAACTAAGTTGATTCATTAAGCAATAACTTGAGGCAAAACCTGAACATTTAATAATTTCTAAAGATGTATTTGTCCTCTTTTCTATCAGTGTATAACAACATATGCACTGTTTATAACCTGTTTATAAAAGGTTGTTGCCAACCTTAGGCTGCACTAGTTGCTTTTATACTGTAAAGCCTCTTACTTGCTGATGAACTTGATGAATGCATTTGCAATACTTCAGTAACCCTCCCGTAACAGCCTCTCCTTTGAGTTCTTGCAATACAAACCTTCTGGATGAATCTGAATTATCACATGCCACACAGCCTGAGTTGGCTGCATGGCATGCTACCCTAATTACCATTTGTTAAAGAGACTTAGGACTGCTAGAAAGGTATTTTGTGTGAAATGGATGGTGTTTATTACGTTCTCCAAATAACACTCAAGACTCTAAGCATAAATTACTAAGCAATAATCAGAAGCAAAGGACAATGAGATGATCCTATACAGAGTGGAGAGTAACCAAAATCAGAAGTTTCTTCAGCAGGTAAGACTTTTGCCACCTTGTATTTTACTTTTTCAGCCTGATGCATGGCATTGTTTAACCAGCAGATATATTAAGAAAAGACGACCTGAAATAAGTGTAGGAATTCACCCAGTCGTCGTGGCTTAGATGAACTCCCAGTGACTTAGTGACCTCTCTTGCCCTTTGCTTACTATTAATCTAGAACCCATCTGCCTTTCTTCAGATGTTTCTGCTAAGACTTTTACATAGTGTTTATGTTACAAAGAACTTTTTGATGCTGTCGCATCGGTGTTTGGACCTTTGGGTAAAGTGGATCTTTCTACCCTACTTCTTCAGGTTACCATTCCTGTGTGTTTGCTATGGTCATGTTGCATTAGAGAGCGTGTGTGTGTGCCAGTGCTAAATCCATGGCTCCGGAGTGTCTTTACATGATAACAATCTCCTCATGTTGTTGTCCACACCACAGTATCATCATGTCCATGTGACCTGAAGTGTGTTAGGATCTCCTTACAGACAGGCATGCAGTGCTGTACTCTGTCCAGGGTTTTTTCCCCTTAGGAATCACAACAGTTTAAAATGGTGCTGAGGAAAACTGTTCAGCCATATGTGTTTTTAAAAGGAGAAGCAATGCAGGACCAGTGTAAAGCATACAGTGGAAAGGAGACCGAATTCAATATGATCTTTAATCCTACTTGTACTCTGGTTGAAGCCGAGCAACTTCTTTGGAGCTGTAAAGGGATTTCAGCATGTGTTCATCTATTAATTTATTAATTTTTTTTATATCTGTGCTATTTACAGCAAGCCCTGTATTGCAAACCTGAAGCTATACTTTCTCATATTGTACAAAATGATGTGGATAAAACATCACTCACCACATCTAAATGCATGCCTATATATGCAATCATCATGCATATAGTCACACGTCTGTTTTTCTCTGACTTTCAGAATTATATAGTCTATTGGCATGGCTGTGTGCTTTTTACATTGATTTAAACAGGTAAAATCAGATAATGTATATTCTATTGCAAATGCTGATATCCTTTTATTTTCCCATTTTCTTTAGACAGTGATAAATGAAAATTGATGTTTCGAAATTGAGAATTTCATTATCCAAAAAAACCTTAATGCTGACATGCAGAATTGGTCTAGCAGAAACAGAATATCTGGTCCAGGTCATCATCAACTGCTCTCTAATTATGATGACAATACAAAAATGAAGCAAGCTTACCTTAGCTCGGGAGACTCTTTTTTGCTGTATCCCAGGCAGTTTCCTCTCCTTACTCACTTGGAAAGGGCAAATCCACTTGAACAGAGAAAAATAAATACTGGAAGAGTGAGGGATTTAAGGAGTCCTCATCTGAGCTCCTGATCCACTTGTTTTTAGCAAATTGCAAAAACCTCGATCCAGTAGTAGCTCAGAGCGACTTTCTTCTCCTCGTATGTTCTGTGGGCTGAGAATCTGCAAGAATAGACCTGAGACGGTGCTGCAAGAGAGAGACAGCGGGGGGACCTTGGCACAGAGTTGGACCAAACTAAATATAGCCCAACCCACTTTCCATGCAGTTCTCTTCATACTCTGAAGGCAGATGACCTTGTCAGAAAACTGACCTCCCAGCATGTCACTCTCTACAAAGAGAAGATCTAAGGGAACAGGACTGCAACGTAAAAGGACAGAAAAGCAATCAACCAACTGCTTGCAGCAAATGAATGTAGGTATGAGCTCTATTTTTACGGCAGTTGCAACTGATGGAGTCATAATGTGCTTTATTTGATCATTTAGACAAATGAGCTGCATGCCAGTTCACAAAAGACCTGTACCGATGAGAGATTGCATTGTAATTGCTAGTCTTAAATAGAGAGCACCGACATATATGAAAAGCCTGTCGCCTTTCCTACTCTCAAAAACCTTAACGCAGCAGAGTGTGTAGTATTTCCCTAAAAGCTTCTGTCTATAAGAAATGATCCTTCCTTTCACTTGCTCTTATAGTAATACTTTTTGGAAAAGTGAGTTAAATCCACAAATGTATATTCTGGTACCGTATAAATTTGAGATGCTAGGGTAGCTTGAAAGGGCAGTACAGACTGCAATATCAGAGGCAAAACTGCAGAGAAATGTGTAGTATATGCAGAGGAGGAAGCAAGAGAATAAGAGGCATAGAAACATAACCCTTGCGCCTTAGATAGGGAACTGCTTTTCAACAGATGCTTTATAATCCAGGGAATTTGCCACTCTAAACTCTATGTGGCAACATGTCAGGGTATTTTGTTCTTAACCTGAAGGAGAGTTTAACTTGATAGGAGTCAACCTGATACTCTGTCAAACAGGGACCTGATACTGCTATGTCATATGAAGGCTTCTGAATAAATAAAGCTGCAGAAATCTGAGCAACTCAAAATGTCTGCTCTCACGTTCTGTGTTTAAGACATGGAGCAGAGTTGGGATAAAAGATTGTTTGCAGTATTGTTCTTCAGTGGGATATATTTGTTGGTGGTGACATATATCTAAGTGTATGCTACATTATATGCATGCATGCAATTTTCAATATTCAGAGAAAACCTGAGAGAACATCAGGACTGCGATAACCTTATACTGTAGATGTATATGTCTGCAAAATATTTGTGAGCCAAAAAGGTCTGAATTATACCAGTCATCAGTAAAGTAGCAATGTGTATCTATGAACAATAATTTTGGTCACTAAGTTTTTACAAAGTGTGCTATATATTTTTTTAATTGAAGCCTACTATTTTTGACAAGTTCCACTGTGTAATTTTATCATGATCTATTGGCTTTAAGTCCACAGGGTCAGCCAGACTCTGTGTGTTACCTTCAAACAAAAACTACAGCTGTAAGCCACAGCTGCTTCCCAAGATAGGGGGAGTACAGTAGAAAATATGAATCTCCTGCAGTGTTAAGGGAGACATCACATCTGGGACCATACTACATTCCTGGGCAAAACTTGCTCATAGACAGACCTAGGCTAGAGCCCACCCATTAAGGAGTTTTATGGATTTATCCAAGTTCCTCTTTCCTCGCGATTTACCTATTTCTTCCCCATTAACAAGAATAAGTGTTTGTTAGGAGTGAATATTATAACAAATGAAGGATGCTGGTATTTAAAGAGAGGACCTGAAAAAGGAACGAGTCTGCCTTCAGATAGACATATGTTGAGTGATATACTAACACTGTGTAAGTAGTGAAATTCTAAATGTATGGGATGCTGACATCATTAAACACGAACAGCATCGTGCTATCTGTGCTCCAGGGTGGTACCCTGATGCGATCCAGATCAACCCTACCAATTCCAGCTCCGCAGTGCCACTGCCATTTCTGCCTCTCCAGCATTGGGATATTGAAATTGCCACAGATTCCCTCATTTAGAGTGTGAAGGAGATGAGGATAAGGGGGGGAATATGTACTGCTCCCCAGCATGAGTTAGTACTCTTCACCTTCTGCAGCAAACAGCTGGAGCAGCTTCCATACATGATAGATTGTAGTTCTTAGAAAAAGAAGGAATCAGAGTGCTCGGTGGGTCCTAAAGCACAGGAATAGTCATACTTTGCCAGGAACTGTGACATGCACTTCTCCTATATGAATATTGTGGAGGAAGAGTGATTTCTTGCTTATATAAATAATATGTTGGTTGGCTTTGGGGAGGGAGTGTTAATCTTTGGGGAGGCTTTTATAGAGCAGTACTGTTCGTGTGTACAGGGCTGTAAATGTTGCCTGACCAACCCCAGTAATGTGAACTTCCTGAAAGGAGGGGAAAATGTTTTAAGAGTGGTTGTATGAGTTCGTCAATATGGGACAGCTGTATACACTCAAGTTTTCTTTAGCATGGCTTTTGCATGAGTTTCCTGTCCATACCACCAAGAGGGAAATGTAGTAGGGAGTTGGGCCCTAGTTTGTGCCTAGCTTTTCCTGGGCTCATAACTTGTGTTTTCCTTATGATGCTGGACAGTCTTTCTGCTTCTTTGTAGACAGTTTTTCTCTTTGACTACCCAGCCTTCTTTGGTAGCGTTTCCTCTGGAATGATCTGGATCTAGCTTTTCCAGAGCCCAGGCCGCTTCCTCTCTCAGATGCCTCTGTTGGGATTGGTACTTCTTTCAAGCCAGCCTTGTGGGGTTGCCCCTCGTCCAGTCATACATTCTGTAACTAGTATTTGTGAACTGATTTTTTTTTTTTATTAACCCAAAATTCCTAGGCTCTTGTAGTTGTTTAAAGATCCCATGGAACATTTCACAAGGTGAGATATGTGAACCATAATGGCTTGGCCAGTTTCCAATGTGGTCAACTGTATCCTGGCTTGCCCCATTACTCTGCTTTTCAGAGTTGGATAGAGTGTTCTCTTATTAGCATAAACTGTTGCACGGTATTGCTGGCATCCTTTTGAGTGGTTTCTAAAGTGACTGTAGGGTACATAATGCCTGGCATCTGTAAAGAAGAGAAGCCCTTTTTACAAGGTTAAGTATTTAATTTTATAACCTTCACCCAGTAGATTTGTAAACAGCCAAAACCTGTGCTACTTACAAACAAAACTGTCTCCCACCTCCCCATCTCTCTAGAAATATGCTTTTAAACTGAATTTGGAGATTTAAGAAGATTATTGGAAGTTTCAGCATAAAGGATAGTTTTTGAGAGAAGAAAAGAAAGAGAAATGAGGAGACTGCAGCAACTTGTAGGTGTCATCTGAGCCTTCCCTCGTGTCATTGGCGAAGGGTACTAGAGCAAACAACAGAACTGATTTGCACTCTGTGCTGATGTATTATTGTATCTTCAGGCTCTGTTTGCTCTTGTTTGGCAGGCCCGTAATGAAGAAATTAAGTTGGATCACAAACAATAAAAGGGCCTGTCATATTCCTAACATGTCAGATCTTTGTGTTTGCCCTTTGCTTACCATGGGTTTTAAAACTACAGTGACTAAATGAATATTGAGTTCTCCGTTTTTACCTTGGTGATGCTGTTATTCCTTGTGCGAGGCAGCAACAGGATGTCAAATTCAACCCTTGTCTTGCAGGAGAAAAAGTTATTTTTATTAGAAGGAGGGTGGCCTACTACTTTTACATCTGATCAGTCACTTTCTGTGATTTTTCTGACATGTTTTTGTCTTATAAGGCAGTATATAAAAATGAAAAAGTCAAATTATGAATAGGGCTGGGTTGTAGCTATACTACAAGCTGGGCCTAACATTGATCATGTTTATTGTTCTGTGCTTACATGTGTACACCAGAGGATTTCCTCTGGTCTTATTCTCCAATATGCCCTTTATTTTGTCTTCTGGGTCACTCCCAGTCAGCAAGTCAAGTTGTGTCAAAAACAAGCTTGGAAGTATCCATTATGAATATTAAAGAGAAAGTGTTAAAAATAAGGGAGAAAGGAGGCGTAGTTGTTACAAATGCTCTGTGGGAGATTTTTTGCATGGCACATAGTTATGTCTGTGTGCTAAAAAATTATCATATTGGAGCATAGTGAAAATTAATTTGATATTATTCCATTAAGACCTGTTCTTTTTTGTCTGAACTGGCAGTGATTTTAATTTAAATTGCCATTCAATGTAAGAAAGAGGAACCTAAACTGAATATTCTGTCACCAGATATATTGGGAAAAAAAAATTGTTTGTGGTAGATGTGCCTTCTGAACTGCCTAGGGAAGGGGTTTACATTTTTGGAAGAATGTTGTCTTTGTAGTACAAGCTATTGCTGATACTTAGAAACTATTAAGGAAATTCCTACAGACTGTTTGCAAGAAACTCTGGCTTGGCACAGGCTTAGGCTGGATGGAGTGGGAAGGAGCTTATACCATCTGAATGTTACCTAATGGGACAAAATTGAAGCACTTTTGATTCTTTAATAGGACTCTGTTTCTGCTCAGTCTCATATTATATGCCCTTCAGGTATGCCCCACAAGTACACTTTAAAATACCTTTTTTAAAGTACCTTGGCAGGTAGAGTCTGTGGTTCAAGGCATCCTCGCAGATACAGAAGCTTACTGTTGTGCTGGAATAGGCCTGTTTGGGGAAAGGAGTCCTTAGTTCATAGAGATGGGAAGGGAAAACAATGCCCAGACCTTGGGGGACCGTGGCTGGTTTGGGATGATGGAGCACTGGCACCACATGTAATTACCATGGAGATTATCTCAGCCCAGGCAGGGAGGCAGCTCTGTTCTCTGCTGCAGTAGGCTGACAGGGAAAGTCAATGAAGGAATGGTAATTAACTGGTAGTCACCTGCAACAGAGCTTTATGTGCAACTTTTGACTTCCTAGTAACACTAACAGATACCAGTTCATTCACAGTTTTTCCTCTTTAGTTCCAAATGGTCAAAGTACCCAAGTATTTTAAGGCCTTATGAGTGAAGGCACTTTATTTGATTCATGACCCTGGTGAGAAAAGTGTGAAAACTTCATCAGTGTTTTGAAACTGGAGTTGCAAAAGCTATAATGAAAAAAAAAAAAGGGAAAGATCTTCATTAATTTTTGAAGTGGCACACTGCTTAGCCATGTTGTCATTCTTCCTTGCATCAAAGATTTCCACTGAGCTGTATTATTATGTCTTTTGATGCAATTAAATAGTCATTTTTCATTTCCTGTCCGTATATGTGTTCTCTTACTGATTTTTAGACTAAATTTTGTTCTACTCTACTGTTTAAAATGATTTAGCTAGTCCTTATTCAAGGGAGGTAAGGGAATGATTTTTTTTTTTTTCTGTAATCTGTCATCTGGATTTCTCAGTTGTAACACTGCAGATGATATGTGCCCATGATGGGGAGAATTATTTATCTTTCTGGGGATGCCAGTGGACCCATTCTAATCTAGTCAGAGCAGTGTGAGAAATTAAGAGGGTACTGACACTGTTGTAGCTATTTTTGATGCAATGGTTGTGTGGTGATCTTCCCCAAGGCCAGATTAGTTTTGTAACTAACATTTTATCTAATTTACTAGCACTTTCTAAAGTATTGTCATGGTAAATAGCCAGCAACTGGTCTGAAGAACCACATTAATAATAAAATTTGCATTCTTAACCATTCCACGTGGCTGGTCTGGAGGTCCCCAGAAGAGCTTCACAGCTATTGCTTGGCCAGTTGGCTTTACACCTTGGGCTCCAGGGTATCTGAGCTATTATTAGGCTTCTCAACAGGAAAATTCAAAGCTGTCCATTGCCTACAGAGAGGGAACTTGGAGAGGATTGTCGTGGTAGACATGAAAGAGATCCTCCTTTCTGGATTAGCAGTGCTGGTGACACACGGATGAGTAATTTGGGATCTGTCCAGGAGGCAGTTTGAGCTGCTGCTTGCCTATTGCCGCTGCACACCGCTGGCTTTCATACCTGCTTCTCCCACTGCTACGCGGCACCTTTCCATCCCGTCTGACGGCCTCTCCTTGTCTCTCTATCCCTTTCCTTTTGCCAGGGAAGTAGCTGAGCTTGGAATGCTTTAAAATATTTAAAATGTTAAACCTTTTTTCTTAGTTAATCAGCCCCCCAGCCAGGCCTGGTTTATTTAAAAGACCTCATCTGTTCCTTTGGATACTGGTGGGCAGCACAGCAGGACCTGCCAGAGCTTCATGTTTCCTGCTGCCTTGAGGAGTGATACCGTAGTGGTATGTTAAAATACTGTCATCACCATTTTTAGCCCGGTTACTGTGATCAGCATAACTGTGGTGGCAAGAGGAGGCCTCTCAACTGAGCAAGGATGAACACAGATCAGTACTGTTTAATCAACTAATAAATAAAAACATAGCCTGCAAAGCAGCCTGAAATTAATCCATCATAGCACACCCAAATTGAATGAACTATGCCCACCTACAGAGTAATGACAAGCACATACATTCCTGTAACGTATCTGAAACTAGAAAGAGAGCATAACAAATACAAAACCTATTTCCACAGTGTACAGGGCTTTTTGTTAAAAATCAGAAAACACAGGCTTTATTTAAAGTCTGTTTTCAGATATGAGGCAATTTTAGAACAGTCAGAGGAAGATGGAAGTCAGGGGAGGGGGAAGTGGGGAGGGGGGAACAATAATAAATTGCGTACAGACTTTGTTTTCATGCAAGTAATTCTAGTTAAGTACTGATGTGTAGCCCTGATGGGGCCATAAGGGAGAAAGCAAGGATTTCTGTTCAGACCCAGAGAATCTTCTGACCAGGAGTGTGTCTCTGACTCTGGGCAGTGCCAGATATGTCAAATAAAAGTTGAGGGAGTCTCCCTCGTGGACACGCAAGACAGGTTTTCTCCAAATTCCATCGCAGAGATTAGCTTAACGGTAAGAAATGAACTTGTCCTGTACTGGCCTGTGTCACTGGGGGTCTTTTGGATACCAAATAGATGTCTGATCTCAATCAGCTTCCAGATTAAAAAAAGAAAAAAAAAAACCCAACAAAAAAACTAGTGGAAATTATTCCCTCAGTTATCTTTGGGTATGTATGCAAAACAATATTTTTCTCTTCTGAGCTTTCTTTTTAATTGCATGTTCATTTTTCCTATATTGTGAAGAGTTGTAAGCACTATGCCTCCTTTCTCAAAAAACCCCTTCTGTTCTCTTCAACCCCTCTTCCTGTGAGGAACTTCCCATAGCTGCCATCATTTCTGTCAGCTTCCTTTATCTTTATTTCAGTCGTAGGCTGGTTCAAACCACAAGTCGCATTTTCCAAAGAACTTTAAGATTATTTTCTGTTCCTTTTCAGTTGTAACTTTTTCTTTATTTGGGGGCATTTGGAGGTGTGCTGTCTAGAAAAGTTTCAGGTTTTCAGTCAACCTTAGTCCTTATAAGAATTAATTATTTATGTTGTGGTCACTATAGCTCCTTTATTAATCATTTCAGAGTAGAAAAGTGGCATGTGAAGGTCAGAAGTCTCAGTAATGGTGAACCAGCCTAGTAAACACAAATTTGTATGTACTAGCTATTTTGTACAAACAAGATTGCATTCATATCAAAGCATGTCATTATCTCCTATATCATTAAGGTCTTGTCTGCCTTTAAAAATACTAGTATAAATAACCAAGCAAATGTGCATTCTTTGTGAATATATTAGTTAAAGCTGAAGATTAAAAGGAACCTGTTAAATTACCTAAATATCTGTGTGCTTATTTATTTATGTGTGTGTGTATAAATATGCAGACGTGTATGTATTAATATGGGGTGTATATGTATATATTTAATATACATATTGAATGTACTTAGACATACGTGTGTATATCAATACTAGATTTGAAAGAAGTTAGAAACCATTGCACTGAATGATTTTAAATAGTGATCAGTATCATAAATGAGAAAGTCTTATTCGTATATATGTGTGTGTGTGTGTGTTAAGCATAAATGGCTTTTTCCATTTCAGCGTGGTTCAAAATAAAATCAAATATAAATACTTAATGTCTGGAAAGCCAGTTAGTATGTGCCATGCTGCTGATGTAATACCAAAGGAAGAAGCATGAAGAGCTGTGGAATTCTCATTTATTATTCTATATCGAGAGCATTACGTGACTGTTCAGACATCTTTGATGAGCTTGTGCTTGCGTAAGGTCCACACGTTGCAGGAAAACAGATGCAGAGGATTGCTGCGCTGAACATATCACCCCTTCCGCAGCGTATTCCACCAGCACCTGCCTGCCTGCTCATTTGCACTGCAAGGGAGATCAAAGTCAATGTTGTATTAATCAATTAGGTTCTGCATTTGCGCGAACTTAGTATTAAGGAAGGATTTGTGCTCTCTCCTGTTCTGGCAGAGAGGAGTCTCCTGGCCAGCTTGACACCTCAAAGCAGGGCAAGCAGTGCTGCTCTGATACAGACATGTTTGGAATCTGTGAGCTGGGTGCTCCTGCATTTATTCACATCAAATTATGATTTATTTTGTGAATAACCCTGCTGACATCAAGGTAACTATTTGCAGAGGAAAGTACACTGTTTAATTTGAGCATGGTTGGCAGAGTCTGGCCTGTGGTACTCTGATGCCCACAACAAAACACTCCTGTCATCATGGGAGCTGACATGGTGTCACAAACAATCACGACTCAAAACTGGCTGCTGTCTCGATTGGAACATGAGTGGCTGTTTCTGGAACAAATAAAAGTTCTGCTGTTGTATGAAATAAAGATACTCTGGTACTGCAGAAAGATGCTCAAATTTGAACTCTTTTCACAGGTGTTTGTTGAGTCTGAGGCTGGACATTGGTTCCCCTCTTCTCTTGCTTCTTGCTGAAAGTAGAGGACGTTGCATCGCAAAGTGCAGTCCAAAACTCAGATGGGCAGTGAACAGGTGGTACATTGTTTGTCAGGCTATTTCAGATCATGGAAACCATTTGTCCAGTTTTAGATTGCTATTGCTAGCAGTGTGTCTTTTAGTTATAAGAAAGAGAAGAGGTTATTTAAAACTTAGACGACTCCTGTTTGCCTTTCAGAGCATGCCAAGTGGGATTTAAGAAAGAATGCTTAAAGATCACAGGCAGCTTCCCCTGAATCTATTTTATGCAATTCTCATTTATTTCCGACGTGAAGTAAATATGTTGAGAAAGAGCTGGCTCAGCAATTGAATTTAGCGAGACATGCACAGATACGCTCTGGAATGGGTGATTGGGGCTCAAGCACAGTGAGCAAGAGGGACAAAGAGGTGATTAGTTCTGATTTCTTTGATGTACTTCGTATATATCATTGCTCCACAGCCTGCCTGGATGTAGTGCATCCAGGACCCCGGGGCTGTGGAGCTGGTATGTGAAAAAGCTGGTCACTCCTCCAGTATCTCTGGAGTCAGGTCAGAAGAGACAGGAGTCAGTGATGGGTTTTCAAAACACAGAAGCTGCCCTACGAAAATGCAGCACAAGAAATTTACTAGAGGAAGGGTGATACGGAGGGAAACAAGCACATGGTAATGCACAGTGGTAACACTGAGTTACCAAGGCACCTTTTAAACTGCCAGGAGTATGCTGGATGATGTAATTTTTCAGCTTCTTCTAATGAAGTATCATATCTGAGATTCCAGAGTGGCCAGAGGACATAAGTGGTCAGTGAGTTTGGAGAGGAATAGGCCAAGGAAGAAGGAGCTCTTGCTGTGCAGGGGCAGGCATATGGTGCAGGAGCACTCGGACATCCTCAGGAGAACAGAAAGGAGGAACCCAGTAGATTGACACAGGTACTTGAGCTGTAATATAAGGAAGAAATTTGTTAGTCTCCCAGACCCTCAGCTTGCTTTCTTTTCCTGCTCACCTGCTGCCATGTGTTAGGCTGTACAGGACTAGAAGGATTTTTTTTTTTTTTCATTAATAATAAATTTATAATAATGTAAACCCATATCACCATTCATAATGTTAAAAAAAAAAAAAAGTGGGCTTTGGAATACTCTCTCCTTTTTACTTCTGGTGTCCAATAAACTTTCGCAGAAAACTTTTCACCTTCAGCCAATGTCTGATGAACACTCTTTGGACAGTAACAGTGATGTTCTAGCAAAAGTGGCAGTCGTATTGGGGACGGCTGCTCATTCTTCTTGTCATAATCCAAATGACAGCTCAGAAGAGTCAGTTGGACTCAGTTTGTCCCTCAGAAGAGAGGGAAAGTAGCTCATGAGGGCAACTCACGGAGATCAGTGCCATATATTTCCTAGTGTACAAGTAAGCCTGATTTAGACCTGTCATATCCCTTGCTCATGTCCTTTGAGAAGAGATCCCAGAATGGCCAGCCACCTAGTGTCCTCTGAAGTTGACTTGGCACCAGCTTAAGGGGCAGCTTAATGTTGCAGCTAGCCTGTGGTAAAGGGCTGCCAGGAGTGACATCCCTGCTCTTCCACTGCCACCAGCCACTCACCCCCCCATGGGCTCTAGCACTTGTGTGGCCACAGTCCATTCAGCTGCTGATTTGGTGGCTGTGCCTGTAAAGAGAAGGAAGCAAATTGGCCAGCTGAGCTGCAGTGTCCACTTGGTGCACGCATTTGTGCATTTGCTCTAGATCAGGAAAGTGGGGGCTTTTCTTGTTCCCAATTAATAATTCGGAATATGTCTTCATCCTCCGTTGAGATGCAAACAAGTGCTGCCAGTTCTTCCATGGCGTTTGTTTTGGTCTGAATTAAGTTCGTTGACATGTTTATCTCACGCCTTCACAGTGGGACACGGAGTGGAAGTTACAAGATGGTATCATTCCAGGCATAAATATATACCTATTTTTTTACCTGTTCTGTCACGTTAGGATTTTCAAAGCCACTGCCTTATTGCCATATCATACATAATGTTGCATCTGGGGATGAATAAAGATTCCTTTTTTCCCCTTCACATCCTTTTACTTACCTTACCTTTCACTTCAATTCTTTGGCATATCTTTCACATATCCTTTCACTTAGCTTTTTTCAATAAGTACCTATTTCAACATGGAATTAGTGAATACCAGCCATAGTTGGATTTTTTCTCTCTCTCTCTTTCATGTTCTCTGGCCATCAGTTTTCTCACAGCTAGTGATTGCATAGATGTACTTACATCATCCATATTTGGGGTGATGCTTAAGAAATCCTACTATTCCTCTTTATTCAAAATAAATAACTTAATCTTGAAGCTGTGAACTTACAGCTTCAGAATACAAGAGATTGCAGCAATGACTAAGTACCTGTTGGGCAGAAATATTCCAGATACAGAAATTGAATTATTCAGTTCAATGCATGTTAATGCTTCTGGCAATGATCAGGGAAGTAATTCAGTCCCCAGCAGAAACTTCTGTGTTTGAATATAACATCTTAAGCACTAATATAGCACTATTAGAGGGATCTGTTGTTCTGGATAATTTTTTTTCCCCAAAGTCTCTCTGTAGATAAAAGAGATGAAAAAGAGAATGAGTAGAAACCTGTTAATTTAAATAGTTTTCTTTCAAAATATAAGCCTTTTTTAGTCTGGTGGACATTCTGCTTAAACTTTGGGAATGGTGCCTTTGCCTAATTATTACCGAAGTAAGAGACACACAATTAAAATCTACTTGCAGAAAATGTCTGCATACATTTTTGTTATACCAATCTTGTAATTTTTACTCTTCTAGGTACTTCGTGTCAGTAAGGCATTTGGGGCTTTTGGATGGAGGCTGGGGTGGAGTTTATGTGCATTTTTGTGTGTGTTTGGTTTGATTTATTTTTTTTCTTCCTTCATCTGCAAGACTTGTTTTAGTAGGAGGAGACAACTTATGCCTAAAGAAGCGTCAGCAAACTTAGCAAGAAAGATGTATTTTTACAGTAATCCTATGGACCATAGTGCCATTAGTCTTCAGTACTAGTGCTATTGCTTGTTTTGGGGTCTGATGAGATTGGTCTGTAATTATATATGGTGAACGCAGTGCTACGGATCCAAGATTATGTTTTACGTGTTCTGAAATAATGTGGAGAGATGTCATGCAACTTGAGATGTAGTTTATCAAAAACTTCTTCTTTCATTGTTCACTGCTTAGCTTAATTCAAAGGAGGTTTTGGAAAGATTAGATATTTCTACCTGTGATACTGCAGCTGGCATCCACTGTGCCGCGTTCCAGAAAGATAAAGAAATATCTTGCCTGCCAGATGTAATACTGTGAAGAAGAGGGGAAATCTGGGACTTTTCTTACAATAGATTTCAAATACCAATGTTCTGAACTGATAAAAAATTCTGTTACAGCTGTACTTGTTGCCAATCCTGAGATTGTATCATTGTGACAACCTTTCAGCTGAAGATTTTGTCACAATTTTTGAATGCAAAGGTAGGGGATGGATTTGAAAAACAGCAACAAAAACTCTTCTTTTTTCTCATTAGATCCTTCAGATGATGAAGCTATTGAGAAAGCAAGTGGTAACAGGACAGCAACACCTCAAGATTCAGATTCCAAACCAGCTGTGACAAAGAAAAGAAAGCAGGTTTGTAAACTAACCAATTGTGTAGTGCACAGAGATGATAATGCATAGGGAAACGTAGTCTCTTTTCATTCAGTAAAGGGACAGTTTTCTTCACTCTGTCTGATCTGTTCATGTAATAAGATTGTTTTATTAAATTATTTTGCCTTATTTGGAAGTGATCACATTCCAGTACATTTCAATAATAACAATAATATATAACTTCACTCTTGTTTTGTGTGAGTTGGGTTTGCCAGGCCTGTCTCCTACAAAGTGACTGTCTAGTGATAAAAACCTGGATGGTGCTACTGAGTGTCCTCCCCTATAATCTTTTCCCTTTCCCTGCATGCACAAGGTCTGGAAAGCTATATTTATATGTTGTACAGCATCTCTACCCAAGCATGTCCCCAGTGCAAGGTCCAAGTGAAGAGTAATTTAGGTCTACATGGATTGCTGTTTTCATAGCCTTTCAGTACTAAAAGCTTCCTTTAAAACCAGTAGGAACTGTGTCATTCAGCATTACATGGAGTATACTAAGGAAAAGGCAGCAAGGTCTTTTGACAGACAGCATCACGCCAACTTGAGCAAAAAAGAGTCATCTAGAGGTCAGCTGATTTTAAAAGTCTCCTATTTGAAGGTAAATTTCTTCTGCCTTCCTGATACCATACAGGAGAATCGACTGAATGGCTGTCAAAGAGGTAAAATTACACTGGAAGCTATCTCTCCTTGAGGTTATGGATATTAATTTTGACCCATAGATCAATATTAATTTCACTGTGTGATGCCTAGGCAGTTGCCCAAGTGAAAACCATTTGCAGGGACGTTCTTTTTTTGTAACAAAGTGTAAACAAGACAGTAGCAATCACTACACTTTTGGGTGTCTTTCCAAGAAGACCAAAGGTGAAGGGAGCAAAATATCTGAACTGGTTTCACGTTTTGATTAGGAAAGAGAGAACTGAGCAATACAGGAGAATACAGGAGAAAGCAATACAGGAGAAATTGCCTTTGTACATGCTCTGCCAGTGGGTCAGATGCTGAGGACTTCAACTCGGTGAGGATGCTTATGGAGCCACTTTTTGTCACTGTTATCTTCACTTAAGCATTTAGAACTAAGTTAAGACAGTTTGTTTGGAGGAGTTGCTTTGCTCTTTCTGTTCTGTGAGAACATTAGAAAGGGTAATCAACACAGGTTATCATGCCAAGGTGGATCGGGACTGCTCAGCTCTTCCTGTCATATAAAGAATATCAGTTTGCATTCTGGAATTGGGTAATTTGATATTTAGCCATGAAGCTCCAGGAGGCAATGCTTTGTGGGAGCTCAAAGTCATGGATGTGTTATTACACGTCTTTTAGAGTAAAATACTTGCAAAATCAGATGTAGTTACAGAAGGCTAGTAGTTTTGTAGTTCTGGTGCATATAACATAACCCATTTTACTCATCACTGCCTTATTCACAGGCTGGAAGCTATTCTGCAGTGGACTTGGCACTTCAAAACCAGTCAGGAGACAACCAAATAGAATTATGAACATTTGTGTTTCTAGTCTGCAGGCTGTCCTCAGGCTTACAATGAAATGAATAATTTGTCTCCAATCTGAATGGCACATTGATGTGTTTACTTTGTCACAAACTCCAAAAGTCAGAGTGTATTGCTGACCTAGAATGTAAACTTTGACACACACGCAAGAATGTTTTCACTCTACATTTGAATTTCCAGTAACTTGGCAACATGTAAAGAAAAAAAAAATTGTTAGAAATATAATACAGGAAATATTTTATGTTCTGTCTATGATTAACAAACAAGGAATTTATGACATTTTAGTTCATAAATCAGTGGTCTCAGCACAAATTTCCTGTTTTCTGCATTTTAAGAACTTCCATGTAAAAATGGCATAAAATCACAGAGCACAAGGGAGCCATGTCAAAAAACAGTAGGTTGTCTGCTCTGTGTCTTGCATAAGAAAAACATGTAAATGACCTTTTCTTAAGGGTGGCATGCAAAGAGCTATTGCATGAGTAGGTAGGCAACTAACACTTGAATAAGGGTCAGAAGTTCAGTCTAGATCAGATGCCTAAATATTTTAGACTGCAGATCATCAAAGATGTGTGAGTTTACAGCCATTCATCACCATGAAGTTTCTCTTTTTCTTTTGGCATTAAAAAATGTCTGAATAAAGTGGACTTATTGCTGGGCTAATAGTATACTATGCCTAAATATATATATGCTGTTGCAAAGGAGATAATTTTGAGTCTTAACATGCTTCTCTGAGGAAGCAAGGCTTTGACTAGAAGCCTGCTGTGTACTTCTGTTGCTGTTGAAAGAAAGGGTTACATACTGCCCTCAAAAAAGAAGCCATGTCATTTGGTGATACTTTTACACATCTGAAGGAAGGGTTATCAATGAGAAAATTTTATTTCCCTTAGAGAAAAATTTTCAGCTCTGTGGCATGATTTTATTCTCTTCTCATGCAGATGCCAGTTGGGAGTGTTTTGCAGATTTATGTAAAACAGTTTACAATGTATATGAAAGGAGAAATGGGCCCGAAGTGAATGAGTGGCATTTTTCAATATGCTGAAAGAGTGGTAGCACTTTCTAGGATAGGGAACCATCATAGTCTACTGGAGGAAAGAGATTCAGCTTGGACCTTTCTGGCTTTTTGTTTGCTTGGTAGTATCCCTTGACTAAATCAATCCAAAGGCTTGTTGTCTGCATAAAATATGATGTTGAACATGGAATTTATGATTATAACACCTGGCAAGTTGTCTTTGAGTATCTATGGACAGCTGGGATGTGTAAGCGTAGAGCAGGAACTGAAGGCAGAGGGTAGCTTCATTTCAGTCGCAATGTTTAGGAATGCTAATGGTAGGGACAGGAATGAGGAAATGTATGGTGGTGTTTTAACAGCACTTGAATCAGAGTCAGGACAGAGATTTTTTAAAAAGAAACAAACAAAAAACCCCCCAAAAGCTTATGTTAACCTTAAAAATTCCAGTTTTGTTAGTTGAAGTGAGTTTCTACTTGCAGTCATTCCCTTGATTTCTAGTGAAGATAGTACATGTTTATACCTGAGAAAACCACACAGAAAGATAGATCTCTCTTGTTGAGGCAAGATACGGTCCCTATCACAACTTCTCATGGGTGGGTATTTATCCAGGCTGTGTTACATTCCAGCCCTAGTTGTAGAGTGCTTTGCTGGCTGTAGCCAGTCCCCAACCAAATGCTCTCAGGTAGTTCCTAAGTATCATTTCAAACCTTGACCAGTTTCAGGGCCACTTCTATACAGTACTGCTACCTTTGCAAGTGCAATGGCTGTGGTTGCATCATGGCCCAGAAAGCAGGAGCAAGCAATAGGTCATTTGTTTGTGTTGAGCATGGTGGTACTCTGCTTTTTATAGCTAAATTAGCCAGGGGAGTGGGGAGAAAAAGGGAAATGTAGGCATAATAGGAACAATTAAACCCCACAAAATGCTTCTGATAAGGATATGAGAGTGGGCTTGGAAAGGCATAAATGTGCTGGGGTGGGGTCATATAGTACCAGTTGTCATGAAGTGTCCTCCTGTTCGGGGGGGACCAGTGCGAGGAGGGCTCAGATACTCTGAACTTCTGTTAGCTTTCCTTTGGCCCTCTTGGCACTGTTGAAGCTGCCCTCACAAGGGAGCAAAGGAGCAGTTTCTCGGGCTTTCAGCTGGGCTCACTTTCCTGCTGATACTTTTCTTCCAGGCTTTCCCAGGGGAGCAGTGCTGGATTTGCTATTCCTGAGCTTTTAATGCTCCATGTGATGAGACTTGTCTGCAGTTTCTCACAGGAGCAGATTTTTCCAGCCAAATGCATCCTAGTATCAAGGAGCTTTTTCCTGCACCTCAGCCTATTTTCCCATTGCTCTTCATCAAGTCGCTTACTAAGCTCTAAAACCCGTCTGTGTAGATTAATTTGCATTTCCATGAAGTGGAAGTCTCTAAGAAGGCAAAAGAAAAGAGAATTGCTGTGCTCAAAACAAGGAAAGCCTGTGCCTCGCTTCCTCTCTTTTGGACAATTTTAGGTGGCTAAGGCCAAATCCTAACCCTGGCTTATGCGAACAGGGACTCTGGTACAAATGGACCAATTCAGCCTGCTCACTCAGGCACAAAAGAAGGTTAATGATTGCAACACGTGTTGGATGAAGTTTATTCTGAAATGCACCATGTATTTTTCTTGTGTATGTTTGACCCTGACTGCAGTGAGGAGACAAAGCAAGAATGGGGTAGAACAAATTCGAAACATGTTTTCCTATATTTGCATTACAAATGTAAAAGGAAATCCAGAGCATGATTGTTTCCAATTATTCTCACCCAGTTCTGTGGTATCTTTCACTGTCTGGATGCTCACGTTAGAACCAGTTATTTTAGATCACTGTTGGCAAAGTTTAGAAAAACAATCACACACAATAAGAGATGAAAAATATAAAGTTTGTGAAAGGTTTTGTTCATGTTTTCCTCTTGATTTTTTTTGTATGTATCAAATGTATCAAAACAACCTGTATGTTTCAACTTCCTGTTTTTTTATTCCCCTCTTGGTTACAACAACATCGATCTCAATTCCAAAATTACTCCAGATATAGGTAACTAAGAATTTGATCCCTCCTACAGGTGGGGAAGCTTGGTTTTTGTTTTTCCCTAACCCAGCATTATACTTTCTGTATCTCCCTCTTACCTCCCTTTGGTGACTTTTTTTTTTTTCCCCAGGTGATCAGATATCTGATGTTGAATCTTTCTTTCTTACTTTTTTTTTTTTAAATACATGTTTTGCAGCCTACAGAGTGTTTTCTAAGTCAGCCTGAAGAAAAACAAGAGAGCACTGTAAAGGCAAAGAAGAGAAAGAAGGTATGAATGTCCCAGAATGTGTTTAGGGACTGGGCAGTGGGTGTATGTGCTATTACAAGATTCAGAATTGGGACAACCCTGTGATGGTGAGAAGTAATATGGTCATAATGTTGTAGCCTCTTTTAGAGAAGAATAGAAATTCCTGCTTTTCTGACGTCACTCAAAATACCCATTCCCAGCCTGAACTGTGGCATTGTGTCTATACTCTGCTCAATTGTTGTATATGTCTACACTCCACTTCCAAGTGTTGCATGCTGGGCATCAAAGCAAGGTGGAATTCCAGTTGCTGCAGAATCTGCCCCATTTCAACAGTGTGGCCAGGCTCCAGCTGCTGTTATGTCTTTTGAGCCAAGAACTGTCCTTGTTCGCTCTTCTCCTCATAGCATAAGTATATAAATAAATACTTTTTCCCTCTGGCCGTGCTCCATCCTCACCCTCAACAACAAACACACTCTGCAGTCTAGATGGAAATTATATGACACTGGGCAAGTTAATTGTCTTTCAGGACAGACTGTAAATAGTTGGCTCCCTTGCAAGGCTGAGAGGTGGCCTTTTTATATTATGTCAGGCCTCTTAATCATCCAGGGAATGGGAAGAGTGAAGAGAGGGATTTTGCTTTAAATGCAGCTCTGGCAGAAGTGACTGCAGTACTTGTTCCACTGCTGCCAGAGCAAAAGCATCCCATGACAGAGATTGGTGACCAAACCTAACAAAAAGACCCTTTTCTCAGGCAAAGAATAGGCGCTTAGTTACACCTTTGGTTTCAGTGGAGCTAGGCCACTAACTTGACATACACAACCAATCAAAACATCCATCAGGAGATATTTATCAGGTTGATCTATGGGTTCCAAACAAAGCGCTCTCTCCAAAAATAAGGAAAAGGGGGGGGGGAAACCCTTTGCTTTTAAGCATCTGGAATGAATTGGAAGAAAAATAATAAAACTTCCTGCATGAGGAACATTTCCCCACAGCTCTCCTTGAAGTAAGGGAGTTTGCTCAGGTGCCCTTGCTCTTGCTCTTACGGAATTTCTCGTTAGTATCAGGCTTCTCCCCTCCAGAGTGCCGTAATTTTCCTGAAGGAACCAAGTGGCCCAACAAATGACGTAATGGTCCTGTGGAACAGCAGCTTACACTGAATTACAAAGTAAAATGAGCCTGATAGTTCTGTCTTGCTGTCTGCTAAATCAGAGGTTCCTAAATGTGAGTCAATTACAAGGCAGGTTGTGGGGCTGGGGCTGGAGAAGGGTGTTTGTGGTTGACAGGAAGAACAACGAAGAGGTTTGGTTGTGGGCCTCATGCAAAGGCTGTGCGTGCTGCTGATGGCCTCTGGTCATTCTTTGAGAAAACAGCTGTTGTATGGCAGAAAAATACGACTGTGCGAAATAAGGGTGAATCTTGGGAAGGAATGCTACAGATGCAGGCACTGCAAAAACCTGCTGAACAACCAGACGTCCACTGGAAAGTCTTCAGGGACTGCAGAGCGCTTTGCACCAGGCCAGAGGTAGACTGAGATGAAGGCATAAGCGCTTCATCTCGGCATATCCCACTGTCAAAGATTTAGTTGGGGTCTTGCAAACACACAGCTGGCTTTTAGCAGAGGTGAAACAGGCAGCAGCCAGAGTGGCAGATGGCTGGGAGAGGCAGCTGCCAACTTTGCGTTTGCTGTAGGGTGGAGTGGCTTCAGCAGCCCCCGTATGGCTCTTCCCTGTTCAGCCTTCTCCCCCTTATGCTGCCATTACGGGAGTATTTGGGATGTATTGGGCAAGAGGGAGAGACGGAGTAGTGGGGAATGGAAGAGAAGGAGGGAGTGGGTGCTGGGATGGAGTGAGGGAAAGGGGGATGGAAGATCAGTCCCCTACATTAAAATTCCTGCTATAGCTCTCTTCAAAATTTCCATTGATCTTTGCTGCCTTAGCAAATTTCCGTTGACGTTAGCCTGCTGAACTTGCACTGAAGGTACCCAACCACCCCTCTAAAGCTGCCAAAAATGCTTCCAGGCCCACCTCATCTCTCTGTGAAATCTCACTTTGCCTCACAGATACGTACCCTATTGCTCTGTCCTAACCATACTCTCCTGCTCCTTTTCACTTCTAGGCTTATGCTGCCATGCATCCTCATGACAGCAAGTTCAGTTCAGTTTATGCAGCTGAGAAACCTTAAGTTGGCCTTTCACAATTGAATCACTTCTCAGTGAGAACAAGAGAGGCTTCGCATTCTTGCCATTCTCTCTAGGCTGCCTCTATCCTTGAAAATCTGGTGTTTTCTTAAATGCTGGCAGATCATTCAGCTAACGGGAACCCTGTGCTATTCTATCCCCATGATCCACTTAATTATGGGGAAAAATACAGCAACACTTTCACTTCAGTGAAAATTCAGACCTGTTATTTGCTAACATTCCTAAGGTGTAAAACACAATCATTATGAACTCATGTCCAGGCTGTAAAAATTATTAGTTTGGTTTAAAAAATTATACATTTTGGAAGAACAAAGTACCTGCTGAAGTCTTTCTGCTTGACTTCAGGTTTTTTGAGTTTTTAACTCATTTTCATCACACTTGCATGGTATTCTGTGAATATAGCTAACCGTCTTGCCTTCCAAAATAGATAGATAGTTACTCTGTTTTAATCAAAATATAACCAAGACTTATATAACCACTTGATTCCCATTATGCTTTAAGAATAATAAATTAAAACAAATGACAAAAAAAGCCTGAATTTTCATACTGATACTTAAGTGTAACAAAAGCAAAACTCACAAAACCAGCTTTCAATTATGTTTTTGTTACGGCAGCATTTCAGGTGAGTGCACAAGATATTTTATCTTTGGGCTCACAGACCATCTCATCAAAGTATCTGAACTTGCATCTGAAGTCTGCATCCCCACTAAAGACGAAGGGAGTCTTGTCCCATTGTAAGGTGTTTTTCTAATTAGGCTGCAATTAAGCCCGTATAACTGTATAAAGTTATGGAGCAAGATTTATGTACAGTGTTGTTAGCTAGCCAAAGAGCAGAAATTATAGAAATGCCATACTTACCCATTTTACTTGGTTTTTTAGAAGAAAATTTCTGATATTCTGGAAAAATCCGCTCCAAAACCTGGTGTCCCTGCAGATCTACAAAATCTTCTTAGTCAACATTTTGGTGAAAACCGTTCAGTGATTGAAATAGAGGAATTAAAGCTGTCAGGTAACTTACCCTACATTTAGTAGATAAATAATGAGGTTTTTATGATACTGTTGAGTTCCTTTTCTGCAGAAGAAAGAGAATTTTGGGGACAGGTCTTGAGTGGTACTTTTTTATGGAAATATTTTTTTATACTGTATATTAATTTGATGTTTAAGTAGAAATGTTAGTTTCTTCGGAATAAATGTGAGGTTTCTTGGAATTACAGAAATGAAAAGAAAGGTTAAAATATGTCCTTTTATTGTAAAGTATTAATTTCAGAAGCTTACTTCTGTCATAGAAATGATATGATTCCTAATAATAGCTTCCAAGATGCTGAGAGTGTGAAAATTTATTTTGTTTCTGGGATTATCTGAGTCGATCCAGATGCATGATAGGAGGGCTGACAGGAGTAGACAAAGAAATAATGAGACATCATTCTGATGTGGTTATGAGATCTTGAATGCAATGGTTTTTCAGGGGGTGCCATGAAATGAGATGGTAGTTTTGGCCCAAGCATAAAGTGACCAAGTTTTAACCATGCCGAGGACCCTCTTGGTTTCCCATATTCTCTCTCCAGTTAAAAGCCAGTGATAGAAAAGGCAAAGCAGGATAGAGCAGGGTTAGCTTCTGTCAGTTGGAGGTTGCATTAGACATGAAGGCAACACTGAACTTCTCTGCCTCTTACTCTGCAGATAAAGAGGCACTGTCATTTTATAGGCACTGTCTATTATTTGTTGGTAGTGCTCATGAAAAGCAGATGGCCTGGTAACTGTAACCTGCATACACCTTTGATACATCTTGAACTTTTAGTGACCTGTAGCCAATACAGGTGTCTTCCAGACCAGCAGTGATTTCTCTCTTTTAATGTTTAAGCCTGTCTGTCTAGATAAATATGCTCCTCCTTAACATCCATGATTCTAGGTTGACCCTTCTTTATTTCTATGGGGCAGGTTCAGCTTTTTTGTTGCATCAAGAAAACCTGAAGGAGTCCCATACAGATTGCTTTGAAAAGCTTGTGTTAAATATTTTTAGACTTTTAGGGTTTTTAGCAAATAATAAATTGCTTTGGTTTCTTTCTTATTAAAAGAGCCCTTTGGACTAGTAAAGTGACCCATTTCCGTATGGATTGGCTCTTGGGTTGGACGGAGATATTTTTTCTCTTTCTTTTTGTGCTGGGAGTTGAGGCTTAGAGTGCCAAGGAGTTCATGAACTTCTACAGCTGTCAAGTCATTCATGTCAAAAGAGTGAGCAAATAACAAGCAACTACGTGGAGTCGTGTGTCCTTGTTAACTGACACAGTGCAGAAGGTCAGGTTTGTAGTGAGCATGGTCTCTTGCAGCAGTCTGGACCTATGTGTTTCTTCCCCCCTTTCTGAAACTTTCATTTTAAATTGTTAATACGCCAGTGTTGCTGGACTGTTGGTGAAAAGTCAGTGACTGAAGTTCGTGTCATTTAGAAACCATCTTTTGAATTGTTCAGTCATTAACGAGACTTAATGAGTTCGGAAGAGCAAAACAGCAGCAAAGATATTTTGCCACTGGGTGGAAAGGACCGTGGTGGGTGTGAAGAGCTCTCCTGTTAGCACCAAATGCTTATGGAGGGGCAGCCCCTGCCCTTCCCCACCAGCGTCAAGTGCATCTTTTAAACACGATTTTAAAAGTAAATCAGCTGCTGATCCTTCAGTTGTACACGTTCATTGCCTTTGGAGCTCAACTCCCAATAAATGTCAATCTCTGGATTTAATAAAAGGGATCGGTACAAAATAAAAGTTTTTAGCAAGACAACACTCATTAAATGGAAGATACAGTGATGGAGAGTGGCTATGCTCAAGAAACTACACAAGCAGGACTTCAGGCAGGCATCAGCTACAAGCAAAGTTTGTCACACTATCTATTTCAATGGAAATCACGGATTGATACTGCCAGCATTAGCACAATGCGCCATCCATGTAAACATGAATAACGTCTGTAAGGAAACCTCCTTCATTATTTAAAATATATCAGCAAACATCCATAGACAGGCACCCTGAGGTGCTGTGCTTCATGATGACAAATAGTGGGTCCCTCAAGGCAGAATTGTTAACGCTCTGTGGGAGTGTATTATTCCATCAGGCAAAGGACCCTTAACAGCGATGGCAAGTTTTCAGACCATGTAATTCTAATCACCCTTTTAAGAACTTAGACTTTCTGTGTAGACACTGGAGAAAGGACCTTCCAAAGAACTTGTTAGGACCTTGTCTTTCTTCATTGCCTCTATATGAAGGTTAAAGTTAAATGGCATGTCTGCCACAGAGTACTTTTAAGACAAGCTAGTTAACATAGTAGTGACTGGGTAAAAGATAGGCAGGCAGGCAGTGGGAAATGAAGGAAGAGGAACGTGTTAAAATGCGGTGTAGGTGTTGCCGTTAGGGTCAATATAGTTAGGTAGATTACCACAATATGAAAGGCCACAAAGAGGAACAAACTTATTGACAGGTAGATTATTGGTAGGTTCTTGCATTTACACATTGTGAATTGTTTGGGTGATCTACAAATGTATTCCATCGGAGGTGGATTGGAGGAACAGCCTAGCAGGTTGACTGTAAGGCTTTTTGCTAAGACTTTTGATTGATTCTGGCAAAGACATAGGAAAACTTTTCTTAAAGTGTGTGATCACACCTGTGCAGCCCTGTATTCAGGTTTCAGGGTGGGAGAAAAGAAAGGAATTGCAGTTGAGTTGAGAGATGTTACCTTTATTCATTTATCGAATATAAAGCTTCTAGTACATGATGTGTACACTAATCTTTGTTTCACAAATGGTAATTTTTTGATGATGGATTTTAACACAGTTGTGATTTCATCAGTATAACTAGTGGTTATGCTGCAAACATATGCGCTCCTTTTGCTGTTAAAAATACATCAACAAAAATATTTTTTCCTTTATGTTTTCAGATTCCTGTTTTTTGCCAGCCAATGATCTCACGCACAGTTTTTCTTCCTACCTGAAGGAAAGTGAGTTAAAATGTTGGTCTGGATGAGATGAAAGTTGTACAAAAAACGTTGTTAATACAATATTATTGCAATTTTTATCTGTACTGCCAAATGTTTTTAATTATGAAATATTAATAACTTTTTTTTTTTCATGACAGGTCTTGTTTTTCTGGCTCTTTTTTACTCTATCACTTTTTTTTAATCAAAATGTTCTTGGGTTTCTTTTAATTGCTAGGGATTATTTGTCAGTAATTTATTGTGGCTTCATAAGTAGGTGTATGTATTATCTTACAGTAAAGATCCTGCAGCTGTCTGCTGACATGAACCAAGAGAATTTTTATTCTCTTGTATATTTATATAGAACTTCTGGTCTGGTAAATGTTTCTTTTCAATTGGTTTTCTCTGGTACAAATTGTCATACGTGGCAAATGAAGACAATGGGCTTGTCACCTTACAAACTGTTGATTTTTAATGCTTATCTAATTTGTTCAGTTATTTGATATTTCTGTATTTCATTTATTTTGGGCATTTTATTTTCCAATTTCTCAGCCATGACTAAATGTAAAAGTGTTGCAAGAGATCCAGCCCTCTTAGGAGTCAGCATGTGTGTTCTTGCTGCTGGCTACGATTCATCATGTACTCTTGTGATTTAAAATTGTGGCATGTAGTAGTTTCTCTGTACGTACATGTGCTTTTTCATTGCAGTTTGTCCTAAGTGGGCAAAACTCCGTAAAAACCACAAGGAGAAGAAGTCAGTGGTGATGCTGGTTATCTGCAGTTCTGCTCTTCGTTCCTTGGAACTCATCAAGTATGTTGATAGCCAATGTTATGTTGAGGTTGGCAGTCAGTCAGAGGTTTTGTCTTGGAACCACAGACATAAAGGCAAAACTGGGACACTGTCCTCTGCTAGCCAACAAATTCACTGGCTGAAACTGATGCAATATCCCTTGTTTCTTTAAACTGTGGGAGTGTGGTGTTTGGTTTTAGACTGAAGTAACGCTCGGTACTTCAGTTGCATGGAAGTGCTATTTTTGTTAAAAACCAAAAATAAAGTGTAACCAATTTGGGGGAAACATGCAACATGTTATGCTTGGGAACAGAGTAAACCCATAAAGCATCATGATCCACCACTAAAAATCGTGACTTTGCACCAAAGGCAATGAGGACATTGCGTTCCAGGGCCTCAAGTGCCAACGCTTACGTCTGGCCTGAGTGCCTCAAGGTCTGTGTCCTGTTCTCAGCTGGCTCAGGCTGGCAAAACTGCTGTGCAGAGATGACCATTTTCAGCGTTCCCTGTCCTCTTTTTTTTTCCCCTCTCTATCCTCCCCCTTCTTATTCCAGAAGTCTTGATGACTTTGATGAATTAATGTATACCTCACAAATTTCATGGTTGTCTTTTGCATCTTGACCCCATTTCCTGTGATTGTCAGTCAGCACAACATGAGATGGAGAGTTGGGAGGTTTGACTCCTTGCCACAGATAGAAGCATAGATACGGCAGATGTGCCAGTAGTGCTTAGCCCCTGCATGCAGATACTACCTTCTGAGACTGAGGTGGTTTATATGTATACTTGTATATAAACCTTTAGCTTTGCACAAGAGAAAATTGAAAATTTGGCGCACTGCAAAAAACATGCAGAGAAAGCTGTCTTAAATGACATTCAGTAAGTACTGAATATGTTGTCTCCTGCTTGATTAATACAGAACATAGAGTTGTTACGGTGTGCCAAAATGGAGTGTCAGAAAATCAAGTCAGGTTTTCCAACAAATGCGTGTTGGTTAACTGGAATTTGGGCAATCTCTGCAGTAAAGACTATGACAGCCTGGGTTTTCCCAGCAGCCACGCTGCAGGAAGACTCTGTAAAATGTAGATTGGTCCATATGCAGATCTTTTCTTTTGTGCACGCGCATGCATGTTCATTCATGCCTGTATCTCAGTAACTTGAGATATTTTTGAATTAGAATTTGGCGATTAGTCAGTTTTGAACTAAGTTAGCTGTGAAAGCACAGGCCATAATTATTAAGTATTAGCTGAAAAGCTATCTAAACAATGTTGCCCCCTACTGATATCTTCTATTGTGTTTGTCCAGTTGTTGATCACTGTTGATCAAGTAGCAAACAAGACTGTACATAGTGTTCAAAGTACAAGCAGGGGTCACTGGGAGACTGTGTGTCTCAAGCATATTGAGAAATGTCAGTTAGTTTTGCTTTTCTCCTGTGTGGTCTTAATCCCAGCTCTGATGCTTGCATTTCCTTTTTCAATTTTTTTATTGCTAGGTCAATGACAGCATTTAAAGGAGACTGCAGAGTTCTCAAGTTGTTTGCAAAGCACATAAAGGTAAAAGGGCTGCAAGGGAATTTTGGTAGAACACTAAACAACTAACTAGTGTCATACCATTTTCTTTTTAATGCATTTAGCAATAGTGCCTTTCATACAGTGTTCGGATAATGTTCCTTTCTTTAGGTAATGCTTCCTTTGGTAACCCATTGTTGCAGTTTGAGGAATCTAGCCAAACACTATCTCCAATAGCTCTGGTGCAATCCTATGCAGAATGTGGATGCTTATGCATGTGCTATGTTTTAAAGATGTTCCACATTCCTGTGAGGTGCTCATTCAAATGGCTTTTGCCTTTTTAAATAGAAGGCTCACACACATAGGTTTGTAGAAGCAAACTATACCAGCATCCACATTTGCATTCTGTCAACTGGATGCCTGGATACCCAACATCCATACCTGTTTGGAGAGCACAAATTATGGGGATGTTGGAAGTAATGAGTGGACATTTGGCCTTTGATATGAATGCCGTCAAACACACAAATTTTGCTTTATTTCACACTTGCTTTATGTCACCCTTTTCCAGGGTGAAGTTTAAAGCTCATTCAACTTTGTCAGTTTTCCAGATACTTCCAGAGAATTTGTTTAAATGCTGAAGGAAGCATACTGTTCTCACCTCTAAAAATAGTTGGTGCTATAGCAGATTTTCAAAGTTGAAAATGATTGAACTTCTAGAGAAGTGTGATGCCCAGCTGGCTGTTACATTTCTTAAACTTTCTCCCAGATATATCAGTTTGACAGTTTAAAAGATGAATAGCATTTGTTACTTGATGGTATTCTAGAAAGAGATACTATGAGATCTTGAAATTATTTCCAGCTCTTTGAGAAATTTTAAAACAATTGTGGTTTTACTGTGGTTTGTCTTTCTCTCTTCAAATTAGATAAAAGAACAGATGAGTATGTTGGAGAAAGGCGTGTTCCACATAGGGGTTGGAACTCCGGGGAGAGTAAAAGTGCTAGTGGAGCAAGGTAGGAGAACAAGGAGGGTTTTCTCCATAGGTATTTTATACTTGGTCTCATGAGAAGCGAGACTGCGATTGTTTTTGAAGCACTTAGGTTGTCATGAATCTGTGGATTTGGGTACTAAACTGTACAGTTCTGTTTCTCCACTTTTACTGTGTCAGTCAAAATGAGGTCAAGATTCTAGTAGTTGATTTTATGATCACTTTAAGCTGGCCTAAGTCAGTATTACCAGAGAAGGGCAGAGTAATACTTCCCCCCCTTCTAGTCAGTGCCCACATATTCCCCCTTCCTGCTTCTTGCGCTAGCCCAAGAGTCTGTTTGGCAGCTCAGTGAACTGATCCCAATTAAAACAAAACCAGTGTGCATACAAAATCAGGTAATGGGCAGGCAGAAGTGGGAGACTTCCTCTTTTGGCAGGAATACTGATTTATGCTGACTTGAAAGTGATTGCAAAACCATGGTATAAGATTTAAAGCTCCAAGAAATCAAACACTGCAAGTAAATCAAAAGGAAATAATGGCAGAAGTCATTGTATCATATGTCACTCTGAGCTCAGTGTAAACTTTTGTGAGGGGTGGATGACAGATCTGCTTGCTGATTTGATTTTATTTCTGATTTGCCTATAATGAAATTAATTATTCTATATAAATCTCCTTTTCTCTTACCAAGTTTTGAGGACTTTTACTTACTCAATAGACATTATGTACACAAAGAAAAACAAACAACAAAATGACAAGATGATAAGGTGATTCTTTCCATTCCTCTTTCTCAACACTGTCTTGCTCTGACTGTGGTTTCTTGGTCAGGGACTGGCTGTGGATCGGGACTCTACCACTCCTTCCAAAAGGGTACAGGAGTAGCATAATTTTGTTGCTTTCTGTGCCCTCCACCACCATTAAATCATTACTGCTCAGCACATCAGCACATTGCCATGTTAGGTGGAGGCAGCTTATGGCAGGGACACAAGGTGTATCATCTTATCCTAAGGTCTAGTCCTTTTTTGACACCTTAGTGTTGCAGTGCCAGGTCACTACAGAATGGAGAGGAGTCAAAACTGATATGGAAAATTGTGGGCATTGTGTAGAAGACCAGGGAAGAATAGGAGTGAAACAGCTGGAGGGCCAGTTCAGAAAGGACTTTTTTCTTCTTTCACCACCATTTTTTTGGAGGATAAAGGAATTCTTCAGCAGCACCACTGACCTGACTCATATTCACATAGCACCCAGTCCTGTAAATTGCTAAATTCTGTCAGTTCCCATTAACAAGAGTTTTCAGGCTAGGGTCCTTGTAACTTACCAGCTCCTCATCAGCTATGGAAATTCAACTCCTGCGGTTTCATCAAGAGGAAGCTTGAGGAATTATTTTCTGGCAGGATGTTAGCTCTTGACAAGCCTGGCAACAGTAGTTGTTCTGCTTTTGTGTTTATCTTTGAAAAAGGCAAGGGATTATGTGGTTATGGGAGTTTGCAGTGTCAGTGCATTAGTTTTCTAACCAGCAAATGTAGTACTTAAGTGTTCAAAGATTAGTTTCCTTGGAAACAGACAGCAAAAGATGTAAAATTAAAAAATCATTTTGATAAGCATATGTCATATTATCTTGGTAGTAAAATTTATGTTGCCTTTTTAGATGGCCTGTGCTTGAACTCCACAAAATATATGATTCTGGATTGGAACTGGAGGGATCAGAAACTAAGGAGAATGATGGATATCCCTGAGGTATTGTATAAGCACCTGTATATATTATATTCCATATATTCTACTTTTGATTCTAGTGCCCAGATCTTGGTCAGTAAGGTTTTCTTTCTGTAAAGCTGACTTCAGTGGTCTAGAAACACGAAGAAGTCAACATTTGACTGGTAAGTCTGTACTCTCAGGTCTCAAAATTACCTCCTGAGGAAGACTTTTTCCTTTTTTTGTTGCAAGTCATAGCTGTGACTTACACAGTTGTGCTGTGAATTTCTCCTGTTTATGCTAGATGGTTGTTCTACTTGTTGCCAGAATTCTCTCAGTAAGAGGATTTTGTGTAAAAGTTTCCTCAAAAATCAAATAAAACTTTGGAGAAGCATTTCTTTGTCTCCATCTGAGAGTAAGATAACTTCTTGTGAGTAAATCCACAGACAGCTCGTTCTTTTTTTGTTTTGTTTTGGGTTTTTGTGGGGATTGGTTTTTTTTTTTTGGCAAGAGGTAGGGTACAAACTATGTAGAGCCATCCATCATTTGTAGACTCCTTTTAAGATAATTCCCTATTTTTTTCAGTTCTGTAATCCAGCTTCCACATTTATTGCTGTGACAAGGCATGTTTACCATATGCTGTCGGGCATCAGCTGGTATCTAGCCAGAGAGAGTGAAAGAGGCAGATTCCTCCATCAGTCGTCATTATGAAGCTCCCAAGTTCCTGCACAGTGTTTCCTTTTTTTGCATATTTAGAGCAGGCTGATATGCAGACTCCCCAGGGAAAAAGGACTATTATTTTAGATATAGACATTTTGCTGTTTCACAAGTGAAAACAAATTATCAGTCGTTGATCCTTCTCTGTGCTTGTCTGTGTATTTGAGTGTGCTGTATTTTACAGTCCCCCCCCCACAAAGGTACATGTTCCTAATAATCTCAGATAAAGCTCCCCGCAAAAAAATACATTGCAGAAATGAAGTAGCAAAAAAAAACCAGCTTTGCTTTTTGAGGCAAGGAGGCTCCCTCTTGTGGTAAATACATAAGGCTTTTTTGTATGGTGCTTGCACTTACCTGTAAGTTTTTTCAAGAACAGAGAACACGAATTCACAGACAGCAGTACAAAAGGTGCTGGTTGCAGTGGGATGGATTTTTGAAGTCAACTGAAGTAAATATAGCCACAGTAGGCTGTAGGTGATTCACCTCAAAAAAATGAAGATTATGTTGCTAATATTTGATTTTGGGCTATGGCAAACCTGAACTATCCCTTTCAGCTCGCTGTAGGTAGCATCACAGCATTTCTGCACGTCTGTCTAGGAATATAGGCCAAAAATTGTGACTCCAGATGCATTTTTATGAAGGCAAAATCTTAAGGCTATCTTAACATCAAAATGTTAAGGCTTAGCTCAAGTTAAAAGCAAGTAAGAAAGAATGTTACGCCTTCATATATAGTGTTAGCATAAGGAATAGATATTTATGTGTGATTACAGAATAGTGAATATGTGATTACAGAAGAGTCTTCAAACTTGCACTTGACTTGGGTAACACAACATACAGAAAGGTTTTTGACATCTTGAGCTGTGTAAGTGGAGCATTTTGCAGCTATTTGTCCTGCTGCAGACATCAGGCAGATTCCTGAGAGTTATTTATAAGGAATGTTAGCAATAAAAGGTACCCAAACAATGTTTTGGAGATAAGTCATCTTAACACAGTAGAAACCGATGGGATGTTTTGGCAACTTGCAGACTTGAAATATGGAATACAGTCTTAGTGAGCAGAGGATCTTACTCTTTTACTTGTATAAAAATTGTCAAATACATGCTATGAATAGTCAGAAGTTTTCTCAAAGAGGAGAGGAATTATAGTACCAAAAATGTAATTTAGAGAACTGGCAGTTTGATGTACTAATTTCTTTCATCCTGTATTAGTTGTGGAGGCAAAATTGTACCCTAAAAATTAGAAATGAGGCATACTGACCTATTTTCAGTGCAAACCTCAATTGTCAGTAATTTCTTTGCGTATTTAAGGTGCTGCATTGCTAAATTTCATTGTAATTACACCAGAAGGCAAGAACAGCTGGAAGCACGTGTCCATTCTACTTGCTGTTTTTGTACTCACCGGATGTTCAGTGGAGAATTATGTACACAGTGGTATATTCTGATAAATATATGAATTTAAAAACACATGAATCTTCCCACGTGACAGTCCTGTATCCCATCATATCTACATAATGGATGGTGGCCTGATCCACTGCTCTCTCAGTTGCCTTAACATCTCATTAGTTAATGCTGTTGGATTTTTTTTCCTCTGTTTCTGTCTCTCCCGCTTCATTCATCCCCAGCAATGGAGAGAAGGAAATAAAAAGAAAGCTCACAAAGAAACCAGAGGAGGGGTGAACCTGTTTGTCAGACCCTGTCTTGGCACAGTGGAGTTATAATAAATCATAAAAGTTTAAATAAAAATCGATTGTATACTTTCTGATCTGACCAAAGGACAAGCTTCCTGCTTTGAAAGCTTTGTGTATAGAGGTTGATAGCAATACAGAGCTGTCTCAACTCCTCAGATTACTTGTTTGTAAGATTCAAATGGAGTTTTTTCAACAAAAACCAATATTGTATTGTCTCCAAACAATACAAACACTGAGCCTTGAGTAAGTTTGAAAATACGGAAAGTTTAAGTTCCAGGCTTCATGAAAGTAAAAAAAAATTATAAGAAATGGACTTGTGATAGAAAGATAACTGTTTTCACCCTCATGTAGCACATCCAGTGTGGAATAGAGATTAGTCAGGCTTTCTCACATCATTTATTCCTGTGCAGAGTGGAGGCACATAAGGATATAATCCTGAGAGAAAACTTGCAAATAAGTTATTTATAAGTGGGAAGAGGGAGCTATAAGGAGACTCTGGACTAACCGTGATAGAGAATCTTGTGTTCCTGCCGAAATGTGTAGTCAATATTTACTCTCGAATACATTTGTCTTTTATCTTTAGATAAGCAATAAGCTACAGCCCTGTCCGTGTTATAAACCAAAGTACTTTGCATGCAGCACATGCAGACCTGACCTTCATGCTCACTTTCATTCAGGTCTCTCAGACACAATGTTGTGGCTTTTGCAGTGCAGTACTGCCTTTGGACTACTTGACACTGGTTGATACCCTGGGAAGTCCCGTAGGGATTTTGCAGCCCAGGATGGACCTCTTGCTGCAGCATGCTTTATCAACTCCTCACCAGTGACAACTTTTCCATAGCCATGTTAGATGGGACTTAAGCCGTAGTTGTACTTTAGGATTGCAGAGCAAATGCTAGGCATTTTAAAAAATGGAAGTATTCTAGAGCTCAGGACCTTGTATGGGAACCTTTTCTTTCGCTTCTAGTCCTATAGTAAGGTGCCTGAGTAAATAATGGTATTTAGCCAAAGCATTATCAGTAACTTCTGATGCTTTCTTTGATTTTTGTTTTCTTCAGATAAAGAAAGAAACAATTGACCTACTGGAGATGAGTATTATAAAGCTGTGCAGAGAAGGGTCTGTGAAGCTGGGACTCTTTTAATGGTTTTACCAACAAGGAAGTCATTTGCAGCTGCATTTTACTGTTATCCTGCCTGCAATTGGCAAGTGATTAACAGGTGATGGAATCAAGAATTTTGAGTTTTCAGAGGTCTGTCGATACAGAAAGAATGCACATTATGACTTTTCCTGAGTTTCCTTTTAATAATAAAACAGAGGTTTTGTTTGTAGTTTTAGTATGATTTTTATTGCAGGAACAATGTGATACTGAAATGAGAGTTACATTGCAGTCACCTGCTAGATTTACTGCTATATGTCACTTTTAAGACTTTGAAGATGAGCAAACTTGGGTGTGAAAGTCTTTGTACAACTTATTTTTCTGTTTTCTCCCTCTGCTGTCCCAAAGGAGACATTTACTTCTCTCACGAGAGTTGTAATCTAGTTCTTGTCCTCAAGGGTCTTTGAAAGACTTGTATGAATTTCAGTAATTTGTCAAAAAGGTATTTTTCACCTATCTGTTCTAGAGCTGGCCAAATGCTATTTTTTGCTATTACATGATAAATTATATTATATTGAGACTTTATTTGGTTAAACTGTTGAAGTGTGCAAAAAATATTCTTCTGTTTGTCCATTTAAATTAAAAGGAGATGATCTCTGGGTGATTTTTTTGTCACTGTGGATAGTAGGGAATGGATGGACTTTTTTCAGAGGACAAGATGAACAGAGGTGAGCAAATCATCAGCATCTTGGAACACCATTGATCCAAATCAGGTGTTTTGAGAATGAGTTGTCCTTTTGTGATAAAGAACACCCAACCTTTTTACAACTTTAAATTGCATCTGAATCAATAGCAATGAATGTAGTAGGTTAAGAAAATTGATTTGGTCTTCCAAAGCAATGTTTTGTGTCCAGTGCTGTCTCAGCACCTGCAGTTCTCCCCAGCGGCATCCAGTGCAATTTAAGTAGAGCTCCTTTCATTGTATGCCATGCCTGTTAGCTTGGCAGCTATGGAAATGAAGGGAGAAGAAATAATGCATCTGAGATTACACAGAAATTCTAGTATAGCTGGCACTATCCCTGCAAATGAATAAGACATAACAAATCCTACTGAATTGTGGGGCAGGAAAAAGCATATATTTAAGCTTTTCCAGGAGGCATGAGGTGGACACCCTGACCAAAGTACACAATCATTTGATTGGTACAAACTGATCATGGGGATCCAGGTACAAATGTAGAAAATGAGGAAGAGAGAGATCTAGTTAATAAGTAATTCCTGACCATAATGCAGGTTTGAACAAACAATACAGTCTCCCAACAGTAAGGACAGTATCTCAGCTTAAACACTCTCCAGCACAAGTATATTATTCCTTCCTCTCACCAAGAAGAAAATGAAAAACAAGACAAGTTTCCTTCCGCAAGAAGGAGAGGCACGTCCTTCCAGATGTCCAGATAACAGTGCATTCAAACAACAGAAGCTACCAGCTTGGAAGCCCCAGCTTACCATTGCGTCTGTGCTGTCCAGCTTTTTTCTCACAGGCGTGTTCTGCCTTTCTGTGGGAGTCTGCCTCATAATGTCCGCAAACAGCGTCAGAGAAATCCAGGTTTGTTTGGGCGTGGTGTTCTTATGAACATCTTCTATGAAGAAGAAACTGGGCTACATTTGGAGGGAAAAGGCTTTGAATTTTTGCTCCTGGATAAAGATGACAGCAATGGCTTCATGCCTTGGACATGTGTCCAGCAGCCAGTATTCCTGTGAAAATCCTCAGAGATAGTTGGTAACCGATAAAATCTGAGCACTGGGTGGTTAACTGGGTGGTAATATCTGAAATATGGGTGGTAATTACTGCCACTGGCTTGTAATATCTGAAATGTTGTTATTATTTCCTGGATTTTTGAAAGGAAGTAAACTAACCCCTTTCATAGTGTTTGGTACTAGAAGAACATACATGTTTGCTGGGGCAAAATCTTAAAATGCAGGGAGCCATGACGTTTAAATGCCTCCTGGAGGCAAGGCTGGTTAGACCTGTAGTGGTATTAATAGACTCCTGGTTGGAACCAACACTCAGCACTGGCTGAGTCGAGTTGAGTCCAGGCTGTTCGAGAGGGGTGGGCCATAATGCATGTGGGGATTTGTCAAGCATTACTTGGTCAGCCAGACCAAGCTGCAGAAGTGTTCTTCACTCAGCACTCCTTTGCCGAGGAGCAGATGTGGAGGTTCTGCAACAGTCATCAGAAGGCTCTAAAGCAGCTTTAAACTAGGGATAAAATTTGTGAACGTTCATTGAGGCCAAGTCCTCATTCTCTGCCTCTGTCGATTTTTAATAATGTTTTTGGCAGTCCAGAGTCACTTAGAAGAGAACTGTTCTGAGAAGTCTTGGAGCTAAAACACTAACCTTTTCCTATGTGCATGCCCTTTATTACAGTATCTCTGCTTGTTCACTTCTCTGACAGATTGATTATTCAGATAAGTGCTCAGATTGTTCAAAACTTCGTGAAAATTCCTCTAATTGGAATAAGGAATGCCACTGTTCTGTTAATTTCATGCTAAAGGAAGATATATTGGTAAGTGGATGCATGAAACCAACTCAACTTGCTTAATACTTCCTGTTACGTATATCCCTATATGATAAAATACACCAATTCTGCTTGGTAGAGCTCCTGACTAAATTTTCTTTGTACTTTTTAAAAACACGAAATATTCAAAATTTTACACTTTTGCCTTTACTATTCATTTTGGTAGATGTTAAAAATAATCAAGATCAGGCTACCTCTGTCCTTGGTTGGGAGATGTTCAAGGAGAAGATGGGGCTGGAGGAAATAGTGTTTGATTGTGGAGGTGACTTCTCTCCGTATCTCTCTCTCTGAGTCAGTAGCAAACCCTTTCCCTTAGTCTAGGGTTAGTTGTTACTGCACTGCTAAGCTCTCAAATGAGAAGGAAATCTGAAGCTCTGACCACTTGTCGTAAGTAAACCCCTGTAGTCTTTTTTACAAGGTTATGCTGTTAATCCCAAAGGTCCTTGAAATAATTCAAGTGTAGCAATGTCATTCTGCAGTTTCACTTGGGAAAAGTATCCTTCATTTCCTGTCCTAAACTACTGGGTCATGTTGCTGAGACTGTTAAAATGGTTCATGTTCCACCAAAGAGATCTTATGCTTAGTACTGCATAAATGATCCCTTAAAATTACAGTGCAATTTAAATTACAAAGTCACTTTAGGGTTCTTCAGTATTGAAGACGCTGTTAAAATACTTTGTAATTCTTCAGATTACAATGATGTTTGAGATGAGAAGTTTATTTAACTGAATAATGGGGTTTTTTATAGTTTAATAATCCTCTTTCTTGCTTGTGTTTGCCTGCGTAGCATCGTCCTTTTGATTACAGGACTAAACCTTCCAAAGGGTTCAAATAATTGATGAGAGGCAGCCTTATTTTTTCAAAAAATCTGAAGGAATTAAGAGCTAATGGGTACTTTTTGAAGTTTCTTGTGCACCTTCTTTTATGGAAAATGAGTGTCTGTCTCATGAAATTATTCATAGTCATTGCAGGTTCATGGCCAGCCATGCTGTCTTGAGTAAAATAATAATCAGACATTTTTATTTTAGGTTTTGTTTGGTGATTTAAAGTATGTTTAATTTTGTGCCAAAATACTGAACTTTTCAGTTGGGGTAAAGACTAGATTCTAGCCAGCATCCACTGAAGTAATTTCTTAGAGTGTAGTTACCAACACTTAAATATGAATTGAGTACTCTCTTCCCCTCTCTTTTTTAGCAAGTAATAGGATTTCACTTTGTCTACGTGAACTCAGCTTATTGAAGGGATTTATCCTTGAATTCTAGGGTGATGTTTTTATGTACTATGGCTTGCAAAACTTCTATCAAAACCACCGTCGATATGTGATATCAAGAAGTGACGCACAATTGTTGGGTCGAAATGTAAATGTAAGTTTTCTTCTTTTATTACGAGATCGTCAGTATTTCCATCAGGTGCATCTTTGACCATATGGATAGCTAACTAGGCGTAACTGTAAGTGTGTTAAGATGGCTCTAGGGAATAATAAGAAGGTACAGATTTTTAGTGTTTGGTCTCTGCTTTTATGATTGTTAGGGCCATTATGTCTAATAAGTTAATAAGAGAGGAAGATTGAGGAGATAAATAAAAGATATCAGTCCAGTGTTGCAATTCTCAAACCTGCACCTTGTAAGGATGCTGATTAAAAATACATTGTCTTTTTCAAATAAATTTATAGAAAGCTTTTCCTTCTAGTGTTTTCAGCCATCTTAGCCAGAAATGTTTTAAGCTATGCTTTTATTATAGGGTTAGGGAATTAAGTTATTCTGAGTCTTTCGTTTGCCATCTGGCTTTGGAAGCGGACAAGGAGCAGGAAAAGGTTTATGGTGATATAGGTGATCATGTAGCATGCTAAGTATGCAATTTAGAGGTCTAAAGAGGAGGCTAGACAGCATCACCTGCAGCAGGCCTACATAAGGCAATTGGAGAATGCAATCATTGCATTCGGGTTTTTTACTTACAAATCTAAAACATGTTTTCTTTGGCTTAAAAGTAGCATTTCTCAACATACACACAGTCCACACACTGTCCTCTCAGTACATATGATGGTTGTGCCATATGTTGTTTTTATAAAATGCTTCTTGTAACTCTCAAGACATGTTCCGCATACAAACAAACCCCCCAGATTCTGTGCCTGATTGTTCTGTGACCTTGAATGCAGATTCAGAAGAGCTACTGCGCACCCTTCATCACCTACCGAAATGGGACACCCATGGCTCCCTGCGGTGCTATTGCCAACAGCATGTTCAATGGTAAGTAGGTACCTTCCACATCTGCCTTACTGATTTCCACTTGAAACTACTCCGTTACCCCAATCCAGCTGAGTCCTGATATTGCAAGATCTCTGTCTTTCTCCCACAAAAGGTTTAGTTTGGCGGTGCTACTGTGGTGAATATGGGGTCCTGCTTCCTACAGTTTAGTAACTTGCCCCTAATTTTGAAGCTGAGCAATATTTTTCTTTTACTAAGGCCCTCTTCAATGTGAATATACAACAGGACTGAGGAATTGAGTCCCTGGTGAAATAAGGAACGATGATACAACAGATTTACTGTACTTCCTTGCTAAAAAATACATTCTCGTACAGTGATGGGAGAGCCCAGATTCTGCCTTCCTACAGTGGTGTGCTAAGAAGGAGGTGACATGTTCTTCACGTTGGTTTGAACCTTTGGATCTATGTGGTTGCATTTTGTTCTTTGAATGCTGGAAGCATACATAGTCCTACTCAATTTGATCCCAGGTTTGGTCTTGTTTGTAGTAATCTAGTGGGCATAATCTACAGAGTACATTTAGGCTGAAACCTAGAGGGCTCCTAGCCATGAACACTGGCAGATTTCAGAATGGATTTCTTTGGGAGGAAAGGAGACAAAAAACTTCTACAGACTGTTCCCCCCTACCCCATCCTTTTTGTCTGCCGCTCCCCCCCGCCTTTTTTTTGACCTGTTCCACACAGCAGTTTTTGGCAATGCAGCTGTTTTCAAGCAGCTGAGCCATGCACACTAGAGGACTTGTGAAGGGCAGCTGCATTCAGTAACTTGTAGATCCATTTGATTTTCATCATTTGATTTGCACCCACCTGCTCCCCTGGAAGTCTGACTTACTGGACTGGGCTCAGACCTAGGCCAGCAGAGCTACCTGTGTGGAGTCCACACTGTTCTGGAGCCCTGGCTGCAGGACAGAATGCTCCTGCGGAGAACTAGGGATGCTAAGATTTTAAAATGCTAAGGGTCAACCTCCCAGTGTCTGCCTTTGCATCTGTCCTTAGTGCACAGTGTGTTGAAAGGTTCCAGCCACTGGTGATGTGGGGGAAGGAGGTGATGTCTGAATCCCCCCTCTGGTAGCTCATTTCTGTCCCTCTGCTGTGAAAGAGGGTGCTTCCCGTTCACTTTTGACACTTCAGGTGGTTCTCTGATTGCTCTCTAATCTTGTTTTGTAAGATGAGGAAGATGACCAAGTTCCTGCCACGGGAAAGGTTTTTAACCTAAGGTAGCCTGTAAGGGAGCAGTCAGACAAGCAGTTAAACAGGCAGAGGTCAGAGAATTGCAACTCATGTTAATAAACTAGTGACAAACAGCTGGGGAGGTAGTGGGGCACAGAATGACCACTTACTCAGAAGAGCATGTCTGGGCCTTAAGGAGCTGTGCGAACACAGGTTTTGTAGCAGGATTAAAAAAAAGGAAGTTTTCATTGATGCTCATGCGGTTGAGTTGTGTTTTTCATGTTTCCTAAAAAGCAGCCCCTCCCCTCTATATCATCTAACTGTCCCTGCCCATCATCTTGTTGGCTGCATAGGTGTTTACATAGATGGCAATGAGACCTATAATGTTTTTGCCTTATGTTAAACTAATCTGAGTAGGAAAATTGCTTTTTGCCCACCAAAACAAAATGGCATGGTTAAGCACAGTTTTAACTAAATGTTTTTTGGTTGCAGGAAGTGTTCACGTCCAAGTTCGTAGACAAAGACCAAAGCAAAATCTTCTCCAAAGGATCATGCATTCCCTTGATCGTCCTTTCACCTCTCCCCTGTTCCCCGAAAACACATATTATATATAGCAGAGCAATCAGTTCAGGACAACTGCCAAAGAAATGCTAGGGAAAGCTAACTAGGAGAGTAACTTTTGTAACTAGCTAGAGAGGTCCAGAAGTGATTTGCAAAGAAGTTAGTCACACAGGAGTTGATGGACATGAGATACTTGCACATATTTCTACACAGGGATTCAATAGGATTATTGGTAGGAGTATGTTCAGTCTTTGAAACGTCAGAAGTTCTAAGGCTCTGGAACCTTAATTCTTCTTATGGAATGTACCATGCTCTGTACACAGTCATGATGAAACCTTTCCCAGGATTTTTTTTGTTTGTTTTCTATTCACTTGAAAGGTGCTTCAATGTGACAGTTTTTGTTAGTCATGCTGGCAATTAGAATGACTGTCTTTTACTCATAGTTATTGCTTCTTGTATTCCTTGCAGATACTATTGATCTGTTTTACAATCTTAACTCATCTGTTATTCAAGTACCACTGCTGAAGACTGGAAACAGTTGGTGGACAGATAAAAATGTGAAATTTCGCAATCCAAAATCATACAATCTCTCTTCTGCATTTGCAGGTAAGAATGGTTCCATTGGTATTCCTTATTTTTCAATGGCTTCCCTACCTCCCCCTGCCCTGTGTGTGATGGTCTCCCATTCTGAGACGAATTGCCTTTGGGAGAAATACCTCCCAAAGCAGGTGGGAGAAGCAGCTTTAGAGGGTGACTGAGAGCAGAAGACAGATTTAGCCAAAGTACCACTTTTTTTTTTTTTTTTTTAAATCACTGACTGAAATTGGGAGAAAGTGGTTTTGGAAGACTGAAGTTAGCCCACATCAACACCCTTCTGTATAGTTTCTTGTAATGCTTAATCTGTCCAGAGAAAGCAAGGAAGCAGTCACTTTATTTTTTCCTGTTGAAAACATCTATGAAGGAGCATTGCACGTCACATCTTTCCTCCTTCATGCCTTTGCAGATTCTTAGGCAGTTGTGAGACAAGTGAGGCTGCTATTGTCACTAGTTCTTTTAAACAGCTGTTTCTTAGGGCTGTTTCCTTGTTATGGTTGATCTGTATTGAAGTGGGACTAAAAGCTCCCTATTCTGGATCAGGGCAGTGCTGTACTGGATGCAATACGCAAGAGTTAATTATCTAAGTAGTTTTCATATGACAGATTCTAGATACCATAGGCTGTGCTGTTAGGACTCCAAAAAGGTGCCTTTCCGGTTGTACAGGAATAAATTAATGTATAAAAACGAAGGCAAGTTCCTCATAGAGAGCATGTTGCTTGCTGAAGAGGCAAGAATCCAGAATAAACAGTATTTTCATTTGTCCAAGTCACTTTCTTTTTCCTGTGCTTGAAGTTTCTAATGTGTAGCAACCCCTGGGTACTGTTAAACTCTGTTAATTCATGTTTGAGGTGAGTGGAGATGGTTGGGTGAAAAGTGTTACGTAGCATATATAATTTTTCAATACTGGACAGTCTGTGTCTCTTTCATATCTCATATTCTGTGTTGGTTGTGAGTAGGCCCAGAAGTTAGTCACCAACCACTGTTTTTACTATGTCTTTCCTGCTTGCTTTCTTTTTCATCAGGGACAGCAAGACCTCCTTACTGGCAGAAACCAGTGTATTTGTTAGATGACGAAGATGAAAGGAACAACGGTTATGTAAATGACGACTTCATTATCTGGATGCGAGTGTCAGCCTTTGCTACATTCAGAAATCTTTACCGTCGTGTCAGACGGATAAGGCAGTTTGCAGATGGCCTCCCAGCCGGCAATTACACTTTTCATATTTCCTATAGTATCCTTTCATATTATCCAAGACTATTAGATAGTTACAAGAGGGAAGTGGATGGGATTTGTATAGTAAAATGGCAAAGAAACCAAGCAAAACACCCAAAACTAAATCACCTAGTTTTGAGGGTGATGAGACAGCTATAAGTGGATTTTCTTTAGCCTGTGCAGATGGAGTTAAGACGAGTTACTCAAGTGGCAGCCCGTGACTTGGATTTGACTTCTGAGGGGGCTACTTTTGGCTGGAGACAGCATGAGAACTTCACACAAAGGGTAAAACTGAAGAGTTGTTTTAGCTCAAATATTTAATAGTGGCCTAATCAGATGTGTAGACACCTTTACAGGGGTGCACGAAGTGCCAGAGGTATCACTGAGGTGGAGAGCTGTGCAGGATGGGACGCCTGTGTCAGCAGAGCCCTCTGGCAGATTTGGGCCATGTGCTGAATGGAACTTCTGTGCTGGTGAAAATACACTCTCATGCTGAACAGCATGAACTTTGCTGACTAAAGCACTTGTTTTGTCACCAGGAGTTATGTCAAGATGACTATAAATTTCTCTCCTCTCTCAGCCAGGAGAGCTATGATTTACATGTTGTAGCACAGTTCTATTCTGAAAGCTTCCATGTGGAGAGATGAAAGGTAAAATCATGTAATGTTCTAGGTAGACAACATATTAGGTAGAGGTGAGCACTTCCCTCAGTGAGAATATCATCATGATAAGTGGATTATCATCATGATACGCTGCCCAAAAGGCTCATTTTCAACTGAGTTTTCATAGCAAATTAACACAGTAGCAGTTACATAAATTATGAACCTGAAATTTAAAATAAAAAAAAAAAAAAAGTATTTCCATGTTCACACAGAAACTGTATCTAAAATAGCCAGATTTCTTACCACCGGCTTCTACTGGGTTTTTGGACCCAGAATAGCAGAGACATCACAGATCAGTTAAAGGAATTTTTGCAGCAAATGCAGATCTCTAGGCTCTTTATGCCTTGGAAAGGTTTTTGAGCATTTACCACTACTTTTTGTTCCCCTGGAAATAATGTAAGCTTTGTTAGCAAAACCTTAACATCCTTCTATCAGACTTCCCTGTTACCAAATTCAAGGGGAGGAAGCATGTGATTCTTTCAACCGTGGTATGGAGTGGAGGAAGTAACCCATTCCTGGGAATTGCCTACGTGGTTTCTGGCACAGCAGCAACCCTGACAGGTTTTGTCATAACTGTCATCCACTTAAAGCTCAGAAAAAAGAAAACGTTCTTTCAGAAGTAATAAGGCTCCCTGGCTTTCTGAACAAAGGCAAAGGTGTGCTGTAAATGAAGAACGTGCAGTGCAGACCTTTCATTCTTTCCCCTGAGCTCTGGATCTGTTTCAGTAACAGGTTTGGGGAATGTAAGCAAATTGAGGGGCGGTGCTATTCCATCATCCAAAACCAAACATACCTGAGGCTGCATTCTTATTAATGTATGTGTGCTCCTAAATTGATTTCCTAGGAAACCTGTAGTGAGACAAGCTTCAAACAACAGATAACATAGTGGGTTAGAATTGCAATGGCAAAGAAATTATATGGTACTAATGTCTGGCCAGAAGTAACGGTCCATATTCGTTTCTTACTCAGCCCTTAATTCAGACAATATTTCTCTTGACTTAAATGGAGCTTTGGATGGGTAAAAAGTGAGGTCTTGGTCCAACAAAAAGCTTGAGCTGGTAGAACTTGGTGCTAAAATCTGTTTGTGGGCCACATGCATGGGCCGAATGGCTTGGCTTAGGTTTTATATACCTTTTTCAGCTATCCTGAAAAAGCAACCAATTTAGCACAGCATATTCATCCCAGTTTGACTCTTGATTTACGATTGAATACAGGGCATTGTTTAGGAGTTTGGAGTTTGTTTAAACACAATTTCTTGGTTTTATCTAGGTACTGAGACTAACCTGCGAAGCTAGAGGGCATCAGAACACTGATTTACATTTTTAAAATTATGATTTAATAGAAAGTTTAAATTAAAAACTACTTTAATGCTCAACATTTTAGCAGAAACATCTACCTAATATAGCTATTAGGCCACAATTGCACTCCTACCTACCCTACCCTTCCACGCAAAAGTTCGCAGACTCTTACATGACATGAAATGTCTCTTCCCCTTTCAGCCCTCATTTCCGTGGTGTGGTGACTTACTGTCAATAGAAAACAAAGCATCAGAAAATCTGTCAACTTAATTTTCAGAAAATAAACACTGCAGCTCGTGAACAGGCTTATCAATTTTCATGTTACATTTTCAAAATTTTACGCGTTTGGGAGTTACTTCCAGTCTCTCACAAAATGTTGGAACAGCACTGAAGAATTTAGGCCAAGTATACCATGGTACATCCAAATTTAAAAAAAAAAGTTTTTCTGTTGCAAAAGTGCAAATGGAATAGAACACTTTAATTCCTTTGATAAGTATTCTGTGTGCCTTACTTCCCCCTCCCCTAAAAAAACCCTCCACACTAAAACAAGAAAGAAATCACAGACTAGAGCAAGAGAAGGGAATGTGGCACAGGGAGGCTGTGCGCCACTGTCAAGGGCACCCATGCCTGCTTTGAAAAGTGTCTCAGGCACTTAGGAGCTTGTGACCTTTGACAGATGGCCTGTGGTGAATCTGTTTGCAGCCACAGAAGGTACTGTTTCCTTTAATCTCTGCTTCATACTTGTGCCATGAGCAGCAGAAGGAGTGCTCCTCAAGTTCACAGCCTGGCCTGGAGTACAATCTCCCTCTGTTGATGGTTTATGCTGGGCTAAGATGTGAGTCCCCGTCAGCTTTTCCTGGTCACGGCCAGTCACCTCCATCAGAAAGCTGTAGAAACGGGGTTCCAGTATTTCAAACCGTTGCATCTAAATCTGTCAGGAGCTGTGGGAGAGCCCTGCCCCTCACTGCACTGGACAAGACAGAGCATGAAGCAGTACATTTAGCAATGCTTAAGATCATTAGTCTAAATCACTTTTAACAATGAGATGTGCTCTGAAACCTTTTAAGTCCTTTTGAAAATGTAATCCCATGCAGCCCTCTGGAAAGCCCTGACGGGAGTTGCTGCCAAAACTGAATTTAGGATTTCTGGCTCCAAACAGACCGCAGGAGCTTTTTTCCTTTTTTTTTTTTTTTTTAAATCCTCCAAGAAACTGACTTTCAGGAAATAATATGTCATCTGGGTGGTTAAGTCACAGTGCAATTGTCAGTGATTCTATTTCTTCATGAAGTATCTGGTAAAAATGTTAGTAAAAGGAGACGGAATAATGAGGTGTGTATTTCAGTGAGTCAGTGTCTACCAGAAAAAAAACTTATTTAGAAAAAACACAGTCTAGCAAGTAGTGCTGCAGTTTGCCCATTATCTCCCAAAGGTTTGTGCAGGAACCTCTTCTCTTGAAATGTACATTGTCTTCAAACCCCTCCACAGAGAAAACCTGTCTTCAAACAAATTTTCCTCTTTCTATTATGCCGGAAGTTGTCTAAGTCTTCATTTATAAACCCAAAACCTTTTTTTCATCTTACTACAGCTTTAAACACGTCTTATATCTTTCTTGTACCCTCTGAACGATGTCCTTGGAAGCTGCTGCTTGAGCTCCAGCAGTTACTGTTGTTAACTCTGAGCAGCTCTGCAGTGTCTGTCTTACCATTCGGGATTGTGCTGCCCAGACCAGAGCAACAGGAATGGCAGTTTTGATGAACTACTCCCAGCAGATGGAATCCACCTTGCTCAAAAGAGTGGAAAATAAGTTATAGCAACCTCCTTACACTGCCTTTTGTGCCAGTGCTACAGCTATGCTGTTGGTCTGCCCCTTGTGCCAGAGCTTGCATGAATGTGCCTTTTCAGGAGAATTTTGTAGATGTGTTCCTCAGTGCCCACATTGGGGAATACTCCTCTACCTATATGAAATGTTTATTGGAATTGTTTTATGCTGCTGCTGCCTTATTCCCTCTTGTGCAGGGGCTGAAACAGAAGTGAGAGCCCTGGCTGAAGGACTGGCCTAACATAACAGAAAGATAGTAAAAGCCATCATTAACTGCTCCTCATTGTGGCTTGTCCCCTTTTGTCAGCTGCTGATACCAGCAGGAAGCATAATTCCAGACAAAATCCAGTGTGATTTTGAATTAATTTATTCTGGTTGTGAAGAGATTGTTAAGTCAAATTGATCAGGGAAAGCGTACTGAGATTTGGAGAGCAGAGGTATGAAGGAACCAGAGATGTTGCACTTTTACTGAGGTACAAATTGCTTTTAAAATACCTGGAGTGTCGTGACCGATACTGTGTCTTTGGCACAGCCCTGCTTTTGCCTTGCACATTCAATTTTATGAATTAAGATTATGCATCTTGAATGAAAAAAAAAAAGCCTTGGTAAAACTTTTCAAAATTGAATTTTAATTAGCTTGTCTATCAAGCATACTTCCACCAATAGTAAGTGGGCCTTTTTCTATGAGAGATTAACTTATGTGGACTTGTCAATTCAGTACAAAGATGTCCAGGTTTAAGATTGCTGAATTAAATTAAAAGCTGTACCTGGAAAGTGTAAGCCAACAGCACCACTGTGAGTGCTACATCACTAAGCCATAAAAGACTTACTGCTGTTACTTTTAATATTTTGGCATATCAAAATTATTAAATTGTTTGAATCCCTTCCCTACAGATGCCAGCACTTCAGAAAATAGCATAATAATAAAAAAAAATTTTTTTGCTTTCAAAGGAAAATGCTGGTTCCTTTGTTACTGCTACTTCAAGCGTTATCTTGCATCACTGCCGTGTATTCAGTCCCTTTGAGCTGATGGAACTTTGCCTATTTCCTACACTCTCAAAAAAAGAAAGATGCATGTCAGAAATGTGGTTTAAGTTTGGTGGACTGAAATTAATGATACATAGATGCTTAAAGTACTAGAAAGTGCGTTTTTTTCTTTTCTTTTCCCTATCTTTTTTTCTAGAACAGATAGAGAAAGACATTATTTATTGCAATTTTTTTTCTTTTGGGGAGTGGATATTTAATAAATACAGCTGTGCAAAAGATTCCTGTTAGTAGATGTAATCTAAATTTATATGATAAACATGGACTAAAACAGGTGAGCTAAATGGAGTACATTTCTGGGTTTTGGTTTTTTTAATGTATGTTTTCATTTGTAATTTTGAAGATGACAGTTACACATGGGAGCATTTTATCTTCTGGAGTTCTGTAATTCAGTTTTAACAGTGGCAAAAATATCTGGAAGTTAAAAGATCCCATTATGAAAAACCAATATGCAATTTAAATCTCATTTCTAAATTACAGGGAGGTATAAGAGAGAGGTATATCTTAATGTCAAAAATTGTTGTACTACTTTTGGTTGCCAGCTCTATTTAGGATTGAATTTCATTAATGGGATCTATATCTATATTTATATAGAGATATACAAGTGAAGCAGGAGTTACAGGATATTTCAGTAGCACTTCAGTTACAGAATTTTTCCAAGTCTTTTTCAGGCTTTACAGTTTCATGCATGTACATCCAGCATCTGTCTGCCTTGTTTGGTTTTTCTGTGTTCTAAACATAGACATTTGCTTAACTCATCTCATCTAAAAATAAAGCGATGAGTCCTTCATATGAAACAGATTAGCATGATCACAGACCTATAGAATCTGGAAAAATTAGTTACATGCTGCATCTATTTTATATAAGCGGCTATGTTGCATGGAGATTATTAATAATAGCGTTTGGATGGGGTGCCATGTATTTTAGTGACACATTACAGTGTAAAAGCTCTCTCTCCTTTGAGAAATCAGACTAATGCCAGAGTAAAGTCAAAGATAGCAGGTCAGGGAAGGGAAGGCTTGGAAAGTTTTGATAATGTAAAGAGAGATTGCATACCAATTAGAATTTAAGTCTAGATCTAAAATAGGAGAAAGCAGTTGCTTGTCACATGATAAGAAGGTGTTGTCTTCCTTCATTGGGAGCAGTATAGTATGAGAGAGCTGATTTGAGAAAAAACTGTAATTGCGCAAGGAGGGAGAATGGTGGAAAGGGCAAAGTACTTTTTCTGCTTTTGGATTTGAAGGCAAAGAAATTTGGCTGAGCTGCTTGAGATGACAGTGTATCCTCACATGATCTGAAAAGCCCATATGATTTTGGGGAACAGCCAAGTTAAGTAAAAAAAAGTCTTTGTTTTCAATGGAAAGTACACACTCTGAACTGCGGAGCATAGTTTTTGAGCAAAGGTGTTTTGACTCAGTTCTCTCTAATTGCATTATTCCCTACAATTCCAAGAACAATTTTGTTATGAGCTGGGAGTGCCTTGGGCAGCTGCCTCTGCTTTGGTGGCCTCTTGTTTGCAAGAGAGGGATTGTTGAGCAGTTTTTCTTTGCTCTGTGTCCTGCTTTCTCCCCAGGCTATGGGAAGCCAGGCAGATGAAGAGTGGGGCTTGTTTGGCTTTTGCATACACTCACGAGTGCATGAAAAAGTTTTCTCCCTTTCCCCACATAGCCAACTAGGAGAGGAAAAGGACAATTGGGCTGATTCTGGTCCAGTGCAAGTAGAGGCAATATTTAAATGATATCAAATGGTAATTGCCATAGGTAAAGAAATCAAAATAGTTCATACCCTGGAAAGCTTATATTTCGGACAGCTCTAATCAAAATATCCATCTGTCTATTGAGTATGTACTATGTACTCTGTTGACAAACATACAGCATGAAACAAGATGAAAAAAGGCCATTTAGTTATACTCCCACTCAATTGCAGCCGTTGTTTCTTTGCATTAGAGCACATAAAATGATCCCTTTCAAATTGAGACAATTAAAAAAAAACTCGTGAAAAAATGAAATTTTCTACTGTGTCATACCCAGCTGCCCAAAGTTACTTGCCTTTTTCCCCATGGTGATTGCTGTGTGTAATGAGAAACTGTTCCATTACCAGCTGTGTTAGCCCAGTTAAAATACTGGGGGATTCAGGGTTTAAGATTAGGTTACAAGTTCTTGAGGCTTCTCAGATAACCTATATGAATCCATGGGCTTTCTATGGACTGTATTATTAGTGACAATGAGCTTGAAAACACTGGAAAAAGAAATGTGTCAAAAAATCCCAGAATGGTTAGAAGAAAAAAGGAAGGAAGTAGTGTCTGCCCACAGCCCCAGTTGTCATAACGAGTTTGGGAGGGTGTACTGAGCTACTGTCACTGTCTCTGAGGTAAAATGTGGCAGTTACTTGACAGTGCAGAGAGAGGCTTCACAACAGCTCAGGACAATAATAACGTGCAGTTAACAACACTCCTCCCCGCAGTGGGTGTGCCAAGAAATCTGTCACGGTGGCAGAGGGCAAGGGGACTGTGTCCCCTAACGCTTGGCGGAAGCAGTGATGTGACACTGGATGCCACGGAAACATGCCAGTGGTGGGTCGCCATCCTGGTAGGTGGCAGGGTACGTTTCAAAGTCAGGTAATTAGGTTACAGTCCCCGCGTGGGCTGGCCTGCGTTGTGCCATCCAAAGGTGGGACATGCAGGAGTTTGAGACCCCTCCCAGGTGTTTGCTGAAAGCAGTGTGTGCTGCCAGGATGTCTCTATGGCTTGCTATGCTTCTGACCTCCGTAGTGGTCCGAGTTGCCTGCAGAGTTCAAGTATGGAAATGTAGAAAAGGTAAGGGAGCGGGAAGAGCACCAAGGTAGTGCTGTGTGCAGTTTGTCTGTTTTGGAGGCTGATGAAATGAGATACAGTCATAAGAAAAGCAGCCCATGGACAAATCAAGTGGTGGCATGAGTGCTTTTGCTGATCTGTCTTGTTCAGATCCTGGGAATTTTATTTATAAACAGAATTTAGACAGTGACTTTTGAAGTACTATCGGTTTTGTGAAAGAGGGGCCTTGCTTCAGTTTTTACCTTGGCTCTGTGCTCAGTGTGTTGCTTTGACTGCAGCAGTGTTACTTTAATTTAAAGTCACTAAAAGTAAAAATAATGAAAGAACAATCAGTGAATCATCAGCTACACCTTACAAGAAGTAGAAGGCCTATAAAGCAGGTAGGTTTCTGCATCTAAGGTCTTTCATAGTATTATGTTCTGATGACTAATAAGCCATGGCTGGAGACCAGCCATCAGAACCCGGGACTGACAAACAACAGTGGTGTTCACATAATTTTGGTGTCGGCCATTCCTGATTTGACCAAGCAAAACAAAGCACAGGTTTGTATTTGCCGAGTTCAGTAAAGAAAAAAAAAATCAAGTGCTTAAAGTCAGATTTCCATGTTTTAAGCTTGCTGTTGCCGAGTCTCATGTGGGATCTAGCAATGATCACAGAAAGTCTTTGAACAAGCTTTCTTTATGCACAGTCATTTCTGGCTTTGCAGTTAATCATAAAAAAAGGCATTGATGCTGAACGAAGTTGATGAGCTAAGAAGTCAAGCTATGGATAAGATTTTATCTCTGCATATTTTTGTTATTGATAAAATGAATTAAATACAAGAATTGCTTAACAGATGTATAAACTGTAATTGTGCCAATGGGTTTTAGGCTGTAGCTGGAGGAATTTATCATTCAGATTTCTAAGTTTGTAACTTCACCTCAGGCAACCAGTGGAAAGCCAAGTCTTAACTAAAAAGGTCAAGAGTTGCTTTTCAAAGGGAGGTAAGAAAATTAGAAGACAGAGCACAAGCCTGTTGGGCATTTTCATAATTTTTGGCTTTTGGGGGGGTTTGATTGAAATGGAATGTCTCACATGGCTTAAGTAAATAGGCTAAGTTTTTTAATTTGGGATTTGCCCTGAAACTTACTTGTTTTGTCAGGAACTTTCATCTTTACCTAACAGGTGATAGCAATCATGTCGTAGAAAGAAATGAAGTATGAATGTGTCAGGTGTAATTTTAAGTGTTCTCAGCTGTTGAAAGATTATTTCCCATTGTGACTTCAATTGAATAATGCCAAGTTCTGGGGGAAAAAAGTTCCCTTCTGATGGGGAGCGGGGAGCATAATTTTAAAGTTTCAGGAGCGTACCAAAGTTAATTGAGTTGTCCCCATTTTGGATCCTGGGCTTTACTACTTTTGTAAGAGGTGGACCAGTAGCTCTTAAGCAAGGAGTCTCAGAGAGAGGTAGCCTGAGCTGTGTATTTGTAACATTGTCTGCGCTCTCTCTTCTTCACTTTGGATTTCATAAAACTTGTAACAACTGTAACATCATCGAAATGTTGGCAGGTTTTCCTCAGCTAAACGTTACTCAAAAGTTTTTTGGGGGGTGGGATACAGGCAGGCAGAGCATGATTTCCTTAGAAACTGATGGAAAAGGCAAGCCTTCTGTGTTCAAGTCTTTGGCATAGTTGTTCTTGAGACTCCACTGTGCTAAGCGCAAAAGCGCTTGCTCTTGCACTAGGAAAAGGTGGTTGGTTGATGCTGGCCTGGTCCAAAACTTACACCTTCTTAATGGGACGGACACAGCAGTGGGGAAGAAACGGGGGTGATCCTAGCCCCTCCCCGCAAGGTGAGTTTTGCCAGGTGAAAGACAAGGAATCGCGGAGCTGTCGCCGGGGGTCGGGTTGTCGCGCTGATCGGCGGGGGGCCTGAGCCAATCGGTGAGCAGCGGGCGGGAGGAGCGTTGCTCGTTGCAGCCAATGGGGCCCCGAGGAGCTGGGAAGGGGGTGGGGCTTGCAGCGGCTCTGGCGTAAGGGACCTCGAGCAGGTGCGGGCGGGCCGTTGCACGCGGGGTGGTAACGGCCGGCGCGTGGCTGCGCGAGCGTCCCCCGTCCTGGAGGGGCCGGCCTGAGGCGAGAGGACGCTGCCGCCGACACCAGGTCAGGGGGTGGGCTGCCGTTGGAACAGGGCCGAGGCGAGCAGGCTGGGTGCTTGCAGCTGCTGGGCCTGAGGGACTTAACGTGCTCCCTGTGGGCCTTTCTGGGGACATATACTGGTGAAAACACTGCCTCATCGCACTGGATCCAGAAAGCGCTCACTGAAGCTGGTGCTTTTGGTGGTGCTTTCTCTGTGTTACCTTTGCCAGCGCGCCTGGCAGCTGTGTGTCTGAGTCTCTCACCTGAACCTGCAATCAAGTGCTTGTTATGTGCCAAACATTTTGCACCTGTGTACCAGGGCTCACAAGTCTCCTGCACAGGAATCTGTGATAGTCGTAGCCTTAGAAGAGCTCCCAGTGTTGGATCAAACCTGCTTCAGCACTGTGTCTGTATGAACAGAGTACAGGTCCTTTTTCCTTCTTTTTGCATTTTTTAGTATGGTCACACAACAGCTTTTTTTGGACTTTCTGTGTATGAACAGCCACTGTGAAAGCAAGCCCAGAGACTCCCAAATCACAGGTAGCATATGAACAACCTTAAGTGGGTCCATCTGGCATGGTACTGTCTTCCAGTGCCAGCCATGAGCTAGGAAAGAGTAAAAACAAGGCCAATACAAGTGAGACAACTGTATCCCAGCCAGTGCACCATGTCTAAGCTTGTATCTTCTACATTGAGATTTACATCACTAAATCAACATGTCTGCATCCATTTCAGCTGTTCCAGATGCCTGTATATGAAAGAGGCACATTTGGACACAATTTATTCTTTACTGGAACAGAATCAGGGAAACTGTTTTGTTTTGTAAGCCTAAAAAACTATATGCTTCCCTCCAGCTCAGTTCACACATAACATGTGTGATTCTCACTGATAATAAGGTGCCTGAGAGGAGAATGCTGGATTGATCCTGGCATTTGCCAGGCATTAGCCCTTTCCTTCTTTAGCGGAAAAAATAGGAAGTCTGTTGTTCACTTATTTTTAAGGCCTTTTGAATAGTTTTCATCTGAAAATAGTTACGTTAATACAAAGATGTACAGTAATGTCTTGCAATAATACTTAATATAAAATGCTTTTTTGTATAAATAATGATGTTCTTAGCTGAATAATACCTCACTTACTTGATATGAAAGCAAAAATTCTATTTTTCTTGTTTCAAGCTGAAATAACCCACATTCAGAATTCAGGCAATTTTAAATTTGACTCACTAGGGTTTTTTATAAGTATTTACCATTGCATATTTAGATTATATAATCCAGGTCTTACTTTGCTAATCAACCTCAAAGTAGCTGGTAATAGAATCCACTTGTTTTGTTTCCATGGAGTTTTCAATGCTATGAAGAAATAAACTTCAGTTCATGGCAAAACTGGCTGGCATTGTGTACTGGAGAAAACCTGATTAAGACAGTGGTATTTTTATATAATTGGTTTGTGCAGAAAAAATGTGGTTTCATGTGCTGTTTTTCCCCAAGTTACATGAGAATAAGGGCTTGCTTTTATTTTGCAAAACTTTGTAACACTATCTTGAAATAGAACTACGTATAGCATATAACTACATAAAGTATTGTAAATACATTCTTCGTGTATGTGTTTGTAGATAAATGATCAGTTAAAGAAAATCAACTTTTTTAATGTTAAATTTCTTTTTGGTTCTATATGAAACTTCATGGTTAGAAGACATGCAAACCATCTGAGGTTATACTTAAGCAAAGTCTGAAGACAAGCAAAAAGGAATGCCAGGTAAGCATTTATTTAACTACATGAATTAAGATCTTCTGAAAATATTTGTTTGAACTGCAGAACTTGAAAATAGTGAATTTGTCAAATATATCTTACAATGCAAAATGAAAGGCAAAAAAACCTCATTGAAATAGTGTAAAATTGTATATACAGCTCCTCAGAACTCTGATGTGTTGGTCTGCTGGTTCTGAAAAGTCCTGCATCCAAGATCCTCCAGAAGTCTGACATTTCAGAGCTAGTTAATTTTTCTTTAAAAAAACCCTGAAGTATAATAGTGTTGTTCACACAGGAAAATAGCTTCCTCGTACCCCTCTCTGTACCAACAAAGTAATTCATCACTAGAGGGAGTTTTTAAACTGTCATTTATGAAGGAGGATTCAACTGGTATATAGTTGGACCTAGTCATTCGAACCGTTAGGCACTTATCCTGCAGACTGATAAATCAGAGAAGTCATTGGTGGTAGAGACTGACAGAAAAATAAAGCGTCTCAGATGCACAGATATATGTTAAGGAAAAACATGAGCTATACCAACAAAAGGTTTGCTCTACCAATATATGTTAGAGTCTCTTGGTGTCCAAATTCTGCCAGCATTACAGAAAACAAAAAGGTGATAGCATCATTTGCAGCTGAGAGTAGGGGAGGATATCTTTTTTAAATTTATTAGAGGGCTGGTATCATGACTTATGGAAAAAATATTCTTGGAATTATTTAATGCTAACTCAGTTATACGCATGCCTTATAAAAAGTTGTATTTGGAAATATGCACAAGTTTTGAAAATAGTAATACAGTTGTATTTCAAGTTGTCTTTGAGGTCAGCTCAGTGGGAAATCATTTTTGCAGGCAGCTTTATTAGTACTGGGTATCATGTGGCTGTTTGTTTCATTATTGTATGAGTTTAAAATCAGATACAGATGCAAAAAACGTTAAAACTTTTGGAATAATGAATAATGGTTTCAGTCTCTTGATACTGACAAATTTAGTATCTGCCACTGTTTGGAGTGGGAATACTGCCAGTGGAGGTCTAGTTTTATGAGAGAAGTTTGGTTTAATAATCAGCATTTTTTTGTTTGCTTTATGTAGGAGGCCAGTTCTTTGTGTATATGGTTTCGTCTTCCTCTGTGTTGAAAAAACGCTATAAAATATGCATAGAAGCAAAAATTATTTTTATTTTGCTATGAAAACATAATTGAAGCATCGTTAATTATAATACACTGTTAGGAACTGGAATTTTATTAAGATTTGGGTTTTTTTCCTTTACATAAAGTACTGGATTCTGATACCATTTAATTTTGGGAAACAAAGATAACTGTCAAAATAACACTGTATTGTGGTTCGCTGTGACTACCAAAAAGCTGAGCTGGAAGATAACTGAAAATTCTGGAAGTCCATGGTGCTGGAGGAGTGGTTTAAGTGTTTGGTGTTAACCAAGTGTCTCATGGTTTATTACAGCTATGTAATACATGCTTATAAATACCTTAGGGAATGTAAAATAATAAGCTAGGCAGCTGGCCATCTAGGCTAGTAATGGAAGGATTGATCTTAGGTAGGTATAAAAGAAGGAGTGATAATAAAAAACAACCAGGACTTAGAAAGCACACCAAAAAAATAAAAAAAAAAAAAAATCCCCTTTGGAATTTACAGCAGAGCTTCCTTGGAGACTGTTGTACGTTCAGCCCCTGCCATACATTGCCTGGGCAGATTCTGAGACCAAATTATTCCAGTGGTGTGCTGGTCCGTGCCCCACCAAAACCAATATGAAGCTGTCCTGCATTAACCTAGTTGCAAAACTGGGACCTGACATTAAGTTGGGGATCTAGCTGCTGCTGGGAGAGAGAATGTCCTCATCAGAAGTGTCACTTAATTGAAGCCTTAGAAACTTTACGGATGCAAGAGCAGGGGAGGGGGGAGCTTGCTTTTGCGTGTGTTATACCTGAAGAGTTTGTCAGTATTTGGAAGGCTGCTCTTCACTAGTGATTAATGAACTATTATTAGTGTTTGAATCTCTGAAATAATTTTGTGTCTTGAATAATTTAAGATAGTGAGATTTATGTAGTAGGACCGAACACTGTATATTGCAAGTATGTGGTGCATGCTTATTTATAGGCTGTGTATTGTGCCAGATATGACTTTGAGACAGGATGCTGAGTAATTCTTTGAGGACCATAGCATGAGGTCTTTTTGCTCACTTGTCTGAAGGAAGATGACTTTCCAGGATTATAGCTAAAATGGTCTTACGTGGGCTGAGAACTATGAACCCTGTTCTGGCTACCTTTTTACATTAATGAGTTTTTGGACCAGTGTGATCCTTTCTTGTTGCATGAAACTGTGGCTGGGAAATCCCTTAAAAGTTATGAAACATTTATTTGAGCTTTACTGAAAAATCCAAGCTTTTGCTCCCAATGTATCAGTCATCTTGCGCAGAAGGAGACATTGGAGTAAGTTACCTTTTAACGTAGATGGCTTAGGGACTTCCTTTGGGATTTAATTTTTTTTTCCATTTTGTTTTTTGTTCCAAAATTGTCATCGTAAAATCTGAAGAAAAAAGCAGAGGCTTGTTTGCAGTATTTTGTCTCAGTGCCTGCAGAATATTCTAACTTTTGTTCTGCAAATGCAATCCTGATTGAATCCTGAATATATTCTATCTTATCTGTTCTACATACACAAATGAGTTTACATTTTTGTGTTTTACAATGCTGTTATTTCTGATATAGAATATTACTTTGCGTTCACAGCAGGAGCTAAAAACAAATTTTGAATCTCAGCAAGGTTCCTGTGAATCAGAAATTTTCACTGCTGTTTCATGAGATTGAACAATACATCAAACACCAGTTCAAAACAGATACTATTTTCATGTCTGTATGCACTCCTGTTTAAGGTACTGTTATCTGCTAGACTGCAATGAATGTAAATTATACATTCCTCTTTCAGTTCCCATGCAAATTATGTAGCTTTGTGATGGGATCCTCTGTGGGGTAGAGCTTTGAGATAGATTTCCGTGGACCTCTACTTACAGTGAGCTCCCTAAAGAACAGAAAGGCTTTTCAATTTTTAAAAAAATGGGAGCAACTTAAAAAGGAGAGAATCAAAGTTAAGGCAAAACAAATAAAGACATCATAAATCCCATGTGTTCCTGTGGTGTAGGTGTCAGCTTCGTGTCAGCGTCGTTCAGGCTTCAGTTTGGTTTTTAGGCTTGGTTTCAGTGCTGCCCGAGTTTCGCACTCTCTAGCCTGTAGGATGCATCTCTTCGCCACTCGTGCTGTGGTGGTACCTGTCTGCTCCTGTGCATGGACCCTGTCATCTTTACAACACCCTTTCTTAGCTTCAGTGGTAGAATTTGAAATGGAGGTAATCGTAGTTAATTGTAAAAGACCTTTGTTCTTATTTTTTCTGGTCAGTTTCTTTATAGTGTATTTTGTATGAGAGTCCATGCCCATTTTAAAGTCTTGTACTGAGGATTTTCCAGTGGTTTGTCCATTTTTCATCTTTCCTTTAAATTGAGTTTACTATGGTAAAGCAGAGATGACTGTTAAAAGTAAGGTTCTGTTTTCTCTCCCTTTGAAGTATGAAGGAGTATAAAATATCACTGGCCTTTTTGGTTTATTTGCATCAGGCTCTTAATTACTTTATTTATTGCCTTTTAGAGGTAAGTGTGAAACTTGCCTGCCTTTTGATCTTAAACTACAAAAACTACTGTGTTAAAGGTCCTCATCATTTAAAATTCCCTCTGCTCCGTCTTCTTTGTAGGCATTCCTCATTTGTTCCTAGTAATTGCTATGAACTCTTTTTCTTGTCTCTTTAGTTCATGAAATGCAAAACAGATAGCTGTTCATGACTTTGGCAGCTAAGGAATGTCATTTAACTGTTGAGACAAAGTTTATCTTTTTAACTATTCCACCTAAGTTGATACTACAAACCTCTACCGTAAACAGGAGTGCAAAATTTTGCTGTCATTGACAGGTCAGGGAGAGTGATCAGCTTTTCAGAATTATTAATATAGACATATGTGTTGTTACAGTTGTTCCACTGCATTTTTCCTCTGCCTGCCTCCACCTGCTTTCCTTTCCTGAGCCGATGTGCAAGAAGCCTTGACACAGGCAGCACTTTTATGCTTTGCTTGCACTGATGGAAATTCTTGACTAGTTATGGAGCTTTTACAAATCCTTTTTACTATCTTTCCTTGAAGGAATTAAGGCTTTCTGCATGGTCTATCTGCTGTACCCTCTCCTTTGCCAAAAGCCATGGGCTAATTTCAGCCAAACTTGAAAAAGCACAGTCTTCGGGCTTTTTTTTTTTTTTTTTTTAAAAAGCGGATGGCTGGGTGAAGGAAACCCAACTGAGTGCTTCCCACTGCAGAGCAGCAGACAGAACTCACTTATGAACCTTCCGTTATGCTCCAGCTGGTCAGGTATTTTGGAGGAGAGCATGCATGAGGACACAAAAGACAGAAGGTTGTATTTCACTTCCTTTAGATAAGTAATAAAACAGTGCAGTGAGCTGAGCTCTTCTCAGATGGGGATGTATTTTAGCAAATTATTTTTCCTCTCCCGTGCAAGCACTAGGCATCTTGGTAGTAAGAAAGTTGGCATAACTTCTTCCTTTAGACAAAAAAAAAAAAAAAAAAAAAGCCTGTATTTCTTTGTGACCAGGCTTCAGTGAAGTGAGTATAACAAGAGTATAAAGAATAAAAGGTTACAGATGTACAAGGGAGGATTTAGAATTTCTTCAACACATGAAAAATCATTCCCAGTATAGATATTTTAGGTAGCTTATTCATACATTATGCTAAAGGGTGAGGAATGCCAGGCAATATTCCACCTCCACCCCCCAAACATGAGCAAGACCTGAGAAACTGTTCCATACTTCTGCATACCTCCTTATCAGAAATCAGATTCTAATCTTGGATATCCTTTCAGCAGAGAGGCAGTTGCTCACCTGAATTGCAGCTGACTTTACTGGATGATCCAGTCCCTTCCAATCCCACGTTCACAGCCTGGTGGTTGTAAACTGTGCGACATATACCTACAAAATTCACCTTACAGTGGGGTAGCAACTTACTTGCCTTGGTATTACCATGATTGTTGCTGGTAGCCTCCTGAAGGCTGTACAGGTAGAACTGAGTTCTAAGGTGAGATTTTTTTTTTTTTTTTCTTTAAACCAAGTACTATTGTGTCTGCACACTGACAAAAATAAAGCTAGTAACTTTATATTGAAAGGTGGAGGGGCTTCGCTGTGGGGGACAAAGATGCTGTTGATGAACAGCTCAAAAATATGTATACCAGTATAAGTAAAATAATGTGGACTCATGACTGCTCATGCTGAGAAGAACAGCTCTGCTCTGGTGTCCAATTTACCTTCTCAGCACAGTCAGGGATTTCTGGGAAAACAAAATAATCAGCTATTTTCTAGAAAAGAAGAGCTCTAATTCTCCACATACTCTAGTTTTCATTCTTTGAAGAGTTTATACTTACAAAATATTTTGTATGTATTAGATCTTCGTATCTTACACGTTAAGAGCTAATGTCCTTTCACAGGCAAAATATTTCATTCACTAAACAGGAGTTTTTCCACACAAAACTTCCTTCCACAGACCATTTCTCCTCGACAGGGGGAACTAACACCTGTTCTAATATTCCGTACAGCAGGCAATGGCGCATCTACCAGTACAACAGAAAAAAATGCAAGAACATGCAGAAATGGTAAGAAAGTAATTCCCAGTGTGCGAGAGGCAGTGTAAGATGAATGCTGAAAGTTGCTTTTTTTCCTTAATGTGAAGTAATTATTGGTGCAAGAATGTCAACTGTTTATTGGTAGTGGGTTTTAATACTGCTGAGATTTTTTGTGGGAGCAAATGAAAACTTTTCCATGATTCCCCGAGTCAGTGTGTGGCAGTGCTGAGTGGCTGTTTTGGTGCTGGAAGGTGAACAGGCAGTGAGGTGCAGTCCCTCCTCAGCCCTTGTGTTCCCTGGGCCCAGAGCCGCTCCAGCAGGATTCTGGCAGTTTCCAGGTGCAGAAAGTGTGTTGCTACTAACTGTGGAAGTACCAGTAAGCCACAGTAGTAGTAGGCAGTCGTGCTGCTGGAGAACTAAAACAAAGTCTGACCCTTTTTCCTTACAAGAGCTTTAGCTTAATTTCATTACCAAATCCTACTTTTTGGTAATTTCTCCTAATTAATAATAATTACAGCTTTTAAACATGTAAGTAAGTGGTGTGGTGTACTTCAGAGGTGGCTAAAGTGACAAAACATTGTTGTCAGTAACAAGGCTGCCTTTGGGTTTTTTTGATGCAGGGAAAAAAAAAAATCTTCACACAATTGCTGAAAGTACAGCAGTACAAACCATAACTTTGAATCTACTTTTGAGAGGTTATAAAGTAAACCTATAGAGTGGCTTGAGATAGATCTATTTCTGTGACTTCTGAAGGATTGTTTTAATTAATTATTCATGCCTTTGTATCAGCTGTCTTAGATGTGCATCAGATGTTTGATACATAAAGCATGGTTTCTTTTTTACCAATAAAATTCAATTTTTTTTGCCTTTGTTTCAGAAAGACTTAGTCCAGTGTGAAGGAGCCTTCCTGAGCAGAATGGATTCTGGCACTCAGCCCGTTGTTGCCAAAAGCTGGTTTTGGAGAGCTAAAATCTTGTGAACCTGCGGCATGTTCAGGAGTAAGGCAAGTGAACTGCAGGCACTTAGAAAATAATGTTAAGACTTTATAATAGCCTCTAAGTAATTTTTATGTATTGTGGCATTGTATTGGTGTGAAACCTGACTTGTAGCCTTTCACTTTCCCCTTCAGTTGTATCCATCCTGACTGTTCTGGACTCTGTCAGGTAAAAAAAGCTAAAAGGCATTTATTGAATTGGGAGTTTGTTTTAAGGTAGACTGTGATTCTACAGTAATTTGACCATAGAGTTGTTTGTGTAGTCACTCTAGGTAAGTTCAGCATGCAAACAGTACATTTGTTGTTCTAGTCTGTCTTCTGCCATTTAAATGTGCATGTAGGTAGGACTTTCTTTCTTCCAACTTCCATGTGCAGTACTGTTATTACATGTACAAAAAAATTGCGTTTCTTTTCCTCTTGCAAGGCAGCAGAGAGCTGTTGGTAGAAACTTCTGGCTGTGCTGAAAACTGACACCAATTTCAAGCATTATATGCCTTTTTTAGATCAGACTGGTTACTGATCATGTGGTTTCAGAAAAGTGACAGTTGTGCATCTCTTGAAGTTGAACCATGGTATACTTGATTACATTATCAGTAATTGTTTTAAGTTTGAACAGACAACTTCCAAAGCTGACTTTCACTGGACAGGTAAATACAGGTAAATTCATTAGTACTAGTCTCCTAGCAGGTCAGCATCGCCCATTTTAAGTATATGTATTTCTTTGAAGTTTTAATGCTGAAGTGTCTAGTAGAGTGACGGGAGTTTCTTCCAGCTTGTAGTGAGATGTCTGTGAACTCCCACTACAGGAGGAGAAGAGACTTTACTGCAAGCCTCAGTATGTTCTGTTTTCATCAGTATAAAACAAAAAACAGCACAAATGTTAAACATTCTTATGGATGAAGGACAAATTTCATTCATTTAGATGAAAAGCTTTACTTTTTCAGGAACTTTTCTTCCTAGAAATAATGGGCTATTTGTGTAGTGAGCAGAATACTTGGCCTTTTAACTTAAGCACTTCTCATGGTCTTTCACAGCATTTGTGGGGAACTAATAAAAAATAGTATGTAGAGAGACTTCTATGCATGCTAAGGTGTGTAAAAGTAGGATCTCTTCTGCTCCTGAAGCATTTTCAGAAATCTAGATAATATTTTTGCTTCAATTTTTTTTTCTTCCCTCCATCACCCAAGTTGTGGAAAGCCTTAAACATGAAGCTGAGACAGCCCCAGCTGAAGTAGCAGTTGCGTTTCAGGTAAGTTGCGTTTCACACGGAATGCATGTTTAGCAAGATGCAGAGCCAGATAAGGAAACAGCAAGTGTTCTGCCTTACGCAGATGTCTGTCCCACTTGAGAACAGTTCCTCTAGGACCCTGGTCAACTAAAGCAGGGATACTTGCAGGCATGCTGGCATTCATTTTCTGAAGGCAAGTCTGCTTGTAATGTTATGAGGATGTTTCAGTTTGACAAGCACAGGACTAAGCCTTTTAGGATCCAATTTTAACCTTGTACTTGTAAAAGAAGAGTAATTATTATTTCCTTATTTTAGGAACTGCAGTGCTAGAATTAAGATAAAGAAGGGGAAAGCTCTGAAAGCAAAAGCAGCTTTTTTTTTTCAGTAATTGGAAAATACCCATGTTCCAGTTGAAGAATAAACTAGCAGCCCCTCTACCAGCATAGATGTGGTGTGCTGACTGGGACTGGAGGGGTGGGGGTGGTATGTGGTGTGTCTCTGCATCTAAGCAAGGGGTTATACTGGACCAGAGCCTGACTTTCTAATTGCACTAACAGAGAGCAGCCTTAGCCTCTCATCACACAGGACTCCAGAGCCAGCATTCTGTCTCTGCCAGCAGCAGGTAATGCCAGGGAAGCTCCCTCCTGTAAATACCACTTGCCCCTGCAGCAGACTCCAGCCATGAGGAGAGGAGCTCTGGTAAGTGTCAGTTCACTACTTCTAAAGCTTGGTGAGACCTAGAATGTCACTCTTGGGAGGCAGGGTATAACCCCTGCATGTCCAAGCTACAAATGAATTAGATGATAGATAGATAGATAGATATAAGGTAGTTGTTAAATGCAAACATACTAATACATATGTACAATTTATTTAAAATACTTTTTAACATACATATAAAAACCCCTCACTATTTATACAATCTAAGTTCTAGCAACATATACAAATACTGAGCAACTACAATACATGCTGAGGTAAGAACATACATTCTGGGAGAATACTCAAGCCAAACAAGATTGAAATACATTTTATATCCATACATCTTCACATGTAAGAGAGACCCATTAAATGTACCTCTGCTTGTATTGTACACAGGAGAATTCTAATCTTAACGGTGTTGTGCAACTTACATTTGGGAATCAATGTTTAACAGTTTGTAGCATACATTTTTAAACTCAAAACTGTTACATATTCAAACTTATCTTCTTAGCCCTAGCAGATACCGTGTTCAAAGTTGAAAGCAGGGAGCAAAGCTTGGGACCAATTTCTTTCAGAAAAGGGACTTAAATTCTTAAAAACATCCATTCCAGTCAGCAGCTCATGCTGCTCAGATAATGAAACTGCATTATGGCTGTAGAGAAACTGTTTAATTCTTACACCATCTTAGCCTACAGTATATCCACAGTTCTACCGTACCAGGCCTACAGTAAAAATTAAATCCAGGCATGTTAATTGTACTAACTTGAACGCATCCATTTATTTTTGTGGTAGATTAGATTAATTTTTCTAAGCCTAAACTGATACCAGTTTGAGAAGGCAGAGGTTTCTTAACTTGGCTGGAATGTCACATCTTGGTGCAAAAACAAATAACTTCCCCCCCCTTTCAAATAAAATCCCCTCAGGTAATTTCAAAGTCATAGTTGCTGCTGAGGGGTAAGAACACTTACCTGTTTAAGCAAAACTTCAAAGATTGCAGACTAGTTTTATCAAGCAGAAAAATCTGCAATAACATTAAAAGTACAACTATAGGCAGGAATTTCTTGTTCATGAATGGGTCTTACATACCACCCTTACTTACATTCACATTTAGGCTTAGACACCTAATTCTAAAAATAAAAAAATCAATGAATGAGAATGAATGAACAAAAAATTGTAGACTTGGGCTTTAAGAATATGTAATAACATCCTCTGTATGTTGAATAGGCCACAAGTAATTTTGGATTTACTGAGTTTATCTAGAGCCCTTGCGCAAACAAATTTTCAAGTGAGAAGTTAGGATACCGTACTGGTGTAAAGACATGGTGGCAGCCCTCTTGAACAGTAGTTTAGTTCTGATTTGGATGTTCTCCACCTAGTTTAGGGACCCTGGGCAATAAAGGCTGACTTGAATTACATCACAGAAACAGTAACCAGGGAAGTCCATGAAACTGGGCTGTGTAGGTAGGGGATTTTACATGTATAAATTAATTCAGCATCCTCCCAACAGTGCTGTTACAATAAAAATAAAGCATTTTTATTGTGAGTTTTTTCTACTACTTAGGTTAAAAAGCTGTGCTTTGTTTCTAACAAGATAAAAAATGGCAAATATGACATCCAAATTGTTTTCATTTTGTGATTACCTAGCTAAAACTAGTCTGCTTTATCCCAAATCGAAGACTGACTGCAATGTTTTCATAGTAGAGAACACTGGAACATTCAAAGGATACAAATTCCATTAAATGCTTCAGAAATGGACATTCTTTGGAACAGTACTGGTTCTCTTGCAAAGGTTTTGGAATCTACTATACTTCTAATAAGAACAATCATAAGAAAAGCCCTAAGGCTTTTTCAGTTGTGCTAAAACGTACCATATGTGCTAAACACGTGTGTAACACAAACTGTGCACCATTAGAATATTTATGTGCTTCCTTAAGCACTCACAAAAGTATATACATATCTTCCTTTGTATATGCTCACATCTTAACACACAACAATAGATACTCTGGGCAGGGGGACAGGGAAAACCTTTCTGAATTCAGTCACCTGGAACACCTGGATGCTTCTTGCACACTGACCATCAGGGAAGTCCAAATTCGAGGCAGATGCCATTCAGAGTAGCCTTCACTTAGTAGGGAAAAATGTAAAAGCAGTTGCTATGTAGTTTGCTTGTATAACTTCGTGCCTCCTGGATCCCTAGGAAGGAACAAGACTGAGTGGCTTAAGGAGATGAGGCAGAAAACAGATTGCACGGACAGCAGATTCTAGTTTTGGAAGACTAACAAAAATGGTGGGAACCTTCTGAGGAACACACAGCTGCTGATTCCTAATCCTGTGAACAAAAGCTGCAATAACATGATTTAAAATCAAAACTATTTTATGCCATGAAGTTAATGGGATTTTTGCCATCAGTCCTGATGACAGTAGTTTTTAAAGTCCAAAGTTGTGCAGGCATTTTACAGGGTAAAATGAATTTTAGAAGCTATAGTGCTTACATACAGATCTTAGAAAGTTAGGAGCTTTGGGTTTGTTTGGGGTTTTTTTCCCCCCAGAAATAGTACCATTAGCAAGAAATTATTGGCTTTCGTACTTCTTTAAACTGTTTCTCCCAATTTATCATTCACATCTATGAATTACTGAAGCTAATCTTGAAGAGTTCTTTGCTCATGTCTGACAGACAATTGTACAGTAGTAATAAAGTCCATGGTTTTGCAGGAGACAAGCTGTAATTATATATACAGCTTCAGGAAAGGCAGAATTACTGGTTTCCCAGACTTCCAATACCACATCTTTTGGTTCAACACTGTATTATTTAAGACTAACAATACCAAAACAATGCAATTAAAAAATGAAACTGTCAGCTTTATGGAACTGGCTTTTAAAAACAAGCCATCACTCTACCTTACTCATGAGCTAACTTAGTTCATCCTTACTCCCAGTGGAATGGGCCACGCTCTGTGGTACCTGGTACACCAATTCGTCGGCGGCACCTGGCCCCGGTTGCCCCTTTGGTGTATCATACAGCGCCTGTGCTGATGATGTGCTGTCTGTCCTAGATAAGAGTTTATTGTAAGTTCCCACCAGTGGAGGAGCTTGATTCCCTGCAGCTTTGAAGGTGGAAATGGAAGGAATGCCAAGAGGTGTGCTGGCATGGCTGGACATGTCCATGATTATTGGAGTTGCATATTCTGGTCCAGTTATAGGTAGTGGTTCAGCATAAGCGTGGTAAACTTCTTGTATGGGTGAATTGTAAGGGTCCAAATCAGCATAACTTGCTTCTTTTCCTTCCTCTGGTTTAAAGGTTGATCTCTGATGAAGCGTGCCGACAATTCCCCCTACCAGTGGCTGAGCATACTCTGTGTTGCAAGCCCCAACAAAACAAAATAAAAACACACTTAATGGAATTTTTTTTTTACAGTGGCATCACATGAAATGCAACCTGTGAATAGTGTCACAGAAATTATTATCCTAGATCAAACCAGTGGTCCTTCTCTGTCTGCCAGTGCCACCTGCTTTGGAAAAAAGTAATTTCCAACAAATAGTTAAAGCCACAGGGATAGCCACAACATCCCAATTTCTCAGGTTTATACTTCTTCCCATGTGAGCTGCAATTTCCCATGCTGTAAATCTGCCTCAAAACAAAGTTTTTTGAAATGTTCTTCCCTGCCAAATTAGAATTAAGTGAAATTATCCTGCCCAGCTTTGGATAAAAAGTGGTCCTTGGGGTAGAGGGTTTGTCCTCTGAGGGGGGAAAGCCTGCATGCGGTCAGCTGAGATGTTTTAGTTCAACCGATCATCTGAGTTACAAAAGCTGGAGGTGAGAAACCTGGCTAGGTGGGTGAAAACAGACAAGCAGCCAAAAAGAGAAAAGTAATTCTGCCTGCTGTGAAGCCATAATTCCTGCACATCTGCATATTTCTGCCATTGGTACGTAAGCACAGAACCAAAGGCGGCACGGTCATCTTCCTCTAATGACTGGTTCACCAAGGAAAGAGCAAATATCATTATCAGTAATTCCTCCTTTTCTAGATCAAAAGAACTACTTAATCCATACAGTCAGTGTAGGGAACCAAGTGCCACATTTCAGATGTGTGCATAAAGATAATGGGGTGAAATTATTTGCAGTGCATGAAAACAACCAAAAAAAAATCCTTCAACCCTTTATGGGGTTTAGGAACACGTACAAGTAAAGAAACTTTCAGTTACTGCATTAACTTCAGAAAGTGTCTATCCACAGGACATCAAGTCAATTAATACCTACTTTTATGATACTCCGAGAACAGATTTGAAAAAGCCTGCATTTTAAGGAATGCACTTACTAACAGAACCATTCGTTTCTCTGTTCCCCAAAACAAACAGGAAATAATTAAATGTAGCCAAATTCCTGACATTTTTTGGCATGTCATGTACATATAGATATGTATTACACAGCCCACAGAAACAGTAGAATGTACCTGCAGACTCTGTTTGCAGCATTGTTGGGACTTCTCTTGGTCTTAGGTGACTAATTTCACTGTTGCTGTAGCGTACAGGAGTTTCTTCATGTTCTGCTGATTTGGTCGGAAGAAACTGCTTCATTCCTTTCCACCATCCTTCGTGGATTTTAAAAAAAAAAAAAAAACACCCAAGACTGCATACATACTGTGTTTTAAGCTACTAAAATATTATAACAACTTGATTAAAAAACTTGATTATCAGTATCTGCATGACCCTAAGGTTACGAGCTATTTTAACATTTTCTGGCAGACTGAAGATTCAGAGATGACAATATTACTCTTGCCCAATCAACTTGCCTGAATGCTCCCCCTTCAAACACCTGCAGAACTGCTCCAGTCTAGTGAATCTATCCCTGAATGTCCATGAGCCGCAGCTACTCACCATATTAATAAACTCATAAAATACAACACAGAAAATACTAAAAAGTCAGCCATTATTCCAATTTGTAAATCAAATATTTACATAAAATTTTAGACAAATCTCAGTTACAACTTAAGAGTACATTTAATTAATGTGGTTTCTGGCTGTTAATGTCATGGTTTCTAACTCACATTGTTGAAAAAGGTTCATCAGTGAATATTGCCAAAAACCTGAATAAAAAGGATTTTAACTTCAGCAGAAGTGAAAAGGAGTGACTGTGGTCATGAACATTTTCTTGAGGGAAGGTAGGGAGAGTTGGTTTTGTTAGGTCCCCCCCATCCCTTCCTCCAGTAGCCAGAGTCATTCTAGTTTTGCTGTCCATTACCATATTTCATTCCAGCTGTACGAGACCACCCTGTAGGTAAAGGCCAAAAACCAGGAGATTCAAAACCCCAGAACACTGTTTAACAAAATCTGAGGTAGCCTGGGGGAAGGGACAGACAGAGGTTCCACAGAGAAGCGTAGCAACATTATTTTGATACTGCATTTTGCCAAATTTCCTTTTAAAACAGACCTGCATACAGAACATCTAAATTTAAGCAAACAAGAAAAAAAATCTGGCATGTCCATCATTGACACTTAAATACAGGATATCTTGAATCTAATATTCTAAGACAACAATGCTGTGACCTATCAGAAACAGACATGTAATAAATACAGATAAGGTCATTAAAGGGTTTCTTGTCTAAAGGGTAAGGCTTACTTAAAACTGCCAGAGAGCAAACACACAGCTGTGGAAATTTTTAGCATGAGGACAGAGGAGTGAAGCACGGTCATACAGACAGTATGAACCCAACTGCTGCAGCAGCCCTTTATGCTGTAGCCCAAGCATTTTCAGGGTACTTGCTAAGTGCTGCTTTGGTGGAATTTTCTGATCTCAAGTTAATGAGGCACAAGTCAGCAGGATAGAAAAATATGCCTAAAAGGGGCTGCAAACAATCCCACATGCTTGAAGAAAGGTGAAACTTGAGAGACCTTATATACTAAGATGAAAGATTTTTTCCAGGACAAAAAAAGTACCAAATATATGATTATCAAATGTATAAAGACATTCCTCATAAATTATTTTTCCCCTCATGTTGTATAATTAAGAGGTTTTATACTTCTTTACTGAAAAAAATCTGAAGCTGTAAGCTCTAACAGGAGACAAGGTGTTTTCTATTTCTGAAAAAAAAACCAAAACAAAAAAAAAAACCACAAAGAATGAAGCAGTTAAGTCTGTCCAGAAAAGAAATATTCAGTGTTCACTATGCCTACATCAGCATTAGAGAAGCTTCTGCTAGTTGTCTGTGTTACTGCAATCTGAAACACGCATCAAACCAAAAATGCCAAGTAAAGGCTTTCATAAAACCATTTTGTTACCTGCACGATCCCAGTAAGGTAGATCGTAAGTGCCCTCAGTTTTTTTCTTGCTGTGAAAAGAAGAAAAAGGGGGTATTTTAGCTAGTCTGCTTATTGAAAGATGCATTAATTAATGCTCAACAACTATCACCTTGGCTGTAACTGGTCCTCAAATTTAAAGTACAAGCACTATTAACCTGGCTTGCCATCACCAGTCTGCTGCTACTGGAGAAACCAGTTTTCAGTAAAAGCACTTCTAATGAAATAGTTACAAAAAGCTGTTTTCACTGTCCTCGCTATTCAAGTGAGTGTTTTCTCACAGAGAATACAGTTCTGAAAAAAAAAAAAATCCTTCCACAAGCGTGGACCTTGTAGTTCCCATAGCGATACATGCAGCATTTCATTCCCACACACCAGGCTAACATTCATTTAAAGCACTTTCATTAATCTATTCATTTACCGGTTTCTCCAATGCCACGCACAAACTAAGATAAGAATCAGAGTAGTGAAGACCATCACCAGCACTGGAACCAGAACTGCTGCCAATGCCACATCTGAAAGCCATTAAATTAAGTGGTGTCAGACAGAAAAGCTTCTCATAAATCAGTTTTTAATTTGAAAATTACTTGGGTAAAGCACATAGTTTTCACATATAGCATCTATCAGACCAGATCCCCCAGCTAAGCTACCCTGCTGGATGCTCCCACAGTGTAAATGTCAATATCTAGCTCTTCTACATGTATGCATAGCTGGTATTTTTGCAAGGTTTTTCATCAAAATCAACAGATTTGTTTTGATATGATTTTTTTCTGTTAGAACAATGTCTTTTATTATTAACAAGGAAAATCAAAAGAGCCCAGGAATATGCAACCACTTAAGTCTGACCCTCCTATAAGAAGTAAATGCCACCCTACCTTCACAGTTAATCACAATCGGCCTACGCTGGGTCTGCATGTGACATGAGACCATCCTGTCCCCTGTCATCCAAAGGACACTTCACCAATGCCTACATCTGCAGTGATCTTGCTCCCTTTTCTGACAATTTTCTTTGATACAAAAAATGATGATGCCAGATGTTTTTCGAATTTCATGCCAACATGACTGCTCCATAAAAGATTAGCTATGGCAAAAGTGTTTTGTCCTAAGAAATTATCAAATTAAATAACAAAGCAGTTACATCTGATTAATTCTGAAGGGAACTCCAGGTTGCAGCTTCTGATAAAATTTGTTCAGTAATTAAAACCTGAACTCAGTTTGAACAAGTTTTGAAAGACAGAACTTAATACATGCGTGACTTGGAAGACTGGTTTTGTTTCTGCATGCAGTATGCAACTGTACATTTTTTATCCTACGTATATTTAATAACTAGTAAATATTAAGAAGAAAATATTTATAATTTGCTATAATATATTAAGTGTTGAGAAAATTTAAATTCAGAAAGCACACTTAGTATATGCCAAAGTACTGTAAGGACTTCCCAAACACTTCTGCTGCTTAACTGTGCATACCTTTGGTTACACTTGGAGTCACTGTGGTGTTTTTTATTTCAGGTGTGAAAGTTGTTTTATCTGTCTGCAACGAAGTCTTCACTGAATGAATGAAGTCATCACTGAAGTCATCATTCTTGTCGTCATTCTTGTTCTGAGGTGGTGGTGGCATGGTGATTTTAGGAGCACGGCCTTTAGAAGAAAAGAATTTATAAAAAAAGTTTTTTGAAGTGCTAGTTTTGCATGCTTCCTTTTCAGAAGACAGCTGGAACAGTTTGCTCTAAAGCTTTTGTTCGTGTTATGTAATGAGGAAAAAACCCCTACAAATCAGTAACACGGAAAGCAAGTGACTGGTGTCTTTTGAAACACTTATTTTCTAAATTACCTTGTTTACACCCAAACTAGGTATTTTTCAGGTTAAGTGTAATAACTTCGGAAGAAATTCAGAAGTATCAGTTACAGAAGGATTATGCAGCTAAGAAGTACTTTTTTCTCACTGAAAATATACCCGCAATGTAATCTTTGCCAAATTATTTCACTGCTTGTCTTGCACAGTTGAAAGGTTTTCAGTTGCCTTACCCATACTAAACTGACATCCTAGCAATTCTACTTTCATTGCAATTTTCTGGTGCCATTTTAAGGGGTTAATCCTAAAAAAGCGTGCAATAATAGGTGGAATGAAATTATTGCGAACTTCCTGGTACAATTCAGTGTTCCCTTGAAATATCTAGAAAAGAAAAAAAAACAAGAGACAAATGTTATGTTACACAAATGCAATAGCAACTAAGTAACTACAACCAATTTTTATGCCTTATTTAGGAAAAATAAGCGGTGCAGAATCCTGAAAATTCAGCCCAGAACGGTGCTGCTGCCTGCACATCTCCACTCACTCGGCCCTATTTAATATATAACTAAATAAAATAAAGGTGCGTGTGTACATGTATGCACACAACGACTTACTTCAGAATAAAGGTACCACGTAATATTCTACTGATGCTCCCCAGGCAATGCCTGCTGTTAAAGACATCTCACATTTATGGCACTGAATAATTCTAACTCAGTCCTTTTTGGTATTTTGCACTTACTCTTCAAATATATACAGCAAGCAGTTGTGACAATGTGAAAGCAGGAATTAAGCGGTGCCTTCACACAGCCTAATAGTTTAAGCATAGTCTGTCCTATGACTGGGTACAGCAGTTACTAGAAAGCATTAAGACACAAAGTATGTAATCACACTGTCCTCTAGTGGTTGTTGTCTACAAGGGCTGAACCACAAGCAAAATAAAAGGATTCAGGTTCAGAATGTGATGAGCATCTCTCTTCAGACTCTCAATCGGAGCCATGCTGGAAGAGAAGGGCGCAAACTTTGCATAAAGGATGAGCTAAAGCTGGTCCCTCACCGCTGGTCCTTGCACACTCGTCCAAATGTGGTAAGACAGAATGGGCTTATCTGGTTGAAATTGAAAACCAGTAAGCAGATATCACTGTGATGCAGTGTCAGCGCACTGACAAACTTACAGCCAACTACAGGTTTTGCACTGAACTGCTTAAAACAATACAGAAGCTAGGCCCAGTACTCCAGCCCAGCAAGCCATCCGGTCACTGTCTTTGGGAGGACTGGCTTGGGATCATCTCTTCGGGTAGGAAGTGAACCATCTCTCCATGTTAGTGCACAGCAGTTGGGCTTTGGCTCTGCAAATGCAGCTCTGGAGTGCTATTGCAACACATGTCACCATAGAGGTGACGGTAAATGAGTAATATGTTTGTTTTATAAGCACTGATAAAGATACTGCAAATCACATTGGACATAATGCAGAACAGAATTATGGCACTTGCCTGAAAAATAAATATTATAGTGAGTTTTCTGCTCACTTGCACTGCTTGGTAAATGATAAAGCACCTTGCCACGCTTAAGGACAAGCACTGTGCTGTGTAACAGCTGATGTGTCTGCATAAAATGGAGCAGTCAAGAGCTTTTAGCACACTTCTGATCAATGCAGATCACTGGTGTTTCAACCTTGGTAAACAAGATAGAGATTCTTGTATTGCACTCCGATGTTTTAAGTTTTTGTAACAAAATGACTAGAATATCCCTACAGGTTTACAAGAAAAGAGTTATTCTAGAAAACTATCCATTCAAAAGCCCAAAGAATCCCCCAAACAACCCCAGGGACCTTTAAGGGACTCACGCCTGGCCTCCCTGATATACATAACATGTCTCCACTCTCAAAAGACACACAAGCCCCATTACTATTACTTACACGTAAGAATTTTGGTTTGTCCTTACATAGGCATTAACTGTCTTCATGTTTGAAAGCACTGACTGATCAAATAGACATGTAAGTCAATTTAGTTAGGCATGGAAAAATAAATCCAAATATTGAATAAATTCAAATGCAGTACTTCATGTTTGAGTGTATTGGGTTTTCTACATCTTAAAATTAGTAACCAGCATTTTCATTTTTATGTATCCACGTAACACTATCCAACTAACTGCTAAGCCATTCATGATACTAAAAATCTATGTAGGCAAACACAAGGTATTTGCCTTGAAAAGTGTACAGTCTCTGTTCTTCCCCAACTTACTGCAGTGCAGACTTACAAGCACATGGTCTGGGTGGTACTTGTCCTGCTCTGAATTTAAGCTCATTGTTCATAAATATACTTACTAGCAATGAATGAAGACAGATTAACTGCAGGGGCAAGTCTATGGTGTTACTTTGGAAATAAGCGAATACAAAGCAGTCACAGTTTGTGTATCCAAATATTCACAATCTAATGAGACATGGCAAGAACACAGAAGACCAGGTTCCACTTTTCCCCTAAACTAGGGCAAATTTTAAAAAAATTTTTTTTAAGCTGACAGGCTTGTAGCTAGAGATCTCACCAGAGGAGTATTTGTTTTGGTAAAGATGCAAATGAGAAGCAAAATACAGAGGTGACTCTTTGAGGGGATGTGCCCAGCCCACATTGCTGTACTGTATCTTTGCGCTGTGCCATGCCAGTGCCCACTACTAAAAGAAGGTCCAAGCTGCATCTGGCTACCCGAGCAACAAATGCAGAAGTCACAGATTAGGAAATAGATGCCCAACACTGAAAGTCAGTCTCCCTTCAGGTTTCTGAGGCTGAGCATGTAACAGCAAATGCAACAAGAATTGTTAACGGTGTCTACTATCTTCAAGAACGATTAACAGTAAAGTAGTTCTTTACTCCAGGCTTTTCTCAGTCAAGCTTTTGATGTCAAGTGTTATGATAGTAAGTTTACCTGCAGCTCAGTATTTTTTGTTCATTTAATTTTTTGCACAAAAAGAATGTGCTTCTGAGCTCAATAGAGTGCAAGTTTTTTGATGAGAAATCACTTTTGTATTCCATTTATTATCAAACTCTCTCCATTTGCCTCTGTGCTGTCAAACAAAACTTCTGCAACACTGCAACTTTGGATCTGTCATCTTCCCCCAATTCAAGCCATTTTTATTTTTTTTTCCATATATAAAAATTTTAAGAAAAGCTTTTCTTGAGTACTGACAGAACTCTAGAAGCTATTTGCCAAGAGGACTACAAGACAGGCTTGGAAAAGCTTCTAGTCTCCTGAACAACTTTAGGAATTGTAAACGTCTTTCAAAAAATGGGGAACAGCACCTCCTGGCTGGTCTGATGTGCAATTATGTAAGGCTCAAAGGGAGAAGCCTGCATGCATATGCAACCAAAAGCAAAGCTACATCAAATGAGATGATGTCAGACAGAAGAAAAATCCGCTACTTTGAAGCCTAAGAGATCAACCATACCAAACCCTTTTTTCTGTCATTTGACTACAGCTGGATACTACACGTCCTGGATATGTATTTGTCTTCATGCATTGTACCTAATGATACAAAGAGTGCAAAAAAAATCTGTTGCCTGTAATTTCAAGCTCCACAATTTGTTTTGTTTTGTGAACTTGCAAGAAAAACAATATGCTCAAATTAAAAGGCAACAGCTGCCAAGGTTTTCAAAGAAAATAATCAAACTAAACATGAAGCCTAAATCTAGGCAGCTCGCTAGCAGAGATTTTATTTTATGGCCAGGAGAGGGCACTCGAAAACTAGCAAAAGATGCTGGATTCCCCCCCTTTTCCTTGAATACTTCATACTAACAGTCTGTTAGTTCACATGTAGATTCAAGGAGATGGACCAGCCCCAACAGTAGTCTCCTCCTTTCAGGAAAGTCTCCTACTGTGATTACGTTCAGTGTTCAAAAACCTCTTAATTTAACAAACCTGATACTTCGACCTTTCACTACTTCAACAGGATGCTACATCCTACCTTGAAACATTCTTAACCCACAGTGAACAGAAGAAAATCACGTACCGCTAAAGAATTATCATTCTTAAGACCCGTTTCTAAAAAGTTACTAGGTTATTAGTTACTGTTACATATATGTAATACCACAGGCCTATGGAAGTAAGGTAAATTACATCCAAGAATTGTAAGAAAAAGAAATTCTAGTTTGAGTCAGGTTACCAGGAATCTTCTCATTTGTTTAAGAAAATCTGATCTGAACCACTAAGGAAGACTACATAGGACATTAACCTTCTCATTTTTACTGTCTATTAAATACTGCAAAACTGTAAACACAGGCAAAATGAGATTATCTTGCCGCTAACATTAGATAATTTTTCTGTGTGGCAAAGCATTTGCAATCTGAACACACTGTTTCATTTTTTAAGAAAACTCCCTTCCACAAGGGCTGTTCTATTATACAAGAAACAAACTTACCAGTATTTCATCAAGAACACAGACAAACATTATAAAAGATGGAAAATTATACAATCCCTAACGTTTATTCTGTAACCACAAGAGGATAAGAATGTAAACCTTAATTTTGAAACATACAACCTATTTTGAAAGAAATCTGATTGTTCTTGAAGGGACACAGTACCAGACAGCCTACCACTGGCAATGGAAGTTTCTTGTATAGAATATTCCCACCCCCAAATAGTAATAAAAATAATCTCTGAATTTCAGAACTGTTCAAATCTTTACATATTTGCACATGGTCATATTTTCTTCTGCACAGATACTGATTCAAAATTACACTGAAAAGGGAAGTTATTTAATGCTTCCTCACCGTACCAAAATTAGTCATATTTACAATTGTGGTATTTTTACCTTATCTTTATCCATGCCAGGTTCTCTGTATACTGTCCACTTCTGCGCATCATCACTGTATAAAATTCTGTAGGCTGAGACATAATAGTAGTACTCTGCTAAGGTTGATCCAGTAGTTATAATACCTGTGAAAATGAAGGTGCCCAGTTAGACAAAAAGAGGTACCAGTTCGTAAAAATTAATAGATCAGCTTTGGAATCCAGCATTATGTAGGTGGAATCTCCACTGGTCCAGTTACATTTTGAAAAGTTTATCCAAGGTGCCAGGGTCTGGAACTTCTACAGAGACTGAAAATCATTTCACTTTCAATTCTCATGATATAACCTTGCTAAGCACTCTTCCCCCATTTCTTGATGGAAACAGTCTGTTCATTTGACCATGGCCCACTCCTGTCCCCAGTTGCCAAGACACCACCACTCTTCCCTGCTTTTGTACTGCCACCCTAAAAGCACCACTGAAAGAACTGTAGCTTCCTAAAGCTGACACTTCAGTGCTGCAGAACGACTCACAAAGGAAAGCTGTTTTGTAAAACAGCACCTCCAGCTGTCTTCTCCAAATAAACACAGCTACTAAAACGATGACGGATGGTCCATCACAATCTCTGTGATGGAGCAGAGCCTAACCCAGACTCTGGCTGCATCAGTCTGCACTGTTTGGCCCGCTTGCTGAGGGAAAGCGCAACAGACTGCTGAGGGGCCCACCACCCCCAACTCTCAGCCCAAGTTCCACTTCAGGCAAGGAGGTGAAGGGGAGGCTGCCAGCTGGTTTACTCGCTCTGCTGCTTATCTCACATTGCACTGCAACTGCTCCTGGCTCCACTCTTGGATTCGCTATGGCTATGACGGGCAGTAGGGAGAACCTAGAAACGTAAGTCAGTACACCTGCACCAGAGGTACCAGTGGACTGAGCTAACTGGATATGGATTTGCAACTCCAAGGGGACAATCAGCAGGAAAAGGGAAGCATCAAGGATCCAATAAAGCCACAGGAAACACTTCAACAAATTCTGATGGAAGATGTGTTTTCTACCATGAAACTCCACCTGTTCAACTCTTAACTCCAGGCTCCTCAGTATATTAGCTAGGACGTGGAACCAACTTTGCTGTAATGGTAATTAAATGTCACCTGGACTTTAACTAAGACCAAGCACTGGAAAAAAAGGATATCAGCAACCAAACTTTTTCAATGCTGCTTAAAAGCCACATCAGATTCACTTACCTGTTATTCTCTTTTCTTTATTCAAGTCAATCTGCAACCACTGATGTTCATCACTGATAAAAGCAGCCCAAGGAGGACCAACTCTTTTTAGTCTGGCATTTTCAGGTTTCCAAATGTTCACTTGTCCTGTTTGGTCAGACCACTCAAGAATAGATGATGCCGTGATCTGGGAATCAGGGATTACCCCAGATTCCATCCCCAGTGTCCCATAGCAACCTGAGCAACAGAAAAGGTGAGGATTCAAAGTGAAAATTCAAGTTACATAATGATTTTACTGGTTTGGAGTTTAAGACATTACATGCAAATATTAAACTGCCATTTAAATTTATACTATAACAACACTACCAACAAAACACACTGTCTTCTGCTTTCTAATAGTGATGCTGGAACCAAACTTGTGGCTGTGAGTATTCCATGACTTATGCCTGCCTAAGAGTAATGTGGATATTCTCTCAATCACTGCCCACACAGAGCACTAGACGAGAAGCTTTGGGGGAGCTGTCATGGTTTAAGAGTATGTACGGTTGATGCAGGAATGGGAAACAGACTACTTGATCATTCGTTCCTTTTTTGTGTCTATATAACTTCTTGTTTTTTAAACCCACCTCAGTATCACAATGTTAATTCAAACAATACACCAAAGCATGTAGGAAGCCATGTCATAATCCTGGCCTTGAGCTCAAACACATCCTTGAAATTAGTTGTGTTTTCTTTGTCACCGTTCTTACTAGAAGTTTCTTCCCATGTCTCATGCTGCTGATGGCTAAAAAACATCTCCTAACTTCCTGGCTAAATTTCCTTGTGGCTAGTTGATACCTATTTGCTCTTTGCTAAAATCTTACTCTGTAGTGCCAGTAGTTTTACACGTTTGTTCCCCAGACATATCAGTAGAGAGCGATCTTTGCCTTCAGTCAGCCAGCCTGAACAACCCAGCCTGGCTTCCCCTTTGCTGTGAGCTGACCCTCTCCCTGCAGGTCCCCTGCAGCCCTCCTCGGCACCAAGGTCGGGCGCTCATCCCTCAAGGCAGACACAGGCAGCAGAGCCCAGGTGCAACTGGATCACAGACGAGGCCTCGCCAATGTCTTGTGAGATGGCATTAATAGTTCCTTGTCTTTACTGGACGTACTTCATCTACTGCAGCACAGGATCACACTTAGCACTTCACTAACGGAATCCCTTCCCCCATCCATCATCTCCAACTAACATGGGGCCACAGTTTGAAGCAGAAACGCCTCAATCTCTATGTATACTTTTTGCTCTGTGATTCTTCAATTAATTTCTATTACTCAACTCTCAAAGTCAGCTAGGTCTTCCTGTACAAATAGTTGTGTCTTCCTCTGCACTGACCACACCTCTAGCATTAATAACACACTCCTCTATTTTGTACCAAGTCATGAAACCAACTATTACGGAAGAACCACACTAGTAACTTCACCACAGTCTGATACATCTCATTTCAGCATCCTACGGAGTCCCTTCAGCTAACTCCTAGGCCACCCAACTACAAGACATTTTAATCTAGACCTGCATCTTGTCTCTACTTTATTCAGTAATTTCTCAAATGTGTCACTGAAATCCAGATAGTCTAGATCAGCATTTTGTCCTCTCTTCACATTTCCAGGCCATTTAATTACTTTCATATACACTATCAGATCACATTTTGAAAGAAAAAACCCCAACAAACCCTGCCTCTTATCACTGTGTTTAATATTCTCCATGCATACGGTCACCAGACATGCAACTCCTTCCAGCTCTTGCAGAGGTCTGGGAGAGAAATTATTTGAACATTATGTGGATTATGTTTTCTAATTTTTGCTTGTTTGTATACATTTCCATCTCCAAACACTTCTGCCCATCAGATTCCTGCCTTTATATCCCCATTCAGCATCACTTTTATTTATACACTTTTCCTGAGTATGTGTATGATTCCCACCCCTTTTGTTTTGTTTTTAACTTTATCCTTATGGAAAACAAACATAATGCTTTTGTTAGTTTGTTGGGGGTTTTTTATATTGTTATTAAAACAGTTAAAGAGATTAAGGAAAGGCCACTGTCTAAACAATACTTCCAACATCCATTCAAAGATGGCATTTTAAGTGACTAACAGAAAAACTAGCTTCCATTTAGAAAACTACAGCTAATTTATTTGTAAAACAGGTAATTGATAGGAAGTAAAAACATGCAAAGCAGTAAAGCTTTAAAGAGGGGCAACACTTGTTATACCAATCAGCAACCTGGTACACATTTACGAAACAAAACATGGCAGCCAAGAAAGAACACAACTTACACACAGAGCAAGGCCCAAGAGATGCTCTTCCAGCGCAAGAGAGACAAGTAATTTATCACATAGCATTCAGTTGCAAGAATATGGGAGAAAAAAAAGGGGAGGGGGTGGAGAAAGTTGAGGAATAATTTTTGGATTTCTACTAGCTTCCTTAGCAGGCAACAAGGAAAGTGTAAGGAGTAAACCTGGAAAAAAACCTAGTACGCACAGTTGTTACAAATAAAGAGCAACTCTTAAATGCCCGGCTCTGCTTTAGCAGTGTCTTTCAAGTATGGGAGTCAAGTCACTTTAAACCACACCATAATGGAGCAACATAACCTGAAAGAATCTCTTTCTGCAGATAAGCAAGCTTACTTTATACATCGCTGTACCTATAAGTGATGATTAGTCATCAAAATGAGATAGTAAAACAATTCAAAAATATACATTACTGAGGAATGCAGTAAAAAAAGTCTCACTAGAACAAAAATTAAGAAATAAAATACCTGCACACTTACTTCTACTCACAAAATTTGTATGAAAGTGTCAACGTTAATACATGTGATAATGCTTACCACTCGTCTTAAATGTGAAGAGACTTGTAGATAACAGTCCCCTGCAGAGAACAAAAGATGTTTTTTGCAATAGTCAGTGAGGAAAATTGAAACAAACTGTCTTCAATTTATTTTTCTTGTCTGACTTCTTGCCACTGAAACCTAGGCACATATGCCTAAACAAGCACTTCACGATTAAAGCAACACTTCCTGTCACCAAGTTGCAGTGCTTTCAGTACAAACACCTCTTCAACTGAAATCTAGTCCAGAGATACTGAGTTAAAGGCTTTCAAACAAACATCTGCCCAGCAAAACGCAAGACTTCATTAAAATGCTTCCCTTTTAAATTAAGCTAATCATAATAACAAGAATTAATCTCCTCTGATTGCTTTAATTCCTGGGACTTCTGAGATAAAATGACAAATTACACTCTCTTCCCTGCAACTAAAAAGTTGCTGTTGAATTATTCTTTTTCCACAGACCATTAGGAATTTATGGTCATGCCATGCATTTTGGAAGATAAAACCTCCTTGCAGAACTTGGAAAATTAATCTTTATGGTTTAGAGGTTAAAAATATCTGGTAAAACAATCACACCGTAGCAAAAGAGCATTGTGAGAACCTTACAGAAGAGAACCTGGCCATGGAACACGTAGCTTCACTAGCTGAAATTAATCCCACGATGAGACATTACCAAGATCTAAGGTGCTAAAGATAAGGAGAACATGGGAAGTACACTTACACTTTTGAGGTGACATTGTTAGCCAGGGAGCCTTCATAGTATGGAATGCCCTTGCTGATTACAACATTAATTTGGCCACCCAGAGTATTTGACACAACGCCTGCGTGAACACCAGCCATACAAAGTGATGATGACTTGAAGAGTGGGGGGAAAGAAAAATTTAATAATACATTGTAAATAAATTGAATACTACACCATATATCGTAAACGCTACATAGTCCAGTTATAGTCTTTGTTATTATTACATTAAGATACTGTTCTTATTTAACTGTTATCTCTGTTATTTAGAAACCATTCATCTTTGTTTTATTATGGAATTTATAAAACAACAAAAAGAAGGTCCTAATGTTTCACTGTGCCCTCACCCAGATGTATTTGGAATGTAACTCTTGTAATTGAATAAGCTCAAACAAACAGCAAGGTGAATCGGTCTGAAAAAGCCAGACGGCCAGACTTTCAGCCTATAATAAACCTATTATGTTAGACAACAGAAGTTGAATACATAAATACACAGGAAACCTTTTAATAGAAAGCACATTGAAAGTATGTTTATTCATTTTCTCACAATTAAGGAGTGATGCACTGCAGATTTTATAGCTTTTAGCCATTGGATTATATTTTTAACTCATGGTTAAACATGGCATAACCATCCAGCACTCTGATCCGTATAAACCCACAGTAATACATGAATACAATTCATTCTAAAGAAGCCGATTACCTAGGTTGTACAGGTCAATGGAGATCAGTTATGCAAAAAGTTTTTGCAGGCCATCCTGTCCTTTCCGTCTCTCCCTGGACGACTGTTAGCTCGGATCCCCTAACAAACGTCACAGTGACACTTTCGTTTCCCTGCCTTGCAGGCTAGCTGTGCCATAGACAGCAGGACTGACTCACAACACCAAGTCCTTCGGGCAGAGCACAGAGTGAGCAGAGCAAGATGCCTCCGTCTCCAGGACCAAAACTAGCCCAGGAAATCTTCTCCAGCTGGGAGGCAAACCCTTCCAGGCCAAAGGAGTTTGACCAAGAAACATCCTAGTGCTCAGGAACAGACAGACAGTCCAGTTCCAAAAGAAAAACTTAGCAGCGGTGGTTTTGCACCCATCCACCACGTGCACCATGGTTTCTGGAGGATTACTGGCTACACACAGTGCAACAGGCATAGTCAGAGCTATTCACAGGCATTCTTGCAATGTGCAGCACTGGGGTATGCACAGACACATTGCAATTCTGCAGCCCCTCGCTCACATCCAATGAGACTGGGATCAAACCGAATTTTAGAAAATCGAGTGGGCAAAGCTGTCTGTGAAGGACCACTGGGGTATCCCCCAATATACCTTCCAGAAACCATATTTAGCTTGTTATTACTAGTGTGGTATCCCAGTGCTGACTTGCCCAAGTCAATAAACAACAGAGGATGACTGCAGATTTTTATTTACTGTTAACAGTTGCTCCCCCAAACAAAGTCCACTGCTAGCTGTTGCTGCTGAACACATTTGCTGCACTGCTCTGCCAACCAGTCCACTGGGTACTATAGAGCCTCACCACAGTTCTTGAAGAAGGAATCAGCAGGTCCCTTCCAGAGAAGGAAGACTTCATGGATGATTTTCTTTCTCACATTATTTTAAAAACAGAACAACTTTCTCCATTGTGGCTTCTTTAGAAACAATTGCATGGTGCAGCAGGCCAGGATGCCCCTATACCTCAAGCTCACTGGCAAAAAAACCTGCTCACCCAGACTTTTCCAAACATAAATCTCCTCACTATATTCACACATAAAAACTCTAACCCTATTCCCACCCCACAAATATCCCAAAAGCTTTCTAAATAAATGTAATTATGTCTTGCTCATGCACGCAGCTCCCCTTTCCTTTCCCACTTTCCCTTGAGAGTAAGAGCATGGGATTCTGCAGTAGATGAAGCTCTCTTCTCCCTGCTTACCAGAAGACATCAGCAATGAGTGCTCCAAGTCCTCAAGGACTGTGGACATTAGGGTCACACAAGTATTGTCAATCAAGATTTAGGGTATTTTTTAAAGCAGCAAGCAGCTGCTGATAATTTGAAAGAGATGCATGAGAAATATCTACCTGAAACTCTGTCTAAAGTGCTGGACAGTTTGATTTCTTTCCACACAGCTTCACTTCTGGGAAATTCTCTGCCTTTTATTCAGAGCAATAAAGCATACAAAAAGAAAGTCACAGGGCATTTATTTTGTAAAGTTTCCTTTTTCTGCCATAGAAAACAGTTTTTCCAGATTTTGGCAAAAAAAACCTCCCAACAAGCAGAACTCCTACTGATGCTACAAATATGCTAGACAGAGAATCAACTTCATCTTGTTGCTAGCTACAAAAATTACCTCGCAGCCGTTTAGTGAGGACTGACTCACTGTGGACCAGAATATATAACACAGCTACGCTGTGGTGACATTTTTACATATGGGTAATTATTTAAGCAGGTAGCCTAGGATTTGCAGATATTTGAGAACAGAAAATCAGAGAGGCACACTTTAGGTTCATATTTAATATTAAAATCTGTGCTCACTAACGTTTTAAAATTGTCTTTCCTCTGTGCTAGATCTTGTGGCTTATTAAAAGAGTATTTTAAGATAAACAAAGAGATTTAATGTATTTTTCTACTAGATTGCTAGCAAAATTATAATCACTTAAAAATAAACAAAGCAAACACCCTCCAGTTCTATGGCAGGTAAGCTAATCCAGTTATAAAAGCCTTCATCAGAAAAACAGTGTAGAGGTTTTTGTAGTGTTCTGAGTAAATAGTACATTATTGAAGATAATAATTTCCAGTTCATAGAACTATTAATGTTACAGTATTAACTCTATTTTGCAAATGGTTTTATAGCTGCTGAGCATAGACCGTATTTCACCTCATGTTGTAATAAAAAATTAAGATAACCACTGAGACCCTCTGTTTAGAGATGCGTTACAGTGTCAAAAACAAGACGACACCATTAAAAGAACTGGTTCTCTCTTTATAAATCTGAATTTCCCAACCTGAGAAAGCCAACAAAAACAAAACAGGAAGTAGAAAATAATATTTTGATTGATCCACCCTTCTCGGCAGGCCTTACAAAAATGTTTGAGGCTTTACTGCACTACTTTGCTTCTTGGAGATGGCAAGGTCTGAAGCACTAGCCATTTAGCAGCTGTGCAAAAAAATGAGTACCATGCTATTCACTTTAGGAGGTACAAATTCCAGAACCCAGGCAGCAGAACTAATGTAAACAACTATAATTGACTTGTAATTATACCATTTACCAAATGGCATTTTACCAAAATTCATGTAAGCCCACGGTATTTTTACTTACGTCTCTGTATCCATGGGGAATAGTGCCTGAAATATCAGCAAAAGGAATCACACATCCAGCTGGACAATACTTACTGGAAGAGGGTAAAATATCAAGTCAAGATGTGCATGCAACTACAATTCTTATAACGTTATAAAATAGTCACAATGTTTTTGATTTACAATGCACTGTTATCATTCAGATTATCACTATTTAAGGACATATCCTCATTGAAGACATATCAAATCAGACAAAAAAAATAGGAAGAGAAGTACACAACAGGAGAACAGACATTTGAAAAAGTTTAAAAAGAAGCCTCAGCTGAAACTACAGTTCCAGTCTCAATATAATAAAGCCAGCATTTAATAATATAAATAGTGCATGGCTTCTGTAAATTGAAAGTACCAATATTAATGCATTTTATTTTATAAACTAGAAACCTGCATATCTATTTGTTCTGCATCCTTAAATAATAGATCTGAAAAGTAATGTTATTTTATAGTAGCTCCTGGCAACGCTTTCATCATAAAAAACTGGTCAAATTCAGTTAATGCCACTAGTTCATGAAAAGCAAAAGGCAAGACATCTGCACCTCTGATGCAGGCCGATAGTCATGTTCTAGTGCCACTTCATACTGCACATACAAAAGCAATTAAATCTTCAAGATTTAACAGTGAACTAGAGTAAACTATTAACGTTTTCACCGCGGTTCAACAACAGTTGAAGCAACATTGCAGGTACCACGAAAACAGTGGGCTTCAGAGACTTCAGCACATGTTGAGTAAGGCCAGAACCTACAATTAAAGCCCTATTTTGGAACTTGGGAAAATGACAGAGAAATGCAACAGTTGCACTTTGAAACTTTTCATGATGCCAGGGCTGAAGTTTTCCGAAAAGTAAGTTTATGTACTTCACAACAGTCCGCAGCTTTAAACACTGTCCTTGCTTTAGATGGAAATGGAGAAGGAGGAAAACAGGGAAATGACATATGGTTCCCCCATCAGAAGGTACAGCATTTTACGTCTCCACAGAACCTCATTAATTCACACCAAACTGTGAAACGGGCTTGTAATTTTTAACACATTTCATAGTTTAGTGCTCCTTAGATAACTGTTATACAAATTTCAGCATTTAAGCTGTATACCTGCTGTAATATGTGTTTATAAAAGCTATATTCTTTCTATGGGAATGAGATATTAGCTCCTATCTGTTAGTGCAAATTAACGAGGTTCTACTGTATACTGCATGTAAATAAAAAAAATGGGGAGCGGAGACAGAGGAAGGAGGAGTGCAAATGTCAAAATTATTCAGCCCTAACCCTAATTAGTTTGTTTCTTAAGTTCTCTGGACAGCCAATTTTCAAGCTGCATCAGGTGTAAGTAACAGATTGAAGTAGAAACACTAAAATGACTTCATTAAAGAGATTGGGGGGGAAACAGGTAAAATCAGTCTTACTTGAATTCTGGTTCGGAAAAGTGACTTGCATTGTCTAAACAGGTAATTAGGTCTGGAAAGAAAAAATGTTAGGTCAAGAGGATGATAAAGACGACAAGTTTGAGTATGCTTTTTAAAGTGCACAAAAATATATGTTTGAGCCTCTGTGGCTTAACCAGAAGTCTCAGAATGAAAAAAACCCACGTTCCTACTAAATTTTCTTGCAACAGATTTTGTATTACAGTAGAACCTTGATAATTTGTCTGAGTAACTGGGAAATCTACTGAGAATGTTAGACAAGAGTAACACTACAAACATTCATTTTTTGTGCAGCCTAATTTACAGCTATACTTCAGAGAACCTGACATATTCAGAGACATAAACATATGTTCTTTTCACAAAGGTAAATAAACTAAACAGGCCTCTGTTTTCAGCATTTAACAGTCCTACAGTACTGAAACCAGGCAGCATAGAGAACAAACATGTGTGCCATGTTACTGGCATCCGTGACTGATACCTCAAATTTTATGTTCAGTCTGCTGTGTATCAGCACATACAGTCCAAAATACTGAGAGAAACGCATCAGAAAACCCACAAAACACAAATTAAAAATGAAAACACTTTATCTGTTCTTTTTTAGAATTACTTCTATAAAGGGTTTTCTGAAGCCTTTTGCCTTGTGAAGCAGTTGCTGGCAATCCTTCATTTCCTTGTGCACCACGTATGTCACTAACAGTTACAATGAGTGGAAGGAGATGCAAAACAAATACAGCAGCCTCCTTTAGAGGCTAGAATAACCAAAAACATGGAAAAAAACAAGAAATGGAAAAAAAAAAAAAGAAAGTAATCACCAGATTATGTAATTAAAGAGTTGAGGGAGTACAGGAAACTGTCACTGAAATAAAATTTTCCACAAGGTTCATCTGTATAAAATACATACAGTTTGATAAGAACATTTTTTAGTTATCTGCCACCTTGATTACTACCTGAAAAATGCATTTCATCCTTTTTCTGAAGCAGCTCTTTCATTCTTAAGAGGTAACTGTCATTCTTGCCCTGCTATCCAGGGTAAGCTTTGATATAATTTCTTTAAAATTACAGTAACTTAAATAATAACTGAACAGTCCCATTTCCTACGGAGAAATATCAGGAAGACTGTATTAAAAGTCTTCATTTTTAGAAGTTAATTTGTGAGAATGCAGGAATAAATAAATTAGTTCTGTGTTTTTACTAGGCAGCTCTAATTTTACCAGCACAGGAAAATTACCAAATAATTATAAATACCCGATTTGTCAGTGGTTGAATAAGCTGCAAGAAATCCACGTCCAGAAGTGTGTGTTCCACTCATGAACTGTACTGTGACTTCATTACTTTTTGAAGTAATTAAACCATCCATTTGAAAGCCAAACCCACAGTATTTTCCTATGGAGAGAAGGGGGAGAACAGACATGGACCAAAACCAACATTGGTAATAAGCATCTTTTTTCATTTCCAGTGTAAGCTCACATTACTTCTGGCATACATTCAAGAACAAATACATGTGCATGACACTAAATCATAGTCAGTGTCCATTTAAAGCAAATGGCAGAGTATGGGTACCACATTTATTTTGCCACTGTCAACAGGTGAGAGTTTCTCACAGCCTTAACATTTGCAAATAAATGTGACCTTATCCCATTCACCTCTAGCCATGCATAACCCTCGCAGTCAGTTCTTCAAAGACCATGAGAAATCTGTCAAGGAAAAGGATCGAGTTAGGGCAATGAGAATCATCCACAGAAGCAAATGAGAAGAAAGCCCTTCTCTTCCTTCAGCTGTTGGGGCACTTCTTCCTTGTCAACTATTTCATGGCTTCTGTCAACTGTTTTTCTTACTTTTGGACAACCGCAGGCATGATTCACTGCACTTCCACATTAACATACAAGCACATGTGAGTACCTTTAACATCAACTACCAGCTGGTTCACCTTCTGTTTTGCTGCACCTATAAAACCTAACAGAGGTTCTGCATCTGGATACTTCACTTGCCATCCAAAATGACCAAAATTAATACATTTTAAACTGAGATGCTGCACTCTGCAGATATTGGCAATATTTGCCCTATGAAGTCCTAGAATTACTACCAAATGACATTACCTGGATGAATGGATGTAAACAGGCCCAAGTCAATATAGAATTCTCCAGCCCTACTAACTAGAACCTTTAATAAAATACCGATCAGTTTATTAACCTGTTAAGAAAAAATAAAAAATCATCTTCTGTTCTACAGGCTCCCTTGATCATTCAAGGTTGTAAACCATCTATAACCCTATTTAAGATTCAGCAGTGGATAGTCACCAGCAGCAAATGACACTGCATATGTTTCAGTTTTCCGTTCATTTATTTGCTTTCTTGAAAAGTATGCTATTATATCGTAAAATAACAAAAAAGAAGCCAGACTCCCTTCTCAACTAAAGGCAAATTACAGTACTAAAGTAGAGGGAGTGGAATAACACTGCCCTGCAGGAATAGTTCCTAACAAATATAATACAAAACCAATATAACTAACAAATATAATGTGTATGTCAAATTCCTTTAAAAAGTGAACTGAACTCTCAAATACTAATAAAATTTAAAAAAATTAGAAATACAAATTCCTATCATTATTCAGAGCTTTCTAAATTTTGCTTATTCAGATTTTTTTTAAAAAAGCAAGGGTATTTTCTAAAGGAAAACAGAAAATAGATTTTACAATACTTTAATGAAATTTATAATATTATACAAATATAACCTGTTTAAGTAGTGAATTGAGGTAAGGTTATCAGGGAGAGTTACAAAGAAATAAGTTCCCTTTTACCAAGGCTCCACACTGACCCTATGTTTTGTTCTAAGTCATGTTTCAATGATTAATTGCATTCATTATGATAAACTGCATCATTTTTCCAACTACCACTTTTCTTTTTTTTTTTTTTTTTCCTTCAAGTTTTGTTTTCAGCCACTGGATCTTGTTACACAATTGACCAGCACAAGACTTCTCTCAGGGTAGGTCTGTCTGTCTTCAAGACGCCATTTATCCTCTTCTGTGGGCAAACATCCAGGGCAAGACATTTAAATCTAGCTTGGATAAACTATCCAGTGCTGCTTGCACCATGGAGATACAGCCTTTGACAAACTGTAGACTGATGCACCTTATGATTCATGGCAAGACATACTTTTGAGACTATAAATCACTTTTCTAACTCTTCCCTGGCCTCTCGCCAGATTTTTAGCAATCTTTTTACAAAGTAGGCACTAGAAATGGGCAAAACATGACTGCCATGACGCCTCTGTCAATGGTACATGCAAAAGATGTAATATCACTATTTTGCCTGTACTTATGCATTTAAGAACCCCAAGTGCTTCTGCGCAGCAAAATTACAGCAGGAGAGGGAATTCCCACAGTAGCTTACATTCTCTGCTCCTATAGATCTGGGCTTACATTGTATGTATTAAATAAGTACACCTGACTGTAGATGCACAGTGATTGGACCGTAATGAAATCTAACACAGAACCCCTTTATATCTTAATTAAACTAGAGACAAACTTAACACCAAGGATTTGAATCTTCTTTTGATTTACTGATAAATATTCAGAAGGCATATTGAGAACAAGCCCTCAAAAGCTTCATTAGAAACCTTCTCTGTTTATGAATGAACTAACCCACTAACAATTCCTTTTTTAATCTAATCAGCCAATTTTTAAGTCATTTTGCGTTAAAGCAGGTATCACTGAATTTCAGGTTTTATGTAATACAAGTATTTTAATGTTAGACCATGTCAGTAGTCTTGAATGGAAAAACTTAGGATAAATCCAGATTTATTCCAAAAAAATTCAGGTCACTGTCCAATCTTTCCAGTGCTTGTTGCTTCAAACATGAACATTCAGGAGTCTGCATCGTCTGTATCTGCCACTGTTAATATCACTGTTTGTTCTGTGATTTAATTTATTAAGAGCAGAACAACACACATTTGCTCAACATACTGTGCTACTACACCAGCTGGGAACAGCTGAAAGTCAAGAGAAACAAATGAAGTAGAAAATTTACTCAAACCCATTAAGTCACTTGTAAAAGTGAATAATAGACTTATCAGAACTGGACATTCCTTGCCATTTAAGGACTTCAGCCTTTCCTATTTTGGACCAAGTCTGGCTCAACGGCTCCAAGCACATACTTATTTTCACACACACTTACCTAGGTAACAGTTGGAAAAGAGGGTTAACAAAGCTAACATTCCACTAGCCTCTTTATAAAAAGACTCAATTTAGTGGGAACAGCATCTGTGCTGCACAAAAACAATCTTGGTGAAGTAAATCTCTCTCTCTTTCTCTCTCTCCAGATTAAAGCTTTAGGAAAGAAAATAAAATTAATCTGCATAATAACAACCAATTTCAGGGAAGGAAGAATGACAATTCCTTTTGAGTTTTATGCAAAGTAACCACAAGGGTCTTAAAACCCTACATACACCTTGATGTAGATGATAATGTCACACTGCTATTTGAAAAAAAACCCTGCCTTATATTATAGTCTCTTAAAGAGGACAAAAATTAAACTATGGACATTATCAGAAGATGGGGGATATGTGAACTACACAACTTTTGAAGCCTGACATCCTTTAATACTAGAAAGGCAAACAGCTCAAATCAGAGCTATTCCATACAAAAAGAAAGGCATTTCAGGTAAGATATCTATATATATAGATATATAGATATACACACACTTTTTTTACTTTTTTACTTTTTTTTTTTTTAAACGAAGATCCTCATAGTTTTGCAATACTCTCTCCGCTGCTTACAAGAACTCTGCAAGCTACTGGGAAATGTCTAAGAAAAAAACCCATTACAACAGAGTTTCCTTTGAGAATCTGAAGAACAAAGATTATTATAGGATCTGTGTTGCATTTACCATCTAGTTATTGTATACACAAACAAAATGTAGGAGGTTCTGCTATCATTACTCATCATTTCTTCAGTACATTTTTAGGATATAGGAATTGAATGTCTGTCAATACGACAGACATTTACATACGCTTCAGTAACTGTAAACAAAATGCAATTATTTAAGAATAATTACATTAAGAATACACTGGCATTCCAAACAGAGAGTTCATCTGCTGAGCAACATTGGTAAGCATACTTTAAACGAGCACATCACCAGAGAAAGAGGCAATCGGAGTGCTGTTTTCTTTACCACTTTTATTTTTATATAGTTACAGTTACACCTGTACTCCCTCCCTGCACTGAAGACTCGTATAGCATACAGGAGAATCTCTCCTTAGCTGAGCTTTCTAGCAGTACCATGAATTGTAATAGTCAGGTCCCTGATGGCTGTTTTTCTACTGTGGTGAGGTACACACAGCACTCCTCAAAGTTTTGCAGGGCTTCCTTGGTATGAAGCTCAGGAAAAACACAACTCCAATTACACAATTACTAAAATTCCTTTCTTTACCTTATTTGAGATGCCTGTAAACAATAAACAGCTCCCTCTTTTCATCATTTCTCATAAGACTCAAAATCCACACTGTACAAAGAGCAGTGCGTGATGTATTCAGGCAAGGTCTTACCCTGCCCAATATCCAACTGAATTATAACAGTTTTCTAGGGCTATAAAAAAAGAACTTAACTAATACCATACACCTAGTAGTTACTCTATGCTCAGAGCAGGTAAACAAGGAGAAATTTAAAAAGTAACAGAAGTACCAACAATATATCCAAGTTCTATATAAGACAATAGCTTTCAAATACCAATAATAAATGCTCCTACCTATCTCTGTCCTGGTGGGACCAATCCCATTGTGAACTCTTAAATAACTCGAATGACAAGAATCTGAGTCATCAATATCAAAATCGCCAAATTTGAGCTGAACTCGCTGCCCAGGCTTTACACGAATTTCCCATTCACAAACTGTGCTATTGGGAGAGGTCTGTGGGTAGTTTATCGAAGCAAGAGTTCCACTTTCGGGGCCCAGAACAGTGTGTCCACATCCATCACCTACAAAAGAACAAAAAATAAATCAGCTATGCGCATTCATCTTCAAAGCTTCACTGGTGATTTAGTCATCCTGGTTTTTAGCAGTGGCATAAGATTTGTTGGGGTTTTAACCATACTAATCATGTTGCAAGAAAACTCCAAGTAAGTCACATGCAGATTAAATGGCAATTGTGAGAAAACACCATTCAACTAACATTGCCTAACGTTTAGCTTCTCATCATAGGTGACGAGAGAGCTGCTACAACTTCCTCAACGAGATAAAAATTCATCCATAATGACTTAAATAATTGCACAGACAGTACAGAAAGTGTCCCTGCTATTTCATGTTCCCTCAACACCTACATACAGAAGAAAACAGGTTCTGAAAAGGAGGGAGAAACCTGCCAATAAAACAAGAGCACATCAGTTTTACTGTTGTTACTGTATTCACAACACGACGAAAAAGAACAGAAGTGGAAAGACAATGCACAGAAAATACTCTACTGAAAATAACTGCCAGGTCTGACCATCATCAAACTGCTAGTGCATTGTTTTCTACTGTACCACAATTCTAATGCTGTAATTAATTCTTACAGCTCTTCAGAGAACATGCTCAATTTTTCTGGATTTGTACAACAAACTAAATTGTAACTCCAACCTGGAGCCCTCTACCTAATATTTGAGTATTGATTTTAAACAGCAGTAACAATACTGAAGAAGACTTGTTTAACAAGTGGAAAAAATAGCACAAATTGTGTATTCTCAAAATCAAATTATAAAGAGCAAACTGATAAATCTATTTACTCAACAGCTAGACATGAATTTCCCCCAGTATGTAGTACAAGAAGTCTAAGAATTTGTGTGTTGTTTTGGAAATAAGACTGTTCTTTAAGTAACATCCCCAAAAAAGCCTATTTATCGAATTTAGTCCCATGAATGAGTAGGCCAGGAACAGCATTATCATTTTCAAGATTTGACACTAGAAGGTCCAGAGATCTTCTGAAAGAGATCTGTACATGTTATCCTAAAAGCAATCAGGACCTTCCAGGATCTTGAACAAAGTAATGTCAGCAAAAATAGCAAAGACAAAAATCAGATTAGATATGCTGCTAAAAATGTCTTCAACACCACTCCAAATACATTTATTATCTGTAGGTCCATTTTACCCTTCAAAATTCATGCCTTTGTATACAGTTCCTGCCAAGTGATTACAACAGATTTAACATTACGTCAAGATTTCACACTCTAGAAATTCACAATGATCAACATCATTCGTCTTGACAGATGTTTGTTTTGACAGCTAAAAGTGTCAGTCTGAAAGTGTTTCATATTACATATTAATATGTATAGTTCCTCTACTAAACATGAAAAGGTAAGCTAAGCTTTAGGGACAAAAAATGTACACACATTTAAGAATTCTAACTAAAGTTCAAAATTCTTAAATGTGTTTCATGCAAGACTGAATGGAAAAGTAAGTCCAATGCACTGAAGTGATGTGGGAAAAATACACTGTGGTACTTAACTAGGTCTGATTAACCTGTTTGCAAAAGCACCTAATTTCTAGTAACAAAAACTATTCTCTTTATAATCTGAGCACACTGAAAGACAGCTGCATGTTCTAAAAGCTAAAGTGCTGCTGGTATATACAGAATCACAAACAGATGCAAACTGCAGCTTTTTTTCTTGCTAGCAGTCTTGAATCAAAATGATGCATCTTCTTTGGAAAAGGTAACTGGAATAGCTGCTTCAGTAAAAAGTTCTATATGTAAAGCTGTTGTTTAGCCATGTTTTTCTTCAACCAATTTTAGCAATTTGCTTTAAAACACTTTGTTCCACCCCATGACATATTATTTCCATTTGGGTGACAGCTGATAAACTACTTTCCTAAACTACTGTTGTTCTAATACACAAGACACAACTGTCCAATGTTGCAAAGAGGTAACTTAAACTGTATGTTTTGTGTATCATTTTAATCCTGGTTTCTTTCCAAAGGCATGTTACAAACCTAAGAGCAAGTGAAAGATTTATCATTCAAAACCTGTATGGCCTTAGTTTACTAGTAAACATTTAATTGTCCGATTCCTCATTAGTCACAATATGCGTAACAGTCAAGAAAAATACCGATTCCTTTGCTAGTAAACTGGCTATTCGCAAGCAAATACATACATTACAAAATCCATGGGACTTACTATAATGAAAACAACAAATATAAACTAGGTCTTTATTCCTGCTGATATTTGTGGCTAGTATTTCAAAACTCTTTATACTGCAGACATATAAAATTAATTTTCAACATAAATAGCAGTTGGTTTTAGGTTATGCCCTAAATAAAAAGAATGACCCAGTTAAGCAGTTCTGTGCTTTTCCTATCCTGTGGGAGAGGTAAGCAACTGTTTAATCATTTACAGATTGAAAATATTATGCAGATACACTAACACAGTGGCCTTTTGAACATGAAATCATAGTAGCTTTCACCTGTACGGGCAGATACATTGTTCTGAGTGCATTTTAAGGAAAATAAAAACGCTTGCACGATCTACAATAGTTAGTAGTTAATTATTTCTCATTTCAATGGGCCCGTTATTGCAATGCAGTAACCACACAAATGCTATTTCTTACAAGCAGGAATACCAACAATGGACATGCTTATGTACCTTTGATTCTTCCCCACACTTTTGAATCTTAAGCCTATGCTGCTGGAAGTCAAAGACAAAGGAGAGCTTGGGTCTCTTCTTTGATCCAAACTGTACTTAAACGTAAACTTCTCCACTTGAAAGTAGAAAAGATCATCCCTAATATTCATTTAAACCATCCATTTCACTAGTTTGCTGTTCAGCTGTTTTGAGCATGAAACAATACCAGCACTGTGTTTGTATGATGATCAGGGCACACCTCTGATGAGAAAAGCAAAAGAACTCCAAAAACACTCTTACACGTTTAGGTGATCAAATGCAAGTAAAATATCCTAAGTTTTAAAAAGACACTGAGACTTTTCTTTTAAAGACACATCGCTAACAAACGTCAAATTTCCCCTTGTAGGTTGGAACAATCAGCCTTGTTTCCAGTGGCTAGCTAGAAAAACTTTCTAATCTGTCTCACACAATTTAATGGAAGTGCAAATCTCAAATCTCCCTTTTGTTGCAGGCTTTCTTGAAAACATGAGGAAAAATACTCTTCTAATCTACCCATATTAAAGAACCTGCTCTCAAATCATACTAGAAAGGAATGGAAAGGAAAAAAAGTGCTGAGCTGCATCTACAGCATCATCTTACTATGAAGCCAATTTTTAAAAGTAGCTCACTCTGACTGGACATGTTAGATCTCATTTTGTTGTGTGTTTCACTTAGGTTAGTGATAGCACAAGTGCCAGGCACTTCCTGCCTGAAGAATTTAAAGATTACCATTGCATGTCCAGCATGCAATACGCAGTCTGCCATGGGCAGCAGCATCATTTCAGGAGCTATTTGGAAATTTCTAAAAATCGCACTTCCAGTGAAACTTGCAGAACAATGAAACCTCATTTTATTTTATTGGTATTATAAAAGGGTAGTTCTTGAGCTTCTCTATGTAAGTGGTACTTCTTCATTTCTGCCAAAGTTGTATAAATACCACTGATCAACTCCAGAGACACATATATACATCCTTTATCAGGGGAGCAATCTGCAATACTCAACAATTTCTCCAAGAAAAAAAGGAAGTACAATTCTTTGCACTACAGCCACATATACAGGAGCATTAGCTACTTCATTCATTTGGAAGTCATTATTTAAAGTGCCACAGAATCTTTTGCTTCTGTTAATCTATGTGCATGAGAGTGGAATATCTGAGAACACATAGAAGAGACAGACATCAATTCCTAAATCAATTATTCCTGAATGGGCTGATAACTTCTGTTGACAGCACACAGCCGAACAAGTCTCTTGCTTTCTTTCAGACCTCTGTCACACAACAGACCTACCCTGCACTTGCAGAACAGATCAAGCTCTTTGCAGAAACATACACGTTACACCTGACATTTGCTGGAAGGTCTGCAGATGTGCATAGAATTTCATGTGTCCCGAGGAGCATGTTCACAGCAAACATGAATAAGCTCAGCTCTTCACCAAAGCATGTGTTAGAAACATGGGCGCCTCTTAAGAAGCCAGTAGAGGAAAGCAGACTGCTGCTGTCAGGAGAACCATTCATCTCTTCTGCAGGCGCCTTCGAATGCAGTCTGGATGAATTATCCTGACAGATTACATATGAGCCCCGGGCTACGGCATGTTGATGTCTGATGCAATCATGCAGATGATTTAAAGCGATTTCTCATACCCAAGTTCTTTACATCAACAAAATTCAGAACTTGAACCAACACAAACATACCAAAATGCATTGGATAAGAAGAAAATGTGAAATTCAATAAAATGAGAGGACACTGCACATGCAGGAGTGGGTGCTAAGTGCTCTATTAATACCCACAAAAAAAGATTAATTATTCTTTATAGTCGCTCAAGTCAATTAATCAGAACTTTTTCCCCCTGAAATTGGCTGCTGTTAGTGACTGCTAATCTTGTTCTCACTACCAAAACATGTTAAAAATTAATCTTTAAGACTACAGAATGCTTTCCCATTCCTTACTTGGAGAAGACAGAATGATAAAATAAAGACAATTTAAGATTACAGTCTATAAAGCATAACCGATGCATATCAAAACCCTGATCTCAATTTTAACACGTGGCACTGCCTTTTGAACAGACTCAATCTAACCACTGTGTTTCCCGAGAAGACTTTACATCTATAAGCTGTGATTTTCTGTAAGTTTGTGACTACATACAGGATGTAATTAAATCTTTCTTAACTAAGCAAAGGTAGAACCAAATCTATTAGGATTATGTAAGTAAAAAGATATTTTAACTCCAAATACACAACTCTTTCTGACTGAATGCACTACTATAACTTCTTCTCTTCTGTTTAGCTCCTGTGCTCTGCATTTCCCTGCTTTTTATCAGTGTGCCACTAAAAGACACTGCATCTACTTTCTGTTTTCCTCAGTGTGGGCAAGAAAGTTTACACAACCAACAAAATAGTTCCATGGATAAGAAACACTGAGGAATTAAGACCACAGAGACATCAAATTCTAAATAGCTTTTTCAGGTATTTTCAAATGCCCTTATTTGTATCCTCCAAACTCATTGCTGTTTCCAGCAAAATCCATAGAACTATGTTCTTCAGGAAGGAATCTGCTCCTCTGTCAGAATTAATTTTCTTAACAAGCCAACAAGCACGGAGTCCACCTTCATCTTTACGCCATTTATTTGCCTCAGTAAAACACTGGTTTGGGCATTTCGTCCCATTACAGATGTTTCACAACATAAAATACCCCACGCTTCCACAAGGGAAGCCATAGCTCAATAAACACTTGAAGGCACTTCAAATTAGTGCAGCCACAGACAAAAGCAAGCCTTGTCTGCCTCTTGCTTTCGGCCACTTGTTCTCACACCCTTCCTGGTACTGGAGGAAAACACTTCTGCAGCCACATGGTAAACCAGACCAGGGACTTGAGTTAAAAATAGCTGTTAGTTTTAACCTAGAGCAATCCCCTAATTTATTTTAGTGTGTACATGCAGCAGTGCCTTCCCTGACAGAGGGATAGGACAGTTGAGAGCAGGGAAACACCAGCAACTGCTGCTTTCACCAGCACTGCCAGCCTGGGTTTGCATTTTAAACAACCTTAAATCCCAACCAGAAGCGTAGACACCATCCCTTCCCCTGGGAAGACCAGTCACACAAGAGCGGCGCACAGGCTTCAGGAACTGAACTGGCTTAAGACGAACCAGCGTCCCTACCCATTCCCACAGCACAGTGTTAAGATTTCAGCCAACTCACCTCTCTAAGGCAGCTCATTGTGCAACTGTCAGTGGTAGGGCAAGGAAAGGAAGGCAGGTGGGATTATGGTTGTCTCAGCTTGGATTGATATACTTGCTGTGGGGCACCCTTAGAAGGGTAATGAAACTCTGGGTTGAGGCTTAACAAAGATAAGAACAGGACAAAAGGTAAAGCACAATAAGCGTTTTGCCTTTCCAAATGTTGGCAGCTCAGCAGTGGCAGAGAGAGACAGAGGCTGATTCTTGCTCTTACAGCAAAAGTACAAAATTTAAGACAGCATTACAACAGAATTTTACTGTTTTCATTTAAAACGCTAGCCACATGCTGGGCTAGTGGTAATTAGCGCTTTATTATTTTCATCTGTACACACAGCTTTTCAATCACCATCTCTGGAAATGCAGTCCCAGCTTTCAGCCACTGCATTTTACACAAAAGAGTAACACTTAGCCTCGCTAAATTTAACATCAAAAATATGGTAACATTTTAAAACAAATTATCTCAAATTATTAAATCGTCAGAGCAGGTAAGACATTTGCTTCCTCTGCTATCATGTACTAACCAAACTGACTACTCAAAAGAAAGAAAAGAAAGATCAGCTATATGACTGTGTTGCAGAGCTTTTGCTTACCGATGTCAGGGGAATGATGTGAGTACGTCCCCAGGGACAGCTATGACTTGCTTAAATAGTACGCAGGCAAAAGCAGCCTACAAAGACAGGCTAGCCATGGTGAAAAGTGGTTTACATGAGGACTCTGTAAGAGGGCTATGCATTCAATGATACATAATGCAGAAGCCCTCCTGATCTGCTGCCTGTGCTGAATCACAGTGACAGTTCATGTTGTATGTTGTCTTTTGTCTAGCACATGCAGCTCACCCACTTCCCAAGACATATCATGTACTTAGCATCTGCACCAACACTTTCATAAAAATAAACACTGTTGCGCTTCAGTGCTCTAAGTGCTCCGCAGCAGAAACACAGCTGATGAAGGAAATGAAAAATAACACACAGATGGTCACGCAAAACTCTATGAGAATAAGCACTAGTCATGGTCAGAACAGGCTTCAAATCTCTTCTAAGGTCTTCAAACTCCTCACCACACCAGGACCAACTGAAATTTCACAAGTCTTACATATGTCAACAAAGCAGCAAAAAAATCTCCAGACATACCAGTAATTCACATGCTAAATTAACACTAGTCATCTTTTTCTCTGTTCCATTATTAGTTCATAATGAGACCACAGGGCCTATGCTGCAGACCCACAGTGGCATACATTGATCTAAATACCACCCGCTGCGGTACCGTATTGCCTTTTATAATAGCTGCAACTTCCCGTCCTGCCTACTGCTGGTGCTTATCGTACCCTTGTTAAGCTGTACAGCAGTTTTATACCCAGGTTACCACGCTATCTGCCTTTTACTGAGTAAGGGTATGGGTCAACAGGGGTCTAACAATCACTGCAGCCTGCACAATGGAGAGGATGCAAGGTAGGGACAGGGAGGAGAGGGTGAGACAGCAGCAGCCAGTGGTAAAAATCATGTTTGGCTACCGTGGAATCAACAGAAGCTGGCAGGAAGGAAGCTGATGGTTCGGGCACCTGAACAAAAAACAGTGGGGCATCTAGAGGCTTTCAGAAAGAAAACCTAAGAAAACCACTGCAATTATTTGCACCCTGTAGCTGCACCAAGAACGGTAACTTTAAATATCAGTTTCTAACCCTCTTTAAAGTTTGTCATCCAACTGATGAAACAGTAACACTCCACATCTCTACACCAGTATTTCCTTCTGCCGGTGCAGATGACATACAGCATCATCTTAGTTTCTAACACTCATTTTCAACTCCAATTTCAAAATTATGATGGGGACTGTTTGGGGTTTTCCCATTGTGAACAATATGGCTTCATTCTAGTGTCATGAAATATAATACATGTTCTGTTCTAAAAGGTAATTCATTCCTAATTTTGCCTTATAGATATTCCCTTAAAAGGAAGGTATTTTCACACTTGTGACCCACTATGAATACAATCAATAAAACAAACATTATGTACTACTGAAAAATAAGATGATTAAGTAGGAAGATGACAGTAAATTTACACACTTGAGTCACTGGTTTTTAACTGCCGAAATTATCACAGAAGTATAGCAAGAACATATAGGAAGTCAGTAGTGTGTGAAGCTCCATTAAAAACTATCTATGAACTTGGAACTTGCCCATCAGCTTTGCTGTAACTTCTTCAGAGCAAGAAGAAAAAAGGATGCCTTGTGTTACAGAGCCGGAGATCTTGAAAACAGCTCTAAAAATGAAGAGATAAAGTAATGAAAATGCTTTATTTGATGTTTTCAAATATACTTGAGAAAAAGATAAAAACTGATCACCACTGGACTTCGTATCTAAGTGTTCAAAAGCATTAAATTTAATGCATCTCTCTTTCCACCCTTGTGATAATAGATGTATTTTGGCACCTGTACACAACAGCATAAAAATAGAAATTAACAGATAATGTGGTTCAGGGCTTCCTGGTTTCACAAAACTTATGGATTTGTAAAAGAAAAATTAAGCACCAGTGGCTTCTTTCCACCACACTGAACAAGGCAAGATGTTTTTCCCACATCTTAACCATTTTGGAGCAAAGTTAGAATGACCAGATATGTATTTAACTGGCTACAGTCCTGCTAAAGGTGCAACAGCTGCCAACTCTGAAAACCTTTGTGGACTTGCTGGCAAACATACATGTACAACATACTCCACATACATGCTAGATCACTGCAGTAAACTATCCTCTCAGACTCAAAATCTCCTAACTCTGAGAAGTAACCAAGCAAAATGGCACCATTGTAATTCACCTTCTGTTTCCATTGCCTTCCTAATTCATCTTTCTACTCAAGATACTGAGGATCTTTCACCTGCCTCGTTCCTGTGGGGCTTCTCTATACAAAAAACATTTACATCCAAGCAGCTATACAAGTTGCTTGTCTTGCCAACTCTAATTAATACGCCACTTTAGTTTCGCCTCAATATAAAACTAAAAGTGCAAAAATAGGATGTATAAAGAGAACTGTGACAAAACTGCTAAAACAGCTCAGTGTTTCTATCCCCCTCCCTCAATATCTGAAGCTGCAACTGGGCACCGAAACAACTACTACTTCTACTCCAAGAAACAGCAATTGAGAGACCTGAAAAGATTTCCTCTTCACAGTTAAGCAACATTTGAGGTCTTAGGATCACCCAGTCTAAGTCTGGGAAAACCACAAATGGATCACTGAATACGAGGAGAAAATGGCATTTAGGGATGAAAAGTAAATTAACCTTTTGCAAATCTGGAATAATTTTACAAAATATTTATTTACAAGCTTTGTTTAAATGCCAGGCCAAGATCAACAGTATTAGTGTAATATTACTGACAGCGTCACGCTGGGCAGCTTTTACAACCAATCATCTTTTTTGAAACCGGGACAGATGAGTTATCTGCTAACAACCTTTTACAGAAGCATACCAAGTTTCTCCAAGTTCCCTTTTCCACCACTAATAACATACCTCAAGGATGTATCAAATGGTTATCTCCCACAGCACTTCAAGTAAAGAACCAAGAAAATCAGTATATTGTTTGAAGAAATGGTTCTATCAGAAGAACCACTGTGGGAGAGAAAAGTTTAAAAAGAGAATCCATGCGGCACCATGCACAATACATCAAATTTCAGCAAGACTGATGATCCAAAGATCAGTAGCTGGCAGGATTATCATTCTGATGAATACTATACTAACCCTGGATGACAAAAGCTCCTCCTTGAACTAAAAGTAAATTTGGAAAGAACTTCAAAAATCTGGGAGGGAGGTTTAGAGGGGGGATTAACAAGGGAAGTTATGAAGTCGGGAGAAGAGTGTTTAATAAAGTATATAGATGATCTGACCATGATTTTATTTTCATTTTTCAGTATGTAAATGACACAATCTCTGGGATATGGTTAATAAGGCAGTAGTCTCCTGTGATTTTGCTGGAGCTGAATTGAGTTTTCACATCATAAAGAACGCAGGAATGCTAAAATGTAATACATTTATTTAAAACTTTTACTGAACAATGAAAAACGTTAACAAAAACAAAGATATCCACACAGAACAGAAAAAACCCTGAAAATAGTTTTTTGGGTTTTTGGTTTTTTTTTTTATACTACAATTAACAAAACTGATGTAATGCAGTCTTGCCAATGAAAGGCAAACTTTGGCGTAAAGCAAGCACTGGAAAAATATTTCTTAAAAAAAAATAAAAAACAACCACCCAACAACAGAACACACACACACACAACCAACCTACCAAACAAGACAACCTCCAGACTTTACCTCTTAAAAAGGAAAAAGTGCCAAGTTTGAACCTCTCTGATCCTAATTTATAGGTCATTTTACAGAAAGGTGGATTCACAGTATTGAAGACCAGAAGGGCTCTTTTAAATATGATTTCTTGTATACCACAACTACTTACAGCTGGCTAGTCACAATTCTAACCACAGGGAATTTAGGATATTGCATTAAATTTAACTTTCCAGAAAGTTTTCAGGCTTGATTTAAAGGTATCTTGAGAGAGACAATTTTTAACTATTTCTAAAGCTAGCATGCTTTAAACACTTGGAGAGGATAACAAACAAACAAAAAAACCCCACCAAACCAACTGTTTCTAAGATATTCTTAAAAAATACACCTACTTTATTTATGGCATATGGGTGAATTCCTTATTATTCAATACTACTGTTGCCAAGAATGACACAACTAAGTTCATAAACTTTATTCAGCTTACACAAAAACACTTACTAATGCAAAAACTATGTATGCTATTGTAACAACGGTGCAGAACTGGAACTTTCCTAATTGTGTTACCCTTCGAAAACACGATGCATGGAATTTGTACTAACAGGACACAAGTTCACTCAGTCGAAAACTTGAAACTTAATACTTTCAGTAAGGTACTCAGAACAGAGGTTCTTAAGATCAGCAATCAAATAATTTTAAGAAAATAATGGCTACCTGAGTCAAAATGCAGAACACCTATCATACACAGAGACCAGTGAACAGGCCAAAACATCCTCTTCATGTCAGCAAAAATTAAAAGCAAGCACATCTGACAAGTACATATTCAGCCCCCATTTACACATATTCTGCTTCCAGGAATCCTTCTTCTTCAAAAGGATTTACCTTATTAAAACAATTGCCAATAGCTGCTAAGAATCCTTGCACTTCTAATGGTTCATGCACTTAGTATTATATTGTACATTGTTACTGTAAATGTATTTCAAATGTTTTATAGCTAGGGAGGTCAACTCAAATCACAATCTCACTGCAAACTTGCAACGAAATATTTAGAAGTATGAGTTGTCACTTAGTGTCAAAGATAAACACTGATGTGCTTGATTTTCAGGGTGCAACTAATGTCACCAAAGTCAAAGGGATAACTAACCACTGAGCTTCAGCACCCATCAGCTGTTTACAGACTGCTAACTCATGGTAAATTATTTTTATTCCAGTATTTGCAGAGAAAAAATAATCTAACCCAAACAGAACTGACAACTACAAACATAGAGATTTTGTAAGAAATGCCAACACGAAGCATCCAAATGCCAAAAGCATTATCAACTGCCTGTGTATCAATTCCAAGATCCAACTGATTGAAATAACTGAGATAACAGTAGCTAAACAGGTATGAACTATCTGCCTTAAATTCATTAAGAGTTTAGCAACCATTAAGAAATGTTATCCTTTTACAACTCTTCACCAAGGGAAACTAAGTGGTGATGCAGGGCAACAGCAGAAATGACATGCCCAAAAATAAACAGCACAGGTTAAACATTTCTTACTCATCCAAGGGTCAGTGTTTGTTTTCTTTTTCAAACACTAGACAAAGAATTCTTCAAACAAAAACCATTTTCAAAATTAATGCTATTCTGTGGTCCAAATGTCAAATCACTATCACATTTTCAAGTATAATTTTTAATTCAAATAACGTAAAAAATGTTCAAATATAAAGCAAGAAGCTCAAATAGAACATGAATAGCACAGCTCAAGCTGTTTGCCTCAAATAATGGAAGGCAAAGCATGAAGCTTAGCAAAATCTGGTATTTCACAGTCTTACCACATTAATGAACAGGCTTCACAGACAATAACCCACCACTCTGTATAAAAAACAGCACTAGAAATTTTACAGATCCTAGTTTAACACAAGTCCCTACCTGGCCTTTTACATTAACATTACTACTGCTCCTCCCCGCCCCCCATCCTCCCTAACTTCAGTTTAGTAACAAATCCACAGTCTATGCTTGGACAATCATTTCAACTATACCACTATTTAAAACAAAGGACCACGGATGTTCCATAATATTTGATTAAAGAAATTAATCTAAAAGCAACTCTTAACCAGAAAATGCAGGAGGAGAGGGAAATCCTTTGACTACAAAACAAATTCCAGGTAACCCTAACTGCTTCCCCAAAGGACGGGGTGGAGCTACAAAAGTGGGGGTGGCACGCAGTAGCTTATTTAAAAACCTTGCAAAATATGGATAAAATAACCAATATAGAAACATTTGCCAAAACGTTGAGCAGCAATTCCAACAAGGATTGCATTTGTACTGATGATTATCTGAGCTATCAAAGCTGATGCATTCAAGGCAGCACTTAACTAGCTGATGACTGAAATGATACAGAACAGCAGTGATCACATTAAAAATCTAATGCATCATTTCCCAGAGCATAAAGCAGGTGGCAGAATTGCAGAAAAGGAGACCGATTATTTTTCTCTTATGTGAATAACATTCCTCCAAATCTTGAAAGCTGAACATCTCCGTTCAGTAGCAGGAAAATAATTTTCCTAAAGACTGCACTAATATGCTAGGAGGTCACTGGCTCGAGATGCACGCGGTAATAGCATACAAGCTTCTGAAAGAACATTTATGCTACCTTTCTAACACTAGCTCAGATACTTGATATTTATAGCCATGTACACAGACACACACACATATATATATAAAACCAATGTGCACTGTACTGCTTAAATCCAAAGCAAAATGCAATACATTCAGGGATCAAGTATGAGAACTCTAAGAGTGTTTACACAAAATGGTGATTCCTGCTTTCTTCAGAGGAGTGGACTAGGCTAGCACAGCCTCAAAAGGCCCCCAAAGACGGAGCTGGGCTCGACAGAATCAGTACTGCAAGGCAACCTCATAAAAAGGACAGCTCTGCAGAACACATGTATGTACCTTCTGCCCACCAGACCCACTTAACCTCTTCGAATAAGGTTCAGTAACTGGAGGAGGAAAAATAACTTTGCTGAGATTCTTGTTTTCAAAAGCAAAGAATTTTCACCATTTTTAGGTCTATACTTCCAACACAGCTCACTTCCCCCCAGGAACAGCACTCCTCCACACAATTCTCTAGAGCACTGCTCCTCCTCCTCACTACATCTATCTTCAAGGTGCAATGCTGGGAAGTGAAAAAGAGCATCAGAAAACCTGAATCAGCAGACATGTCAGCTAAGCCTTGCAGAACTTCAAGCCCCGGTCTTGAAAAATTCTTCCGTACTTCTCAGCACAAGGATGAAGGGGATTTGCCTCAGCACTCCTGCCTACATGGTACCAAATCCCTGAATCCTCAAGAGTCTGTATTCTGCACAATTGCATCTTCAAAGCACTCTGCATTCCTAAATAAAACTGTCCTATTAGCAAAACCAAATAGTTCAATAGAGCACTGCCCTCTCCATCATAAAACACTTATTCTAATCTGGAGGATAATAAATCTCTCATCCAAAGAGCTGGGGGGTCTTTTGAATCAAAACAATTCCTTATGGGTTTAGCTGTGACTCTCTTCCTCCTAGATGAGCCCAGCCAAGGACAATGGATACAGAGGGCAATGAGACACCACCCAGTCTAATTTAGCAAGAGTAGAAAATGGCACTTGTACAAAGGGCAACACATGGCAATTGCTGATATGTGGTAGTGCATTATATTCACATGCCAGGAGCTCTGCATAGCAGGAAAAAGACACCTGCAATGGGTTACCTTGGCAGCTGGAATCTCTGTCAGTCCCCTGTTCAGAAGGAAAGCATCTCTTCCAGGACATCTAAGGAAAAGCTACAGCCTGTCTCCCTCTCCCCCACTCTTGCCCAGCTGATGGATATGTAGTTAGAGCCACCTTCTCTGTGCCCACTTCTTTCTCCCCAAATCAAGCCACCTCTCTTCCAAACCTGTGGTTGGAGGACACTGTTAGATCCTTTCAGGCTTGAAGTTCACAATTGGAAGGTTATCTTACTGACCAAAAGGGAAAGACAGTTATTTCCAAGTCTGAAACAAAGTTTAAGGAAACGAAGTTCACAAAATCACACAGCTAGTTCTAGTCTTCCCACCTGTCCCGTGAAATTCTGAACTCAGCATACTGCAAGCAAAATGCAGCAACTTCAGTGACAAAGGCACCGAGACACCCCTGCACAGTAAGTGGCCAGGAAGTCACAACAGTCACTACAGTTGTTTGTTTCAGCCACCAACATCTGAATGATCATGAAGTATTTCAGATCCTACAGAAAGGCAGAGGCTAGGCTCATGGATCAGCATGTGCCTAATTCTGGACTGACCACAGTCAAAGCCACCATTGTCTACTGCCTTGCTGGATGGACAAGCAGAGGTGAGACCAGGAGCGCTGCGGAGAGAAGGGGAGGGCACACAGAGGAACTGAAGAGGGACAGGGAACACACAACAGATCCAGAAATGCTGCAGTTCAATCACGTAACTAAAGGCCATGGAAAACCATTTCATTAGGCTCAATGTACACAGAGCCATTAGTTCTTTCGCTTAGCTTTTCAGATCATGGTAACTCAGCATCATACATTCAAAAATTCTTTTTTTCTGCTACACTGAAGCAAACATTTTTAAGCTACAGCAATGAATCACTTTCTTGTACTTTCTTCAACGAGGTTTGAGTATATAACAATATCCTTATGGGTTGGTATTTGTTTAGAACAAAATGCAGCAATCACATCCAAAAACAAGCATCCAGGGTTAATTTTTTTTTTTTTTTTTTAAGAAAGAGTTGCAAACAAATCTGCTTCAAATCACTTGGATATCCCCTTCAGAAACCCAAAGTTTATTTTTAACTTAAGGCTTTATTCCAGTTTCATACGCAAACCAGTACCCACTAGGAATCCCAACAGATGACTACCAAACTACACGTGTGATAACAAAGTTCTTGCTCCACAGACCCTACAATCTTCATACCTTCAAAATAACTGAGACATTACTCAACTCCTATTTTGATGAAAGCTAAGCAACCATTTCCCTCTTAGCTGTTTTATAATGTTTCTCTACATCCAAAAAAAGGTTAAACTTAACTAGCAAACAGGCCATTTGAATTTGTCAATAGCTGAACATCTGTTAAGAGCACTGTTTCTCAAAATGCAATCTACAAAGAGCAGGAAGCATATATGGTGCTGGCTTGCTTTCATTCACACCTGCTTAATTACATGAAAAACAACTAAAACACTTTAAGTATTTTTCAAATATCAATTTCCTTCCAACCAGGAGCTAGAGTCACTACAGAACTGTTTCAAAATCAGAAGAGCTGACTTGCACAGCCATGGGCTGGACAGTCCCCGATGCATGCAACTGGATGAAATGCAGCACTGGGTACTTTTCTATTGGCACCTTTTCCAGTGTTTCTGAAGGTGTTCAACCTCATACAAAACGCTCATATTTTCCAATACAGCGAGACACTCAAGTTCAAGACCTTGACCAAAGAATGTTGAATTACATACATGGAGTGATTTTCAATATGACAGACTGAAAAAAATCCCACCCAAATCCTACAAGATAATACAGTGGGCTACTAAGTGAAAAGCATATTCACCACAGCAGTACCTGCACTTTTTCATTCCTCAGTTTGCAGCTATCTGGAAGGGGAAGAGAAGAACATCTGACCCAATATTCAAAACAAGTTTCACATTGACCAAAACCATACTGTTATTTTTAAATCAGTTCATATTAGGGAGGTGTTCTACAGAAAAGCATGTGAGAAACAAAAACACTCTATCTTCAGAACAAGATTTAAATACCACAGTATGCGAGACTTAGAGCTGCTGAACAGTGGAAAAGAAAATGTTGCTTATTAACACAGGATCAACCTCCGTAACATAACGAATGAGCCTAGGTTCCTACACAGTATCCCTTACAGTGTTTTTGTAAAAGAGCTTAAAAGCAACTTTAACTGTGGAATTTCCTAAGCCATGGGTACTTTCATTGGCAATCAACATATTCTCTTAGAAGCCTGTGCATCTATTTAATACATTAATTTATTAACAGCTTTATGCAGACCCTTCATGAGCAAGACAGCAATTTCATTTCTGTATAGGACTCCTTACCCAAATTAGAACTATGCCAGCATTTAAAGATACAGGATATGGGCTCCCCAACCTTCTCTGGAATAAGATAAATGAAAATATTTTGGCAAGGAAACAGTCCTTCACAAGCAGAACTTTTCTTAGAAGCTCCAACAGTTTCTCATACTGAAGAGCATTGTATTCAACAACACCAGAGACTCTAACCTTAAAACAAGCTCTGCTTTTTGTTACCAAATAAAATGAAGCTTGTCAATAAAGAGGTTCCCCTCCTGCTCAAAAGTGAGACTTCCATGCAAACTTCAAGCGTTAAACTAGAGGGACACTGTAAATTGAAATCCTGGGTAGGAGCTCTTCAGCCATTTCTCAGAGTACAATAAGATAAAGTGAACAGCATACCTAAAAGCCCATTGTCCACGCAGTCCCACTTCTTGCTGCATGGTCCCCATCCCCTCTAGCACACCTCTGACCACTCAACTGAGCCAATTCAACTCAATAATCTGGAGGAAAATTATGACTCTTCCTCCTCACCTTCCCCCCTCGCCCCCCGCCCGCCCAATTATTTCAGTTTTCTCCTAGAATAACAAAATCAGTCTGCTCACCAAAAGGTCAGACAAGTGTCAGGTCAGCACAAGTATTTAGAGTGTGATGCTCCTACAGCATGAACTAACGCCTTGCTGCTGCCTGACTCAGCAGCAGCCTTCAAAAGACTAAACGGTAAAATTGCCCAATTTCCTCTCAAAAGCAAATGGGTCTTCTCCTCCTCCGTTATAAACTGAAACAAAACAAAACCAGGTATGCCAAATGCTTATTAGCATTAGCTTTGTATGCATATAGGAACATATTTAAAATTAAATGCAATTAGCTGGAAATAAGATGAAAAGGTAAGTCGACGTGACTAGCTTGCTCTATGGACACATCTCTGACCTTTTTCCATTCAAAAAATTAATTAAAATGTATGCTTAACAGTACAGTGCATATATTTCCGATTCCCTTTGTGCATTTAAATGCAGCATTTGTGATATTCAAATACATTTCCATCTCTCTTTGAGATGTACAGAAAGTTATGTGAAAACAGAGTTGAATTCCCGAAATGAAGCAAGACCAGTGCAAGAAGCAAGCGGAATTGAAAACCATAAAATTTCTCTTCTAAACCCCTGTATTCACAGACGCGAAAGTTTCAAGATGCTGTCAAAACATTCACTCCCACCACTTTCTCCCAACCATGTGATCAAAGTGACAGTTACTGTGGCATCCTCTGATCTCCTGCCATGAAGTGACCAAATTGTGCCTCGTAATTTTTAAAGTGCTAAAGCCTAATCACTAATTCCACCCGGGGAGGAGAAATCTCGCCGATTTCTCTAAACAAAACAAAACACTGTCTCTCTCACATTCCAGACTCTCACCCCTATATACGCTTCTACATACTCTCGGGCGCGGGTAAGTTTATTTGCAGAGCAAGCAGAATCTCCCCGTTACCCGCCTCCCACCACTCCACACAGAGCCTGCGGAGGAGAAGCCCGGGGGTCACCCGCGGCTCGGGCAGCCTCCCCCAGACTCGGGACGTTGTTCAAGACGACAAACCCCAGCAGACCCTCCGCCTTCGGACTGCCCCTGTGCTCCCCCAGCCACCTCCACAGCCCAGCGTCTCCCTCCCCTGTCCCCTCGGTCGCGCCCCGCCCGGCTGAACCCCCCCCCCCCCGCTCCCCCTGGGGCCGGAGCTGGGGGGCGGCGGCCCAGGCCCGGCAAACCGCCCCCACATTTGGGGGGCGTGGGGGCCGCCTGAGGGAGCCCCTACGCTCCCCGACGGGACGAGCACCCCACGGGGGGCAGTGGGGACGAAGAAAAGGGGGCTTCCAAGAACGGGGCTCTTCTTTCGCCCTTTGTTGCCCAGAGAGGGGGCAGGCTCGGGGCGTGGGGCCACATGCCGGGCGGGAGACCAGAGGCGGGGGCTCCCTCTCCCCGCAGCCCACTCCCGCAGGGTTGGTTTCCCTCGTCCACCCGGCCGCCTCCCCTCTCCCCGGCCGCCGGGCAGCGGGGCTCGCCCGCCGCCGCCCTGCCCTGCCCGCCCGCTCTCGCACCCACCTTTCTGCGCCCGGCTGCCCGGCGGCAGCGGCAGCAGCAGCAGCAGCAGCAGCAGGAGGAGGAGGCGGCTGAGGCGGAGCAGAGGGGCCGCCTGCCGGGTCCCCGCGGGGAGCGGCCGCCCCGGGCTCACCATGCCCCGCGGCGTGGCCAGCGCGGCCGGCAGTCCGAGGGCATCGCGGGCTGCGGGGCGGCCGGGCCGGGCCGGGCCGCGTCTCTGCCCTGCGCCCCGCGGCCGCCGGCGGGACGCGCCTGCGAGCCAGCCAGCCAGCGCGCGCCGCCAACCGCCCCCTGCAACCGGCCCAACCGCTTCCGGGTGCGCGGCGCGGCCCCCGGCGGCGGCGGGGCTGCTCCGCTTCCTGCTGCCGCCCCCCGCGGGCCGCCGAGAGGCAGCCCCAGGCGCCGGGGGAGCCGCGGGGTCCCGGCGGCGGCCCCGCAGAGCGCGGCGGCCCGTCCCCGTCCCCAACCGCGCCCGGGGCGCTGCGGGGGCGTGCGGGGCGGCGCCTCCGGGGCGGCCTGCTCGGGGTTAACGGCCCCGAGAGTGAGTCCCTGCGGGCGTCAGCCCCCCTGAGTTTCCTCGGTATTCCACCTCCGGCCTCCTTGCCGCGAATATTTCACTTTTTTTTTTTTTTTTTCCGCCAAAGTAGAGATGAAGTGAGGCAAAATTGCCTGGAAAAACAAAACTCCTTGGAAACACAAGTACGGCTGTTGCTAACAGAAGAGGATAAACGGGTGTCATAGACCTCTGCACGCAAATGCTAATTCAGCTCTCGAAAAGCAAGGCATTGGCTACGAAGTCCCAAGCCACTGCAGTTTTAGTTCTCGTCATCTAGCGCTTGAACATTTACAGTGTGCAATCGGAGAGGCTTGCTTTAGGAGGCTAAATTCACCCGTGGGGAATAGTTACTTTAAAAAAAAAGTAACTTTGAAGTCTTACAACAAGAAGGCAAAATAGCACATTTACAGAGGCTTACAGTAGCTGTTATTGTACTGAATTAGTTCCCCTAGGTTGTCAAGAAAGCATATTTGGGGGGGAAGCACCCTAAGCACCGGTAGAATCAAAGAATCACCTTTGTAATACCATCATCATCATCATCATGGAAGGGAGCACCTCGTTACATATTTTTCAGTGGTAGATGAAAGGAATGTAACTTTCAGATGCTGACAAAACATTATCGTGCCCATGCTTCCACAGCCGCAGTCCCAGCCCTGCTTCCTCCCCGCAAGGTCGGAGAGATGAGACGAAGGGTGGGAGCGGCACCCACACAAACATCATTTCACATTTCTTTCAGCTTCAGAATTGAAGCCTTCTCAGCCCTCCACTGACCACGCTCGCTCTCACCACAAAGCAGAAGGGACTTGGGACTCCACAGCTTCCAAAGATTATCCTCTCTGCCAGCACAGGCCTCATGGTTCATCCTTTCTGCTGTGGGGCTCTTGCAAGTCAACCCCGTGTCCTGGTGGTGTCCGGCTCCAGCGGTTCCACTGCAAAAAGTGTCTTAAGGAAGAAATTGTTCTCCACTTCCTCTCCCGAACAGCCCTCTGAAACAGATACTGCTTTCCTGGCCAGTGGTGTCCCGTGCTGACTCCACCAAAATGGCAGGAAAAGCATCTCGGGAGTCGCTCTTACCCAAGCCACAGAGTTGCTTGAAGAACTATTTAGATGATGTTTTCTAATTGTTTTAACATTACTGTTCCTTGTTAAGATGCTGAAAACTGAACTATGTCCAAGTCTATGCTCAGGGTTTATTAAGGCTTTTTTCACAAAGAAACATGCAGAGCGTTCTCTCTCCTTCCTTGAGCATATCAACCATACCACTTGTGCCAAATCATGGAAGAATCCAGGGTAGATGTGGTTGCTCAGACTACAGAGAGCAAAATTTTGATGCACATTTTTTGCTTGTTTGGCAAGTTGTGCCACAGCTGCCAGGAGGTGGCTTCTCCTACATTTAGGGAATGTTAAACATGAGGATTTTAGTACATTTCCTATTTTTCCCCTTTTGAAACATTTTTAGCAACACACACAGAGACCCCAATGAAAGCAAAGTCAATGGAAGGATATCTCAGATGAGGTTGTTTTAAGTCAGCTTGTAAGATGTAATAGTCACAAAGACATCCTGCAACACGTAATGGAAGATGAATCAAAAGTAATTTATATGCGTTCCTTTGTCTTCCATTCACCAGATGCAGAAGTTCGTGCCACAGGTCACGTGAAGCAGTTATATCACTACAATAACATCCTTTCTGTACTACAGAAAGCACATTCCTAAGATCACTAATCATTAGTGGTATTTGTTGTGTACTGGAAAAATCACTCCTTGAGTAATTTGTGGCTTAGTAGTGCCATGCATTAACAGGAGCATCTGAACATCCTACACATAAATCAGTAACAGTCTCTGGTGGACCTGACAGAGGTTTCCTCCTGTGTTATTTTCTGTTGGGCAGGCTGTGTGGGGTGTTTTCTTAGCTTGATCTGACTGTTCTAAAGGTTTCTATTTTTTCATGTAAAAAGGATATCTGGATCTGCAAGAGGGTTAATTTCTAAAAGGGGTGTGATAACTTGCAGAATTCCTAAAAGCAGCCAGAGGCCGAATTTGCTTAATCTATCTCGGAAGTTTGTCCCAAAGCCACATTCCCTGACCACAAATGGTTTATGTGGAGCCCTAGGTTACATATTTTGCAAAGGGAACACCATCCTGATGGAAGTGGTGACAAACTAGGAAAGGTTGTATACACTAAAAGCCTTAAAGATTTATGGAATCTACAGAGCCAAAGAATTAGGAACACAGTTCCATTAGCAATGCAACTGTTTGGATGGCTTGTCTTGATACACGCTTTTTACGCAACAAAAAAATCTGAAGAATCAGATAAATCCAGATGGTCTCCCTGGCTTTCAGAATCTTCCTTCTTCTAAGAAGATTTCAGCACAAAATGAGTTTAAATAGACCAGCTGCAGAGTACTGCACATTTCAGTCTGTTAGAGTTCCCAGGCATTTCCTCTGGGGGAAACAGAACTGTATAATAAAGACTCCATTTTAGTTTGTGACTTAGAACTGTCCTTGTCATCAAATCGAAACAGATACAGAATTAAAATATTGTGGGAAGCAAAACCAAACATAATATCATATGATACCGATATCATAAGGCAAGTTGCCAACACATCTTAAGAAATGAGCACAAATTTTTTTTTTCAAGGTGGTAAGAGAGAAGATCAAACCAACTTCTTACTGCTGATAGAAGAATGCTTAGCCAACTAAGCATTTCTGTAACGTTTCCTTCCCATTGCGAGTAACTTCTAGAGGTAAATGAAATCATCATCTCCATCTGGTTCTCTCATTTCCCTTGAGAGGCTTCTGATGCACAAGGCTTCTTTCCCATCGTGGCTCTCTAGCTTTTACATTCTTTTACTGCATTTCGAAAGCTGAATTCAGCTGGAGGGCAGGGCTGCTATTCAGGGGGAGCTCCACAGTCTGGAGAAACAGGCTGATGCGAACTTCCTGGAGTTCCAAAAGAGCAATTGCAAGGTCTTGCCTCTGGGAAGGAATAGCCCCGTGCAACAGTACAGGCTGGGGGCTGTTTGGAAGCAACTCTGCAGAAAAAGACCTGGGCGTCCTAGTGGACAATTTGAACATGAGCCAGCAGTGTGCCCTTGCAGCAAAGGTGGCCAACAGCGTCTTGAGCTGTATTAACAAGAGGGCCAGGGAAGTGATCTTTCATAAGACTTCATCTGACTACTGTGTCCAGTTTTGGGCTCCCTCCAGTACAAGAACAATTTTGACAATGGGAGAGAGTCAATCAGAAGGCTTCCAAAATGGTCAGGGGCTAGAGAACATGATACACATGAAGAAGCTGAGAGCTGGACATCTTCAGCTCGGAGGAGAGAATGCTAAGGGGAGACCTTGTTGCTGCCTATAACTACCTGACTGCAGGACAGGATGGGAAGATGGAACTAGCCTCTTCTCAGAGGTGCACAGTGATGGCACAAGAGGCAACAAACACAAGTTGCAACATGGTAAATTCCATATTCCAGATAAAAGGGGAAAAAAATACCATGAGTGTGGTCAACCACTGGAACAGATTGCTCAAAGAAGTTGTAGAATCTCCATCTTTGGAGGTGTTCAGGACTCCCCTGGATGTGGCCCTTATCAACCTGATCTGATTAGACCTGTTTTGAGCAGGGAGTTGAACTAGATAACCCCTGAAGGTCCCTTCCAACCTGAATTATGATTGTATGATTCTAAGACACCTGATAATGGACTATGGAGGAGAGTCTTGCAGTGACAGGGGATGTTCTAATTAAGCAAAAGAGATTTTCAACTTTCCAGTTTCTGTAGTTACTTATCTGTGTTCTCTAACTGAAATAAGAATTTCTTCTGAAGAAGTTGATTCTTCTGAACTTGAAGAAAAGGAATAACGCATTTAAAGCAGACAACTTAATTGTCTTCCTTCATGATATTAACACATTAGATCTTTGCTAGCTCCTCCACCTTCTTATCCCTTAAATCTCTAAAAGTCACATATGCACTAGATTTTTTCTGTGACGGTAAATACAAAGGCCCGCCCACCCAGCTAAATACAAGTGCTGTATGTGTATCTACAGGCCACATGTCTCCTTTTTGATGTCAGCAGACACCTGAAGGTTATTACTAGCACTGTTCCCGGATAATCACTCGTGAGCAAGTCCAGATCTGTACTCAGGTTCACAGTTTCTCTCTGCTATCCACTGAATTATTAGATCACTTTACCTCTTTTTCCAGAAAAGAAATTCCACTGCTTATGGTGGAATTCCAGCCAAAAGAATTATGCTATCTGCTTAATGAGCATATTCTTAGAGTTGTTTAGATTACAGCTACAGTGGCAGTATAGTGAAATTTGGCTGATAAATACAGAGGTCTTAACACCAGAGAAACAATAGACAAATGCCTCACTATTGCACTTTAACTTTGTGGAAGTGCTTTCTAAAAAGTCCAGTATGTAGGTTAGATCTTGCAATCTGCTGAGACGTCATACTTAAGTGTGCAAATAATTTTAAGCATATAATACTCAAAACTAAACTAAATTGCAGAATTTTCTTTAGCCAAAATGTTTTCTAGCATTTACAAGACTTTAACAAGAATAAAGTTCACTCCAGAGTGACGGATCTGAGAAAGGTCTAATGCTCTGTTTTAGTTCCTCCTAGTATTCTTGTGAAGCTGTGTTGGATTAAACACTCCCGGACACAGTGAACCATCCAGCAGATATATTGAAAAAGCAAACTTCTTTACCACAATACAGGGATGTCTTGGTAACACTCTAAGATCATTTAATGTTAAAGGAAATCTTTATCTTCCGTGTTCGTTAGGTAAGTAGCCCTTTTACCTGAGAGTGGATAGATCCAGTGTGCTGCCCATGAATAACTGGACCCCGGTCAGCAGGCAGGTTTTACATATGCCATGGAAAAAACATGCCATCTCTAAAACTGTCCGGGCTTCACAGTATATAAAAGGATTGTTCATTGAAATACAGCTTTATAACTTAACAGCTACAACAACACTAGAACAAACCCCCACCCTTTTCTTACTATTTTTAATTGTTAAAGTATTTTAATTAAAAAAGAAACTTTTATTGAAAAAGCTATTCATCTCCTTTGCCATAATTCTACTTGTTAGAAAACACATTTTAATGAATGGTTCCATAGTCTTTTAAATCAAATATCCAAAGAAAACCCATGAAAAATTGTGGGTAATTTAAGCTATCATGAGTTCTACAGAACAGAAACATCTCTGGAGCTTCAGGACTTCACATGATATTTCAAATGTTATTTTATTAACTGTTGTTACTACTAACCTACAGCCAAGCTGAATGGTTGGTGCCTGATCTTGCAAACACTTCCAGAATCCTGCAGTATGCTCTGTGACATTAGCTAAATGTGTGGTACTAAAAGACTGCAGGATCTAGGTCTTAGGATCTAGCTTTTGTTGCTCTTGGCTACTCATTTTCATCTCATTTGGGATTTTTTTGTTATAGCTTTCAGTAAAAATCCTCCTACTCCTGTCTTTGTTTTAATTTTTTCTTTGTTCCCATTTTAATTGCCCATTATGCTGATTTTTTTTTAAGAATAACAAACTCCCAGTTGCAGAATGGATTTGATTTCATCCTTTTAGAAAGGAAAATTAGTATTGATTGTATATTATTGATATCAAAGGATGTAATTAATCTCATCCTCAGAAACACATTTACAAAACCACCATGATATATTTACCTAAGATTAATTTTTAATTCACTTCAGATAGGAACCTCATGATTGTACATAAAGCATGTTTATTTGACACTCCAGGGTTATTTGGTTGCTGATTGGTTTGTGTTTTAGAAGAGAATAAACACATAACATTTAGTTCTGGGTTATTTTGGTAAGAAACATCTGTTAATTTTACTATGCCTAAAGTCATTATCAGGGAAAAATGGTAGCATAAATTCCAAGAACAATTATCTTTTACATTTTTACTGAATTGTATATGTGAAACAATTCAGGGATGCTGGGGAAAAAAATTAAGCTATTTTTTGCTTATTTAAACATGGTAACATATAGAAGGAAAATATTAGGGAGGATCTCATACTGCCTCCTACCCTTGAACAAGTTCATGTTTATTGGAACAATGCCCAGTACTACTAAGATCCTTCAAGTAAAAACAGTTAGAAAAACGTTAAAGATGAATTGTGTCTCGTAACTATGGGTTTGGTACTCTTAAATAAAAGCTGTATTTTGAAGTACCGAGCAGTTTAAATTCCATGGATGCAGTGAATTCTATGGCTCAGTGAGAGCTGAAGGAGGAGACTATGATTACTATAGGATTAATTCAGCACATAAGCACATGCGGGATTTTAATCATGGATTTAGCTTCTGTGGGAATGAAGAGCACACGTAAGTCTGTAGCTATTTTGCTGAATCAGGAACCATGAGTCTGCTGATTCCATTATTTCCATACATTTCATCTCTATTTTATACTTAATGTATTGTTCTCCACATTCTTTTCAATATTTTATATTTTTGTCAGGACTTTAGTTGCCTTTTTTAGCTTTGCTTCTTTTATGCAAACCCCAGGTTGAAACAATCTTTCACAACCTGTGCACCTCCTCCAAATTCTGTATCTTGCCTGTATAGTTCTAGTCCTCTTCTCTGCCTGCATCCTTACTCATTCTTGCTTCTGAATTACTTTAGTCACTGTACCAGGTTGAATCATAATTTGATTTTACACTGATTCCTGCTTCCAATCTCATCGACCAGCGGTAAGTAGAAAAGTCTTAGATGTCTGGCTCCTCAAAAGATGCAGGTCCTTACTGATATATTTACATGCTTGAGGAGAACAGATCACATTTATGAAATTAGGAAAATAATTAAGAGCACCCTTTCTTTCACCCTTATGAAGGGGAAAGAGAGGAGTTAAGTGTCACATGTTTCAGGCCTTTATATCCAACCTAAAGAAAATACTATGTCCATACATCAATGTCAGAGAACAACATAATGTTAGTTGTAATATATTTGTGCCTAATGCTGTCTTACAGGGCAGCCTCAGATGTAAACAGAAACTTGAAGTGAGACTATAATGCTACAATCTGGGACCTGTGAAGACAATATCTGGAAGCTAAGATCCAAAAGGAAGAACTTCAAGCAAAATTTTCTGTTTCAGAAATAAAGGCATTCTTCTGTTTTTGCAGATGAGATTAGCAATCTCCACAGCAAATAAATTCTTTTTTTTCAAGAGTTTATACTTTGCTTACTCTTAAAATTGTCAATCAGAGCATGAGCATATTGGTATCAGCTTTGTCTCTTCCAGATAAAGAATTTGGAGAGCAGCCTAATTTTTTTTGTCTGATTGATTGTAGTCCCACCAAAGCAAACTGAGCTGAGCTGACGTGCAACCACATCAGTACTGTGATGAGTAAAATGATTTGTAGTGAAAAGAGGAGAATCAAAATGTGAAAATATATTATAGAAACACCAGATCAATGATAAAAAGCCGTTTATATCTTTTGTACAGATTCAAGTAATGTGCTGCTGATGGACAGCCCTAACTGGTGCTGATGAAATACAGAGCTAGAACTGCAGGCAAAAATGACTCAGCTTCAAGAAAATTGGTGTAGCATTTAACTGAAATAGCAGAGAATTGTAATTTTAAATGGGAGGAAAGCTAAAAATATTAAAAGCTGTAAAAGAAATACTGTACTATACTAATAAAGACATAGATGAAAATGAGAGCATACGATCAAGTTTAAAGAAGAAATAGGGCTGTTTTATTTGAAATCCAAGCTTTATGCATGGGGCTAATGCTCCTCCCTGGAGAATGGCATTGCCAGTTACTATAAACCCAGGACATTTGTGGTGTTTTGTGTTGTTGCCAGTACTTGGATGACTGTACAAGAGTTTCAAGAATCAAAAACCAAATTTAAAAAAAAAAAAGAGAGAGATAAAAGATGTTACAAAAGAGTAAGTTTCTGGCCATTATGATTGTTGAAGTAATTTTAAAAGATGGCCCAAATCAGCCAGCAAGTTTGATAAAACCAAAAGAGAAGAAAGACTCGCACTCCCTGGCTCCACATCTTCTTAAAATAGCATTGTGTTTTCGGCCCTTGTGTTTTTTGAAATTTATGACTGGCAATACTCAGTTCCCTAGCTCCTTTCCATTTTCAGATATATGAGGCAAATATGACACACACTCCTCTTAAAGTGCAATGCCACAGCTTCTCTGCCAACACATGCCCCAATGTGCTTCATGCAAGACTTCATGAGCAAGATGCTAGTTGCTAGGTGAGATTGCAACCTATTAGTGTCAATCTCTCCTTCTGCGAATGAGATGTGACTTAGACAAATGTCAGTGAAAATTGATTTGGAGACAGTCATGAAGAACTTGGACAGGCAGTTGCAGCAGATGGGAAGAAAAAGGTTCACTAAATCATATCTTATGGGCAAACCTAAAGGGAAAGGGATTATCATGTTGATCATCAGAAGGTTAGAGCAGTAACTGACAGGCTTCCTGAAAGGAGGGACAGCTACATAGATGTGCGACTTTTTCCTGGGAACTCCTGGACTGTGTATGTGCAGTAGTTCTGTTAAGTGATAGAGGAGGCATGGCATCCTAGCCTGCTCTAACAAAAATGAAAGGTAGGGAATCCTGGTCAAAAAGGTTGAGTAGGAGTGTGGTCGATACTTTTCTGTTTATTTCTAAATGTTAGGAATAAAAGCCTGTAGCTGTTTTTGTACTGAGAAGGAAAATAGCATCTTACCAGAGAAACTGGAAATACATTCTAAGCAGAATGGCTCAGTAAAATGTTGCAGATCAGGAGGGTCTTTTCATTAGGTTTGGTGCTTAAAATAAGGCCACTAAGTACATGATTATATCTCAATGTAAGCAGAAATCTCCCAGCTTGGAGTCCAGTTCAGTCCAAGAGGGTGTCAAAAATGTGGATGGTTTTGCTGGCAAGTTATATACTGAAATATGAAGTCCAGTCTCTTAAACTTTACAGCAATGGGAGAAGGGAGATGAACTAAAAGAAACACTTTCACCAAGACAGTGAAATCTTTCTGTAGCCTCCTATGCAAATTGTAACAATGAGAGTCCATCAGCAACACTAATATTTTTCTTTTGTCACCTCCAGTGTCTCTAGGCAGCACTAGGACCTTCATTTGTATGCCAGTGTGCAGAGAGTTCCCTAGGATGTATTTTATGTTTCAGTAACTGATTTACATTCAATCTGCTGTAATAAAGGCCAGATGATCACCTCTATTATGCAAACGAATGCATGGAGACAGCAAGGAAGTCAGTAACTTGAAGTGGCAGAAGGAGTAAGTGCCATTCTGTTCAGGGTGCTGCTTCTTTCTATCCCTTGACCTTTCAATAGCTTTCTTGCTTGCAAATTCATATTCAAGGGGAAGGGTACAGTCAACTGGAAGACGATGAATTTGGTTAGAAACCACTTTATGTCACAATTGAGACTCAGCTTACAGAGGGAAAGATACACTGGGGATATAAAAGGTGTTCAATAAGTAAAAGCCTCGTTACCTTTAGGCTTTTAGTGCATATAAACTCTCAATAGTTTAAATGAACAGGCTTAAGATGCATTGGTTTTTAAGCCAGAGAAGGACTTATTTTAATGAAATGCAAGTAATGACGATATTTATGCTTAGGGAAAGAAATATAAACAACCTACATGCAATTATCAGGAATATAAACTTAATAGAGAAGATGGTCTAGTTATATTTATGTCTTTGTCATTTTATGTTTGTCTTTTTAAAGAGGTGAATGAAATATTGAATTAAATATTAGTCATACCCTTCAAAAGCAGACAGTGAACCATGGACCTCCAGAGCTGAATCCATTCTCCTCAGCTTAAGCTAAATAACCAAGCTCCCAGGAATTTGTGGGACAAGAACAGTTAAAGGAAAAGGTTTTTCTGACCAGCAGAATTGTGTCAATATAATTGTGCCATTCTAGCTGAAGTAGCTTACATTCAAACACTTTATGCCATAAAAATGATAATATCATACTTCTAGTATTTAAATACCATAAATACTCAAAATTATTTTATAAAATCTCATTTGAAGGATGTATACTGGGCATTAATAGAGATTCACTTGGGAGCTAGTCCCTGAGCCTTAGAGATGGCTGTAAGACCCAAGAGCATTGTGAATATTTGTATCTTGCATCCATTGAAACAGATCAAGTTTTACCTGTATGGGATTAATGTGTAGGTTTTCTATTTTCTTTCTTCTTTTTGGCTAGACCGGAGAAAGAATTTTGGGGAAAAAAAGAAAAAAACAACACATGGGAATTAACAAATTAATATATTAATGATTGCACACACATATATATATTAAAATTAATATATCCGTAAATTAAATAAAATTAATAATTCCATTGGATTTTCAGAAGGTAGAGAGATAATAATTCTATTTCTATCTGTGAGAATAGTCCCAAATCTTTGTCCCAGGACAACAGATAATGTAGGCTTACAGACTCCATTTTGTAAACTACGTGAGAAGGGCCCAAGAGCCCTGGTTCTGAAAACTTCCTGAACTTTGGGAAACTTCAGATATGATTCAAACTTTGTGGCACAGGCCCATTTCTGAAATCTGTAACAACGCACTTGATTCTTTTCTACCAGTGTCAAACAGATGTAGTTCTGTTTCAGTGGGTTCATTTCTGAAGTTTAGCCTATGTTGAAGGAAAATGCTTATGTATGGCTTATTATCTCTTCTCTTGCTAACATTTCCTTTTATCCTAGGGGTGCTTACCCAGATTTTTTGGAAAAACTGTTCCCTTCTCACTCTGTATTGAGCTTGAAGTTTGTGGTTTCCATTTCAGACCTAAAGAGGGACTTGTGTGCCTGAAACATTCTTTCGTTACATCCCATTGGCTTGATGAAAAGACGTTACCTCTCCCTACAGACTTCGCCTGCATGTCTGCTGAGAGAGAAAATGCAAGCTATAATGAGAGCAACTCACAGCTGGTTCAACCTGGAAACCCTCACAGAAAAAATTGCCCTTACAGTCAGCAGACATTTTGCCTAGTCTGACATGTCAGGTTTTGGCCTTGTACTTCTAATATAAAGCCCCTCCCAGAAGACCTGAATCAAAATATCTAAGATTAATCAATATCATATTTATGTAGGAAACAGTCTAAGAGACACTATTTGACCTTTTGGTAACTGACCTACTAACAAAAGCAAGGTCTCGCAGGATTTACCTCTTCATGCTCAGTGTGGGGCAACAAGCCAGTATAACATCTGCTTAGTATTCATTGCAAAGCAAATGTATAATGCTGACACAATTAATCAGCTTGTCCAACTGAATAAAATGTCAAAAGCTGATGTAAGAAAGCTTGGCTTTAAAAGCAAACATTTCATATGGATCTGCATGGGTTTATCTAATGATAGATTAGTTAACCCTGGAAGATGAAGAATGACTCCAGCCTAATGTTTGAGGGGGGAATGCATCTAAATCTAACAATGTACACAGAAAGATTGTAAAGAAATTAGAGATATGGGAACTAGTTCTACAAAAATCAATCACCTACCATTGGTGCCTCAAACTTCAGTATGTGATACTAAACAGAACTAATAAAAACCATTTTGTTTTGAGTCCTACCCACAGGTTGCAAGCTGAGCCTTAAAAGTAAGTTTTTTTCATTCACAGAACTGCTGAACAGTAGGTAGCATTTCTTCCTCCTTCCCTTCTTTTGCTGAGCCACAGACAGTAACAGTACCTAAAAGACAGAAATTAGCTGGAATTAATCTCAGTGGAATAGGTGCAAAGCAGTGCAGCAGTACTTGAAATCTGGGGTTAAATTATGGGTGAAAACTGAGGAACAGTCAGTAAAGGGTGCTGTTACTTCCTTATTTAATGAGGAGTAGAACATCTGTCAGGGAAAGAGGAGGTAGGGAACACAGACACATGGAAGCTACAGATGGAAAAAATCTCTGCTAGCCAGCTTAAAAATGCAGGACCTATTCTATTGCTTTGTCAAATCTGCTTTCAAAAGTACAAGGCTTTTCTGCTTCCAAGATTCCCTTTGGAAGATGTCTCTGGACTGTCGTGTATTTTGGTCTTAATATATTTTTTCCTGATAGCCTTTTTTTTTTTACCCTGAATTTCTTCCTGCAATTACCAGCACACCCTTTCGTAATACAATAAAAATTCACCTCCCTGAGTAGAATTAATTGCCTTTCTTTTAGGGTCAGATTCTGTTATGTCTTCTCAGAATATCATGCCCTAAACTTGCCCCATTGGAAATTATCAGGCTTATTCAAGGGGTAGGGTTCTAGCCTTAAAGAATAAAGTAGGCATTGCTAGAATAGGTACAATGTGTCTTGAAAAAAAATGAGACAAATGTTTTTTCATTGGGAAGAAAAGACTATATATTGAATGAATCAGCCTCTTCATAACTGTAAATCAGACGCTTGGTAAAGAGAGTTGCCATCATGTGAACTGAAGGATGTGCTGTTCTAATAGAAGAAATACATGATTTTTCTGTTGTAATGTTTTTCATTGACCTTGGGGAAGGAAAAAGCTTGAGAATTTACTGTAAAGTGCTAGTGAGTAAGGACTGTGGCCTTTGCTCCAACTGGCTAAAGAACAACAGTAGCATGAAATAATTCTGGGTCTGATGATCATAAGTTAGATCAGATCAATATAAATGAAATCATTTTAAATAAACAAACAGCAGTGTTGGGAAAAAGAAGCAATTTTGTAAAACAAAGAGAACCATTTGGTGAAGGAGGCTGGACTGAATAGCTCAAAGTCCTGAATGTTGAGAAAATTTGGGAGAATTTGTAAGCAGGAGATGCAAAAACCCTCTGTAACTTGAATCCCAATAAAAGACAGACACTTTTAGAGGAGGGGTTTGACTGTAACTGGATGAGCAGCTACCTGAAAAAAATACATTATAAGTAAAGAGAAGCTTAGAAAAAATGGGAAAGGAAATTAGTCAACTAAAATTTCTCTGCCTTGGATATCAGAAAAAATAGCAATAAAGTATGAATTGCCAAAAAGACCAAAAAAAGGGGGGTGGGGTGGAGGGGGGGAGTCTTTAATCATTAAAAAAATGGATCACTGTGCATTGCTAACAAATCAGAAATTAAGGATTATCTGCCAAAGACACCAAAAGAAAATGGGGACTATTTTCTCCATCTTGTAGAATCATAGAATCATTTAGGTTGGAAAAGACCTTCAAGATCATCGAGTCCAACCATCATCCATGCCCACTACACCATGTTCTGTAGTACCTTGTCTACGTGCTTTTTTAATACCTCCAGGGATGGTGACTCAACCACTTCCCTGGCCAGCCTGTTCCAATATCTGACAACACTTTTGGTGAAGAAATTTTTCCTAATATCCAACCTAAACCTCCCTTGCCTCAACTTGAGGCCATTTCCTCTCGTCCTACCTCCAGCCACCTGACAGAAGAGACCAGCACCCACCTCACTACAACCCCCTTTCAGGTAGTTGTAGAGAGTGATAAGGTCTCCCCTCAGCCTCCTCTTCTCTAAACTAAACAGCCCCAGCTCCCTCAGCCGCTCCTCATAAGACTTGTGCTCCAGGCCCCTCACCAACTTGGTTGCCCTTCTCTGGACACGCTCCAGCACCTCAATGTCTTTCCTGCAGTGAGGGGCCCAAAACTGAACACAGTACTCGAGGTGCGGCCTCACCAGTGCTGAGTACAGGGGGACAACCACCTCCCTGTTCCTGCCAGCCACACTATTTCTGATACAGGCCAGGATGCGGTTGGCCCCATTGGCACTACTGCTGTCTCATATTCAGCCGGCTGTCAACCAGCACCCTCAGGTCCTTTTCCACCAGACAGCTTTCCAGCCACTCTTCCCCAAGCCTGTAGCGCTGCATGGGGTTGCTGTGACCGAAGTGCAGGACCTGGCTCTTGGCCTTGTTGAACTTCATATGATTGGACTCAGCCCACCGATCCAGCCTGTCCAGATCTCTCTGTAGAGCCTCCCCACCCTCAAGCAGATCGACCCTGCCTCCCAACTTGGTGTCGTCTGCAAACTTGCTGAGGGTGCACTTGATCCCCTCGTCCAAATCATCGATACAGATATTAAACAGAATGGGGCCCAATACTGAGCCCTGGGGAACACCACTTGTGACCCACCGCCAACTGGATTTCACTCCATTCACCACAACCCTCTGGGCTCGTCCAGCCAGCCAGGTTTTCACGCAGCAAAGAGTACACTTGTCCAAGCCATGAGACGCCAGCTTCTCAAGGAGTATGCCATGAGAGACAGTGTCAAAGGCCTTGCTGAAGTCAAGGTAGATAACATCCACAGCCTTTGCCTCATCCACTAGGCGGGTCACCTGGTCACAGAAGGAGATCAGGTTGGTCAAGCAGGATCTGCCTTTCGTAAACCCATGCCTGATCCCCTGCTTGTCCTGGACTTGCATGTGAGTGCTCTCAAGACAAACTGTTCCATAATCTTCCCTGGTACTGAGGTTTGTACAGCAAACACTACTTCTGTGTTTAACAATACAGAAGGGACATGATGATGCACTTGTAAACTTCAATAGTATACAAGGCTTTAGAACATGTTGCAAAGGAAAATATTGTACAAGGCATAAAGGTAATGAAAAATAGGACAAAATGCAGGCTGGGTTTATGAAAGATAACAGATTCATCTGGCATTGTTTTTGACAACAATCAACTTCTTATAGGGAAAGAAAATGCAGTAAATCTATCGTGACTTTTGTAAAGCGTTTTCATACAGTTCATCAATTAAAGTGGAGAAGATACGAAATACTATAGGAATCACCTGAATGTGTGGATACAATTGAGTATGATAATAACAAGAGGGTTTGGCAAGGAGAGTAAGGGAGAGAGAGAACAAGGGTTTATCACTGAAGGTTCAAGGAAGATTACAGAGAGACATCCTCCAGGACTGTTTATGGAACTCAATATTATAAAATAGTCTCATGAATGGCCTTGGCACAAAGACTAGGAACATATTAATGAAATCTGTTGATGACACAGTTGGAGGCGTTTTCAGTACAGTGGCAAAATATTGTATAAGGAGAGGGAACAGATTATCATACAAGAAAGATTGATTTTTAAGTCAGGAGTAATAGAAATGTGACGAACTACAATAAAATGCAAAGACTAATAAGAATTTCTCATTTAAGTTGGTAGTTTGTCAACTGGAGGTGTCTGGGGACAATGACCCATATGTTAGGTTGATGGCCCAACTATGAGATGTGACTGACATGAAGACATGAAAAAGACAAATGCGATCCTCATCTGAGAGGCAAGATATTTTAACTGAGATAAGGATATTATTAAGTTAATTTTATATGACATAATGACATATGAAATATATGACATATTAAGTTAATTTTATATGACATAATGAAACATCCCCTGGAATGTCATGTTCTAGTCACCATTACTTAAAAAATTAATTTGATCTGTATTGGGTGCTCAGAACACATTCAGAGACTGGACGCTAGGCTGGTCAGGAGATTGGATACTACATTCACGAAGAGCCTATCTTGCTAAGGTGCCTAAAAGAGTGATATTGTTCAAATGAGCAATTAGATAAGCTCATAGATAAGAGGAATTTGACCTTCATTGCAAAAGATGATACTGGCAAAATGACAGCTAAAAGAAGGCTTCTAAAGAGCAGAGCAGGGAGTTACTAAACAGCCTTCTGACATAATAGGTGCAAGAAGACCAATTATATTTTAAAAGGATTGCCAACAGTTTGTGAGTAGATTTTTATTAAATGACTGTTTGCCACAACAGGAGATTGCGTTTTGTGGATCTTGAGGCTTTTATACAGACCCTTAAGTCCTTTTTTTCCCCCACCTTCTCCCAGAGGAAAGAAAAAAAGCCAAAAAGGAAAAAAGACATTTAAAGTTGCCACTGCTCTTTAGGACTGAGGATTCTACTTTAATACAGATAGTTTGAAAAACTCCCTATGGCCTCAGAAGGCTCTAAGTAGTGTTTAGATTCCCCTCAGGCTCTAGTAGATTCACCACTTGTTCTTTGGCTCCTAAATACCTCTCTGCTTCCTTCTGTAGGATTCCTACTCCTTGTTATAGTGCTCCTCTAGGTTCAGCTTTTCCTGGTGAGGCCCAAATAGTTCTTGGACTAGGCTGTGTTTAGGTACAATCTTGAAAGAGTTTGGAAATCCTGTAACAAGATACCTGATCATGCTCTGCCTGTGTCTGATCATGGTCTGCCTGTGAAATCAGCTGCACCCTTGGCTTTTGCCTTCCCAAAACAATGTGCTCCCCTGTCTTAGCTTTCTTAACTTGACTCTATTCACTTTTGATAACTGTCAGGTGGCCCCCAAACGCACACTAGCTCAGTCATAGCAGGACAGACAACTGCTCATCTAGTGGAGTTGTGCCAGTCTGCAACCATATCAGTCAAATTTGGGATTCGTAAAATCGCATTTAGAAGAATATGCATAAGGCAGAGACATATTCACAGGTTCACTTTCCACACATCACAGACCAACTCTTAGAAAAGCTCCAGCAGAGACTGGGAAAGTAACCCTAAGACATGCCCTTGTAAACCGCAACGCCAAACTTACCAAACTGGAGTGCCAATGCAGGCACATGTACACTGCTCCATTAACATGGTTTAGTTCCACTCTGTTCGGCATGGTTGTCCTCCGCTTGACTTACATCCAGGTTGCTGCTGGCTTCATCTTCCCCTTCTTGGGCAGCAAACAGGTTCTGCACAGGGACTACTTGTGTCCTGGTGGGATGCTGTGGCTGCAGTTTCTGTAGTCTGTTTCCAAACTGAGGCTGCACAATGCAAAAGGTAACCAACAAACAGATGTCAAAATTGAAATAAAATGAGAAAGAAATCATCTGGGCCTCTGTTAGCACCACAAAATATTATCCAGAGTGAGTGTGAATGAGTCCTAGACCTGGTAACTGGCAGTTGCAGATTGAACTTTAAAATAAAACTCTTTAAAGAAGCTGGATTTAAATTGAACATAAGATGTGATCCAGTTCTTAAATCGAAAGTAACTGTTCGACTGGTTAGGCAACTATGTGCACAAGAAAAACAATACCTTTAATTATAAATATACCAACTCAGAAATAAGGAAGGCTTACTTAATTTCGAGTCTTAGCTGCGGTCTCAAAATACTTCCCTATAGGAACTATGTAGTGCAACTTAAATGCTTTAATGGCTATGTAAGAGAACTCTTCAGGCTACAGAGACATATCTAGGACTATAAAGCAATACATGCATAATTTGTATTTTGCGTATTACTTTTGGAAAAAATGGTACAAAGCACCTCTTTTTTTCCCAGGTAAAATGTCATCAGAGCATAGGCTGGCCTATTTTCAGGATTCTGGAATGTGACCTGTATTACCAAATTTCAGTTATGTTACTAATATTGGTATCCATGATTAGTTAAAAATCATCACATTCATGTTTGATATGTACCTAGGAACTCAGGTATGAAACGTTCTGGGATAGCATATTAGAAACCTCACAGCTGTTTCATTTACATTTTTAAAAGTAATAGTTCCTAAAAAAATATTTTGAGCATTAACTCAAACAGTCCATAGAAGCTCTTCAGTTTCATACTCATTATAAATTAATTTTATGCCTTCTCCATACTTTTTCATATTCAGCTATTGGCAGTTACCACATTTGCATGGCAAAAGCTGGAATTCTGGCAACAAGGCAAAGAGCAGAGGGGACTTTTCACACTTGTAATGGTAGAGAAGGCAACCTGGGCTTGTGGGATGAATATGGCTAGAAGACAGAGTTAGAGAATTACTCTGCAGTGATATGTTTAATTGTGCCATTTCTAGATGGAATTTTTCCTTTCCAAATTCACCTTCCATCCCTTCCAGATGATGAGGAGCTCATCCTTCTCACAGCTAACATTAAAAGCATAGTTCAGTACAGTGATGATACTTGGCTGGCATTGTCAAAGGTATTTTAACACTCATAGAGACTAGAAACCTATCCACTTTATATGCTCCCACCTCCCTTTTTTTTTTTTTCTTCTTTTAATCACAGCTACTATTATTGTGATTTACACCTTCTGGTGCACCTTCCCATTCTCTAGTCTGTGTTTGTTTAGGGATGGGACTGTCATTTACTAGATGTCTGCAAAATGCCCACCACAGAGACTTCCCTGAGGACTTCCAAAATCCTTCTCGTTCCCTTTCATATAGTATCTAATAATAAGCAAGTCAAGACCACAATTCTTCAGCAAATTCCATTGCTATGGAATCACGATATACACAAGGCCCTGATAATATCTGCGTATTTTGTACATAATTTTGTTCCTAGACAACTGCACACAGGGTCAAGTGCCTTGGGAGTTTAGATCATTTTGTTTCCTATGCATTATCTAAGTGAGGAATTGCATGCAGGCACAGAGTGCCTCCCACATTATCAGGAAGCATCCGGTAATTTGACCTGTATTTGAGAATGAAGTTCTCTGCATTGAGTTTCAGATGTAAAAGTCCTGCTTGTTTACAATATTTGTCACCAGACTTTATTATTTGATCTACTTTTTATCATCTTTCAAGATGCTACTTTATTTTTTCATTATACACTTTTTCACATCGCCGTACTCTCCACTCTTACTCGTTCAAATCTATTAAGCTATCTGGATCATTGTTCTGAAACAAATTAATGAAACTGTCTCCTTTTTTTACACCAGACTTGACAGTGGCCTCAAAGAAGGACTTGATGTATAACATAGGCCTGATTCTCACTTCACATAAATCAGAAAAACTCCGCTGAAGTTGCTGGAGATTCATAGATTTTCACAAGCTGGTCCTTTATACTCTTTTTGATTAGGGAGTCCATAACAGCATTAAAACATTAGCAGCATCACTGTAGCTACAATAGCCTAAGGCTATAAGTGAGGCAAGAAGTTAATCACTTTCTAGATCAGCTGATATAGCTAGCAAACCCCAGACTTGTTTGCATGCTACAAATCTTTTCTATAATGGATACTCTAATGAAAGGCATGACTTTCTAAAAACTATGCCTAGTACTTAAGGGTAGCTCCTAAGCAATGGTTCACTCTAGAACCCGCCAACACTGTTCCTTTAATTGTTTACTAAGCATTTCTAGACTGGTGTGAAGGGATTCTTATCTCCCACTGAATATGCACTGCGCTCGTTCAAACATTCCCAATCCCTGGTGCTCCCTCTTTATTATCTTTTCTTCATATTCTGCTTTCCAGAAGCAAATGCTGTGTTGTATTATCTGATAATCCTCTTCTCAAAACTCACCACAATAAAAATATTAGTGGTTATTTCCCCAGGGCTAAGGGGAATCCTGAAAAAAGGCTTCAGCGTTTCTTGTCTCAGAAAGTACTTTGGGGTACCCATGGGTGAGATCCTAAGGAACCCCACAACATGTGGTGTGCTTCTAGAGAAAGTATGACCAGATCTGCATACGATTTCCTGATGTCTCATGCGTTCTTTCAAGACACCTAGCTTATCATTTCATCAATTCAAATATTCACCTTTAAATTACTAGAAGATGCTTGTTCCTGAGAAAGCAGAGTGTGCTCTGTGTTTATCGGGAACAGGCTGGCTTGTGGAATGTGTATTGCTTGCTTGTTTTGCTTTTGTTTTTCAGCTCAAGGAGGTTATTGACACCATTTGCTTAGCACTCCACAGAATTGCTGAGCCCTGCATTACAGTGAAAAAAAATCCTTCATTACAGAAAAATACATCCCTTCAGCTAGAAGGAGGCAGTAACAGGACCAGCACACAGTTTAAAGAAATACTGCATTATAAACAGGTTGTTACGACATTTGAATCTGTAATTTTGAGAATGTAGTTTCTTGTTCTTCAGTAAAAGGTTAAAAGGAAAGATTCATAGGACCATAAGAACAAGACCAGATAATTAGCATATTTACATTTGGGAAGGTAATGGTCCTGTGTAGCAATTTAAAACATTTTCCTCAGCTAACCCACAACAGAAATTATCAGCCTAAAGGAGACGTCAGCAGCATTTGTTCCAAACAATCAGCTCCCTTACAGAAAAGTAGGCTTCTTAGAAACTTGTCAGTTCACATCAGATCATTTTCAGCTAGGATGGATCTTCCTGGTACTTTGTAGGCTGAGATTGTAATCTTGCTGAAGAATTTTCAGGAAGCCACAGAATGATAACATCTTTGGAAGGAAAGATGTAGCCCAGAGTGGATGGTAAGAAGACTTAGTTCCCTGCAACTGCTCCACCTATTTCAGGAGTTGACTCAAATATTTCTCCTGTTTCACAACTTGACTTTCTGCCAGGCTGTTGGCTGAGGGCCAGCATTCCAATTAGGACCAAGCTGGAAGACAGCCGGCAGGTCAATGCCTGTCCCTGGACACCAAAGGCACTGTTAAGATAAAATCTTAACCGCATTCTTGCCAAGATCAGACTGCAACCATCATTTACTCATTCCTCATCTTTCATACTGTTGCAGCTGGATTTGTACATCTGAAAGTTCGGAGATAATAATGTGTGAAGTCTGAATGAACTTTTTCATATTGGAAACAACAGGGAAGAAGCTCTATGAGCAGAAGCAGCAAAACTGACAGTCAAAGGACTCTCTTATGCAAAAGATACCTTAGTGGATGGAGTTCACGTGATCAAAGTAATTTCCATCTTTATGGCACATTTCTTTGTCTAAGCACTAGGAAGCATTGCAAACAACCTATTCACACAACTGCCATTGGAAGTAAGAAAGCAGCATTATTCTCATATTACAGATGGCAATATTGAGAGAGATACTTTCAAGCCACAGAAAACAGTAATAGCTGGGACTGGATACTCAGAATATCAGGTCATCAACCCTCGTCCACAGCTTAAAAGTCACATTTTCATTGAACTGGGCCAGGCAGGTTACTCACATAGACTCCACGAACTGACCACCTCTGTAAAACAATAAAACAACACAAAAAATCCCTGCCTAGTAGATAGGGAATTGAAGTGCAAATATATTTTGTCACACAGGAAGTTTATGGAAAAGGCAGGAACTGAACCAGATGTTCAAAGATCTGGCCCAGTGCCTTAAGCACAAAATAGTGCTTTTAACTCATAAAAGTGCTCTAGACAAAACTGCTCTTTCTCACCTTTTATGATCTGGTTTAGTAAAGAGAATAGAGAAAGATCAAGAAGTATGCTGTTAACCCAAAGCCTACTCTGTGATAACAGAACATGCTTTGATGACTATGGAATGTTATTTTGCTTTTACTTAAATGGGGGGGGGGGGGGGAGAGAAGAAAGTGTCTGTTTTGTGGAGACAATTTCCAGACTTGGTTCTGCTTTCCTCCTTTCCCTCTGTAAACTCCTTTTTTCTTTGATACGTCTTTTCCAAAATTACTCAGGGTCGACCCATATGGATGGTACTGGATAAACTGCCTAAGCTGCTTTTCAAACACCGCAAATAATTGTTGTGAAAACTTGATAGGGCAACTACATGGCTCTATTATCTACACTTCCCAGCCTGCACTGGGAAGAAATCTGTTTTAAAAGCATTGTTTCTCTAGAACATGCAAATAAATTTGACTAGAGCAGCTGTGCAGAGAAATACTGTTGTGCTGTCAACTCCTCACCCCTCTGGACTCAACCTGGCCCTGATAATTAGCCTTGGCTCCCGTGGGAACAGAAATGCGCTGACTAAACAATTGTTCCTGTCATCCGGGTTTCCTACTGTGCTGGGAGTTCTTTACTTTAATTTCATTAACTGCCTTAAAGCTCAGCCATGTGCAAAATGTCATCTTTTTTTCCAACAAAATCTGCATTAAGGTAAATGCAATTGTTTAATAGCCTAGTTAGTGGGGTGAAGTGAACAAAGAGCTGCACGACAGGTTCTTCATGTGAGTGAGTGCCAATTCAAATCTATTTAACTACTGTAAATTGATTTGAAGGCAGCACCAGATGTGCCACTAGATTTCCATTTATTCCTCACAGGAAGTCAATGAAATGCATGTTGTCTGGAAATTGTCCCAGGGAAGCAGATGTGATGTGTTTATCGAGGCTTTGACTAAAGACCAATCCTTGAAGCTTCAGATAGGAGTTAAGGGTGCTCAGCATCTCCCAGGAGACTCCCAGCATAATGGTAGGCCACAGTGTAAGTGGAATCTGCTTTGTGTAATAGGACATAGGTTCAAAAAGTCTTTTGAGTAATTCTGTGAATGGAAGACTAAAATCAAAATCAAATCAGATATTTAAACCATAATAATTCTTTCCTACTGAACCCAGATGAGACTACTTTGCTTCAATGATCAACATCGTAATTCTCCAGTTCAATTTTCTTTTCTTTTGAAAAGTTCATTTCCTGTGGCCGTTTTCTAAGATCTCAACGTTTACAGGAAACCTAACTCTCTAACACATCCCAGTTGGAGAGAGTTTCCACTGCTCACAGAAAGGTACTGAAAGGTACAAAAGTTCAAACATACTCAGCTGCAAATGAGCTCACCCTCACCAGTTCTCTGCAGCTGATTATAATAAAAACATCACCTCCCATGTGACCAGCTCTTGCCATTGAAAAGCAATAATGTCATCTCCGGTGGGATCCTGAATGACATACAGCTAGTATTAAAACACAGATATTTCTCCAGATTTCCCTGCAGCCTGTAATTTCCTTTAGTGGAAGGACTATGCGATCGAGCTGAGTTTAAAAAGGGTAAAGGAATAAACACTCTATTAATATTCAAAGGAAAAAAGAAAAGATGACCACCTTAGTAATACAAATTGTAGCTTGGCAGTTGGGGTAAACACATGGGACTCCACTGATAATAAGAGTTGATTTTTATTCTTATTTATTATATAGGAAAGTATATGGCTTTGAATAAAAAAGAGTTGCTACTAGCATTTATTCCTTCAAGCTAAAAATGTTATTATCAAGTCTGATCAAATAATCCCTGGAAATATTAGCTTTATTGGGCATTTGATCAAGCCATCAGAGCATTCAGATGAGCATCTGTAATACAAAAAATTTGCCTTTCTGTACAAGAATGCTATTTCCAAGAAATATCACAGATTTCTAAATTCTGCTGTGCCTGGTGGCCTCAAGGAAGAGCAGAGGCATTCCTATGAAAAGAATAAAGGGCAAAATACTTGCTGAGTAGCTGTCCTTGCTCATTATAGATGGGTGATTACTTGCCTAGCATTTAATTTGTGGCATTCTTTTCTTCCTTTCTAGAAAAAAAGGACCGTTATATTATGCATATCTGTCATGAAAGAAGAGGTGAAATACTGTTACTCACAAACAAAAGAATTCAGATATCCTTAGGAACATCAGATAAGGATTACAATATACCCCAGAGTTTGCTTGAGACAACCAAAGCCGTGGGGAGGCTATGCAATTTCCAGACGCTCCTCTCAGCTAGATTCCATCATCAGGCAGGGACATGTGTTGTAATAAAAATGTAATATCATCCTTCATGGTTTTAAGAACCTACTCTCTGAGTAGGCAGTATTTACATAAAGCTAAGAAAGGAATCTCTTTAGAAATATCCCACCCAACCTACAGAGTCTGAATGCAATAAACATTGTCGGTAAATATTCATATTGAGTCAGATTCTTTTGGTACACAGACAACAGATTTTCAAAATAAAGGACACTTATTTTAACAGAGCAAGAGGAATTGCTAGCATTGCAGACTAATCAGTGCATTGGAAATTGCTGAGTAGGTATTGCTTTATCTTCACAAAACCCAAACAAACCTTAGAATGTGTATTAGCTGCTGACAGTTTAAATAACTTCCCTGAAGCCATTTACAGCTCTTCCCAGCTCTTTATTATTTCTCTGAAGAGAGATCACTGGACTAAGTGGGCCTGAGAAGATGCATAACTTACAGTGTACCATCTATCATGATTTGGTAGGATTACTTTTAAGAGGCTACAGAAAGTGCAAAGTGGGCCTACACTTGACACACAGCTCAAAATGTGAGGAGGAGAGATGGGGCATTTGAAAAGTCTTCAAGGTACATTACTGCTGCCCATACCATCCATACTGAGGCAACACTTATTGGGGTACTTTAGAGATACACATGGCTCTGGGAATTAGCCATCATTGGCAAAAACATGAAGGACCAACCAGAGAAACTAACATTTGCCAGTGCTCAGAAAGGTTGGGCTAAACCCTCTGTGCTAATTCCCCGTAAATCCTCATAGGATCTCAGTAATGTGCATCCACTATAAAATTATGTCTACCATGCTTCTCCACAGATAAAATACTCTTATCAAACATATTCCTTTTATGCACAAATAATACCATACTCTGTTTTAAAATTATACTTACTGGTCATACCACAAACTGCTACAATGTCCTGCTAAAACATGGTTGTGTGTGCTACATACTTGCCTTCAACTGCTGTGGCATATAGCGGTTTGACTTATGCTATGATATGTGTTGGATTGATTTGAATGTCAATAACTCACCACATGGCACTCTTACAAAGTGCATTGGCTTGTGCGAAGTTGGTCTTGTTTCTGTGTTTCATTCTCCAACAGTGTTCTGACCCAACTAGAACTGAAACCTTATTTGTACTTAAGGTAACTAATTCCCTAAACCGTTCTACAATAAATAATTATGATTTTTGATTCTGTATAGTTCTTAATTTGCCATCTGGTACTTTTTAAAAGAAAAATAGCTGGCATGTATGTACACAATCAATTTGGTATGGTTTCCAAAAATGTTTAGCTTTGGTCTAACTTAATGCTAGTCATGTTTGAAAACCCCACCTGCCATGAATTATTTTTGCTCTTTCCTGCTTGTGGAAGAAAAGAAGCACATAGGCTGAGGAGGAGGAAGGTTAGCCAAAAAGGTCTGGAGACACAATGATGTTGACTGGAGCATAAAAGTTAAGATGACATAAGTCTAAGAAAACAAGTTACTGGTAGGAATTTTTCATTTGTTACACTTCTTTCATATTTTCTTAAGGAATAGCTGACACCCCCCCAACTGAAAAACCAACCCAGAATCCACAAAGAGCCATCAATGAAAGATCAATTTCACTACAAGGTGACAGACCTAATGCTCAGTGCCCATGAAGAAGATGTTGCATGCAACAAGTTTAAGAGGTCTTCATATACCTCACTAATTGAAAATAGTATACCAAATCCAAAGTACCAGAATGACATGGGCCAGCATTAGCAAGGAACACAGTAGGCAACTCTCAAGGTGAATCTTTCACAAACTAGCCAGATGCATTCCCTTACCAGGTAAGAATGCAAAAAGGCTGAACCTTGAAAGGCCTTAAAGTCCTGGGACAGGAAATCTGTGCATATGTCTCAGGAAACCAAAGGCTCTTTGAGCACAAAACTCAATTTAAAAAGGTCATAGGGAAACTAACTCGTGGTTCAGGAGAGAAGTACAACAAAATAGGAGGAATTATGTTACCTCAAGAGTTACAGATCTATCTGGTAGAAGAAATTGTTTATAATCTTTATTTATAATCTCTCATTTTGTTGGCCAGACCTGGACTCCCTGTAAAGCTTAACAAAGCTTTGCCTAGCTGCTAAAGCAGTGGTACTACAGATTCTAAGCTAGGAAAGCCATCTTATCTATAACTACTTCTTGCCTAGAAGGTGTTGACTACAGTTTTGAATTTCTAGGTATGAAAGATGGGAATAGACTTTTTTTCAGATCACAGAACAGTCCATTTGACAGAAAGAATTATTTTAAAACCAATCTTTTCATTAAAGCAGCCCAACTTGGAAAAACTCTTGTCACTCTCTTTTAAAAAAAAAAACCCTAACTTAAACAAATAGGACTCATGCAAGCAGGGAGATAGAGTACTGCCCAGGCTATATACAAAAGAAAACTAAATGCTTTTGTGTATAATTTTTCTGCAGATTCTGAGTTGGTGTGAGGTAGGTGTGTGTCAGGACACAGCAAAGGCCAGCTGTTCCCTAAGGGCTGGGGAGCTGGGAGCCAAGCATGATAACAAGGACAGTAGGGCAGGGGCCTTATCAGCCCCATGCTACCCGAGTGAGTTGAGCAGGGCCAGCCTGGGCATGGAAGCCACGGATAGCCCAGAGCCTGGATCATATATGGGGATGAGGTAGGTATGAGGGGTTTAGAGCAATTCACTGCATCTTATGAATTAGGCAGTAAGTTCTGCTGGTCAATCCCTAGGTAGAAAGGAAGCACCAGCCACCTCCTATGATTATCCTCTGTGAACAGCAGTGCAGAATCTGCAGCTTATCTCCTTGCCAGGATTCTCTCTACCTGCCTGCAGGGGTCATATTTGTTTAAGGTAAGTTAAAATATGTTGTAGGACAAGGACCCTGTTTTCCTGTGTGCTTTCTAAGGGTGGTGCAGTTCCATGATTCCCATCGTGGTCAGTCCATGGAAAAGCAACATTAAACAAAAAGCAAACTGCAGGCAACACAGCATGTTTGTCTGCCTGTCAGGCTCACAATTAACTTCTGTATTGTCTGTGTCTGTGAGAAATGTTAGAAGGTTTCCCAGGTACCCTGGAAGGAAGAACACAGGCACAACAGCAGCTTTGTGAGTAGGGTGATCATTAAAGATTTCTGCCAGTGATAAAACATATGCTTAAATTTTATTTCACTGCACAACATTCAGTAATGAGACCAGGTATTCCACTTGAAAAAGGTAGGGAGGAATCTTCCATTGACTTTAGTTGTTGGGTGAAGAAAGGAGGAATTAAATAGAGCAACTTTTGCATTGAGACAATAGTTAGGCTAGTGCTGCTCTCTACTGGTGAAGAACACGCATTGACCTAGAAGTGCCTGGTTACTTGTGTTAGCAATGCTTGAACGGTATGCGAGCTATTTTAATAAACTTTAAATTAAACGAAAGCTGTAATAGCTATACAAACTAATATATTGTCACTATTAAAATTAAATACTTATCATTTAACTTTTGTGTGTGTCTAAAAACTTGATTCTGTCTTCAGACTTCAGTTGCTTCAAGTAAATCCAGCAGCTTAATGTAAACAGTCTGCCACTACTGTATAAGCAGGAAAATGTTTCCCATTGGTAATAATTCTCCTTCTTCCTTTCTTTTTTATAGAAAATTCCATGAACTTTCACTTAAATGGGAATTTGAATGGTCTGAATTGTAGCTGCAAATTTAGAGGCCACATTGAAGAACGTTTGAAAATGGGCTCCCAGAGGTTTACTTTAGGAATGGCTAAAATCATACCCATTTGCTCTTCAAAACAACAACAAAAAGTGCTGCTCTATTTATTGTATGACACAGGTACTTTCAACTACTTAAAGATGGATGGTCATAGAATCACAGAAGCATAGAATAGTTTGGGTTGGAAGGGACCTTTAAAGGTCATCTAGTCCAACCCCCCTGCAATGAGCAGGGACATCTTCAACTAGACCAGGTTGCTCAGAGCCCCATCCAACCTGGCCTTCAGTGCGTCCAGGGATGGGGCATCTACCACCTCTCTGGGCAACCTGTTCCAGTGTTTCACCACCCTCATCATAAAAAATTTTTTCCTTTTATCTAGTCTGAATCTACCCTCTTTATAGTTTCAGATTGTAGAGATTCAGTCTTACTTAAGGTGAGGATAAGAAGATAAATATAATGCTCAGAATTTAATCTTGGATAAAATAATAACTGAGTTTGTGTCTCTGAGCCATGGCTGAACTAGGTGACAGGCAAAGATAAGAGCATTAGCACTTTCAATTAATGTAGGAAAGTGGCCAATAATGTCTTGCTATCTTTTCCTGTGTATCTCGAAACATGAGGTGTTTCAGAAGTGTGCTCAGAAACTAAATGCAACACCGCGCCTCACCACACCCACACGATATATTCTTATGGTAGTTCTCCCAAGCATCTTCAGCACCCTTCTCTACAGCCTTTTTTCACAGTTATATCTACTGTAATCTGGATGCCCATGTATTCACTACTTTCATTTAAAAATCCAGCTATGAAACACAATCCACCTTAAGTAAAACAGAAAAAAATGAAGCAGTAGAGTGCCTATACAAGCAAACACCCCTTTCTCTTTCAGCTTCTGTCTCAGCAGGCAACTCGATGGGCAGCATTTATTTAAGCAGAGATGCTTGCAAAGGTCTTCTAGGACAGGCTGACAATGCTTTTTGATAAGTATGGATTGTGTTTGTGTGGTCCTCTCCCTCACTCCACTCACGTAACTAAGCGAACAGTGGAGCACCAGTTCAAATGGTGTTTGCTGAGCCCAGCATGGTCACCCAGCTAACTGCCTCCATGGAGTAAGGTAACAGCAGTACTATATATTCATGCGGAATGACAAATGAGTCTCCAAAAGATATTAGGAAATGTCCTGCAGTGCCTTGTTTAACTGCAAGAGTAAACTGCAGATGGGCACAGCACACAGGCAGCATTCATCACAAACAGATTGCTCATTGTTTTACCTAAAGTGAGATCTAGGAAGTTCAAACATCCCCCTCTCTCTTGGAAGGCTTGGGTCACAAAGTCTGTTGTGGAACTCTGCATAGAGCCAAAGAATTTACAGCTAGACAGTCTCAAGCACAGTGGCCTTCATGGTCCAATTGCTGAATCTATGTAATGATTTTAATTCTTTTTTGACTTTTAATGTGTGGCTGTGATACAAGTTCAGTACTTTGTTCTACGTTTCTCTGTGGCAGCCCTGTTTCTTGCCATCCTCAGGAAGGATTCACAGTGATTATGAACAGGCTTACAGCTTCTTCTGTGGTAATCATGGCAGCATACCAGGGCTGATGAGAAACTCCAAGAGTTCAAGAAAGAGTTGCCCCTACTGTGATGCAGTTTAAGACTATCAACTTTTTTTTCCCTACTTACATGAAGGTTCCTGAGCTATAGTGCTGCCCAGAAAGAGCTGTAAACTACCACCAGAAAGGAACAATTTAGCCTCAGGGCAATCCAGAGGGTGCATGACACAACATAAAGTGCCTTCACATATCCCTAAGCTGTGTTTGCACTGAACAGAATTACACCCTGAGGACAGAAATGGAACTGATGAAAATGTCATCTTTGTTGTGTTTGCTTTCTGAGAAAAAAAAAATCCACTAGAGGTTATCAGAGGAACAATTTTATTTTTAGAATACTCTTGTTCCCATGAAACTCAAGAGAATTTTTATCTTTGACTTGAATGAGAACAAAACATTGCCCTTGGAGAATGTCTTCTTACATTACCAAAAAAGAAATATGATTAGGAAAACCTGTGGAGTATATTTTCTCCAGTGAATTGCTCTTGAAGAAATATATCTATAGAGAGAAGTATTTATGTTAATTCTGAGACATTATTTTGTCATGCTGTTAGTTTTATAGGGTACTGGTTTGCAATTTCTTCCAGTGCCTATTAAAATTAAAGGGGATCACAAGTTTTTAGTCAGCACTGGATTAGAGGAGTGAGTGCTCTTAGCAGAATTTTACAGATGAAAGGAGAGAATATGATTTTATTAATTTGTTCAATGCTTTTGGAATAAATTAAAGTATCTTCTAACACATACAAATGTAAGGAAAGATAAAGATAACAATCCCATCCAACAAAGCTCTATACAGCTCAGATCTGGAAAAGCATTTGCAGATTTATTGGAGATTGTGTATTTGCCCTTGCATAGCATTCCTTATATTGAAGAAGCCTTCACATTTTTTTCCTTTCTCTAGTAAGCCACAAAACAAAGGTTGTCTTTAGTCCAGGGTTTGTTAAAGCACTGACAAGCTACACTAAAACTAAAACTCATCACTCCAAACAAAAACACAGTTAAAACTGACAATAGACACCTTTAAAAATGTCTTTTCAAGCAACGATTGAATAAAAGAAACATATCACTAGAAGATAATTTTCCTGTATTGGCATTTTGCTACCATGTAAACCTAATTTCAGAGATTGTCCATCTAGCAGTGGAGAGGTGATTAGTCTCCAGGTCATTAGTTCTGTGGTAGAGAGAACTGACTGGTTACAGTTAAGGTTACAATTATGTCTGGGATTAGGGTTGATGCTTTGGAGTGGTGGGGGTGAGCTGTGCAGCTACAGTTAGGGTTCGGGTTCAGGAAAAGAAGAGCTCGACAAATACATTTACTGTGGGATCTTGTCAATGTGGTAAGTCTAGGATGAGGACTGGTGATGATGGCAAGGACTTATGCCTTCTGGGTAGTTGTGATAGGAACTGGTGGCAAGAGTGTTATTATTAAAGGCAGTACAGAGGTTGGATGCATGATCTGGATTTAGGAATGCAGTCTGTGGAATTGTATTTATCACTGTACCACAGCTGCACTTATTTCAGATGTTTTTTTATAGGAGTGAAGAACCGATGATGCATCCCAGAGGCAACAGGAGTGACTAACTATAATGAAAGTGACCGTCTTGTTTGCGGTTAGGATTAGGACTCTGCAAGGCCAAGGTGGGAGATCTGCTTTTAATATGGGGTCCTGGAGAGGTGTAATGATGTCTGAAAGGATGGTTGGCTCTGATCTGGGAATTGATAAGTCTGTAATGAAGAAAATGGTTGGAGTTAGGGGGCAAGAAAGAAGAGGACAGAGAACTGGGAGTATTAATGAATCCTGTCCATCACAGGGAGGGCTGAAGTTGGCAAGGAAGAGTGCAGTCTGTATGTTATAGCACTGAAAAGAGGATTGGTAGGATTATTATTATGATAAGATATTATTAAGATTAGGGTTGGGTGAAGGATCAGGCTTTAAGAAAGCAGAGGTTGTAAACAAAAATTTATTCCTGAAGCCTACCAGTCTTTTACTCTTCATTTAGGGGTGATTTTGCAGCAATGAACTGTCAATGATTAAGCTGTGACAGGACTACAGATAAAGCATCTGGCAGTTATGCAGAGTTCGGGGTAGAAGAGGACAAAGACCTGAATTTACCCATAGGTCCTACAGAATTTAGAGACAGGTCGGAGCTGATGCCGGAAAGCTACTTAGCTTGGCATTAATTTGGAAGTTTGTGGCCATTGTTAGTCTGTCCAGAAGCCTATCCTAAGGGTAGCAGTCCCTTTTTCTGTGAAAGCAAGCATGGAGAGCTAAACTGAGTGTTGGATCCTGTCAATCTGAGAAGGGATGACTGTGGAGAGGGTTAGTGCTTGCAGAGGTCAACAACATCTGGATAGCATTGGCTTAGGAGAGGGTGAGTAAGGTTACCTGCAAGTGAAGGCCATATTTTGATATCTGGTTTCTGTTCGGAAAGCAGAGGTGCCTGTTGCTGGATCCTGCCAAGCCTCAGGTTCTGGTTTCAGGACTAGTTCTCTTAGCAGTGAATAATGTATAATTCATCCTGTGACAGAAAGCAGTAAATGGGCTAAGGATGTTAGAGTGTTAACTGTTAGTGTGGCTTAGGATAACAGGTCTGTCTGGTAAAAGATGGTTAAGGTCTTGGTTTTACATTAGTTCCTTAAGAAGCTAAGGCAGAAGACCAAACTTTGGTACTGGAGAAGTCAGTCATTGTGGTATGAACTCTGTAGTACAGATCAGTATTGTATTTAGAAAGCATCATTAATGCTTATGTTACAGTCCAGAAAAGGGGAGGCTAGAAGAGCAAGTTAGTAGGTGGACCTACTAAGTCCTGTGGGAATAGCATGTGGGCTATTATTTGTAGTGAGCTGTGTGTTTCTCTCCAAACTTAATTTTTAGGGTGTCCAAGTTGGTGGCTTTTTATTTTGTTTATTGGCTGAAGTTGTGTTCAGGTTTAAGGTAAAGAAAGCTGAATTTAGATACTCAAGTTTCTTGCAGGATCCTAACAGGTTGTGGCTGGTCCTACCTGTGAGTAATGGATGATCAATGCCATGGCAGGAAAAGTTGAGTGGGTTTGGATATGGCGACCAGTAGGACTGAATTTGGAGCGAGGGATCTGTGCAGCAAAATTCAAATATTAGTGTGGTTTCTTGCAGGGCATTGAGGCCTAGAACAAGGAGTGGTTCTAACACAGGAGAAGATCTTTTTGGAATTTATGAAGAAATTTAGACTGAATGTTAAAATAGCCGTGCAGGAAAGCAAGGGCTGCAAAGATCAGCTTATTATTGGAGTCTTTCAGTTCTGCAGGGCAGGATGAAAGCTACTGTTAGAAGGAGCGTATGCTTTCTGCATGGGCAAGTAAAGTTTTTACTGAGAGGAGAGCAATGGTTGCTGCTATGTTTTAGGTAAACAGAGTCTGAAAAGCTTGTTCCATTGCTGTGTTCTGTGAGACCAATAATTCCCATTTCACTGTTGATCTTTTCAATTGTGAAGAGCAGGTATGTAGTACGTGACAGAAACTGGGGCATGAATAAAACTCTAGACAAGATTTTAAATTGGGATTTTCTTTAGGTCTTCAGTAATTGCTCCATGTTCAACATGGGTTTCTATAAAACCGAGATGAAGACTGACATAAAGAAAGGTGAATTACTGTTCATTTCAGTATGGCTGAAAAGGCGGATCTGGAGAAATGTGATGCTGCCAGTTCTGTTGGGGTAGGGTAGGGACTGGACTTGGGGATGGACATTGGATTTACACCTTCTGGTTATTTTGGGAGCAGGTATTAACAGGGGTCTGATGAAGGATAAGACAAGACTTTTGTGATCCCTTTATGGATTATTTTTGAGACTGGATAGAATTATTTTCTATAAAGAAAAGAAAGCAAGCAAGAAATCACAGTTTTGAGCTGTTTGTGAGGCTGGTAAATAGCATTGCCATTGTTTCATCCTATTCATGCATGTTTCATTTGAGCATTTAAAAAGAAATATTTATATTCTTTCTTTTTTAAATTTGAAATGTATATATATTTTAAAATGTCAGAAAAGGTTTTTAAACCAAACACTAAATGAAATACTTATAGCTGGGACAAAATGAATGCTTACATTAACCCGCATTTTTTATTTTATTTCCTGTGTCAGGTTTTCCAAAATAATTCTTTTTCCCCAACTTTTCCATTTGGCCAACTAGGCTAAAAACTTTTTTCATAGTGCTAAATTCCTTTGCCATACCAGGTTTAACTTCATGCATGGAGGCTGATACAGTACAAAAATTAAAGAGAAAAACAGAATCATCCATAGTATTAGTGAAAAAGTAAACACTTCAGCTGTTTTCTGTATCACCATAACACAACACAGAGGAGCACATGAGATGTGTTAATAGGGTACTCTGCATAAGCTTCCACTGTTCATCTCTGTTGCTTTCCTTGTTTTGCAGGTGAATGCAAGGTTTCAACATTCAGAGTCGTCCTTCTGGCAAACGTTATGAATATTAAATATTCATGTATGAAATCTGTTCAGATCCAACCTTGGAATCATTTTGAGTTTGTTTATGACCAATTAAAATGCCATATAAATTTCAGATTCTGCCATCTGAGTAGCCTGAATGCAGAGAATGAAGGACAATATCCTGTACTCCTAATTTAATTTTCCCATCAGTGTTTGTTTGAACTCTGTCTGTGGGTCAGGACAATGGATGTCTGTGCAAATATTTTCTGCTTACGCCAGCCAGGACTGTGTGCATAATTCCAGCTAAAATTTCAGCGACAGTTTATAGTCAGTTAAGCTGACTTTTCCCACATAGAAAATAACACTTTCAGATTGAGAACTTTATTAATGAGCTATATGTGTCACTTGCCTGTGGCAGAGCTTTGATTTTATGTGAACTGGACCCCCCTCTGGCTCCAGATCTCAACTGGAGTTTGAGGAATCTTATAACCTTCAGAAAATGAAATTTTATTGAACTTGGAACAGTCCCACAAGCATCAGAGATTTACTGTGCACACAGAGAAAACAGAAGATAAGTAAACGGCAGAAGAATGTAGTGAGTCACCTAACCTGCAGAAAGAAGGTAAAACATGTGGAGGAAGACAGTAGCAGGTAGAGGATGCAGTTTCCCCTTTGGGTCAGCTGGACGTGTTTTTGCCATTAACTTCTAAATTTCACCTCTGAGTCCAAGCATCATCAGCCTTGAACTTGTGAGTGACAGGGAGGTGGAAAGGGTACTTCCATGCTTCTCAGCCTGGAAAAACAAAGTGGGAACGTCTGCCAAAGAAATCTGGACACTTTGGATTTTCTTGAAATACCCAAACATTGTTATTTCCTCTGATTTTGTATGCAGTATCTGAAAGAGATTGACTTGTAAGTGTTCCCATGGTCTTTGTGTACACAAAGAGGAATGAGACATTTTCAATGACATTTATTTTAGACTGATGGAAGGAACAAAGAGCCAGGCAGCTTCCAAGAGGGTGTTTCCTCAGCGTGACCCTGAACATAGTTTGAGAACAGTCTGGCAGCTCGCTCTGAGCACAGGCACAGCTCCTGGAAACTGAAAAAGTGCCTACTATGAGCAGTAGACAGACATGGCTGTCCGCCTCTGTGGGCAAGATCATGCAGCAAAATTCAGATATTAACATGGAAATGTCCTCAGAACAGGGACAGCTGGAGTCAGCATTTTGGTTTGGATCACTAAGAGAGAGGCCCATTGGAGAGACAGGCCCATTTGCAAAAGCTGGATGCATAGTCAGATTTCAGGCAACTTGAATGCTCAAAAGAGACTCAGAAATGGGCAGTGGTTTAGGTCCTTAGAAACACAGCAAAAAACAAGTGTTTTTATATTTTTACTGCCAGTACTGTGTACAGAATAAATGTGAAATAAATTCAGATAACTCCCATTACAAAAGAGAAAACTAATTCCTTTCCCACACTGTGTCTCATACCAAGACCACTTTGAGCACTGACCACTTCAAACCTCCACCTGAGTTGCAATCATTTGTAAACAGTTTCAGGCCCAGTCTGCTCCGTCTGCATTTGACATCACTTCAGTTTTTTGCAGGACAGTCAGTGCTGCTTTAGGTAAATACTCCATCCAATCCCCTTCTAATATATAACTCTTTTGGTTCCCTCATAAATTAGACAGAAACTAACAGAAATTTAATAAACATGTTGTAGATCTCCACTTATTGAAACAGTAACATCCAGAGCAACTGGCAGATTTACACAATCCTCCAGGTGTAGGCTTGGTAGGAAGATCATGGTAGTTCAAATTTTACTCATTACAGAGCAGAACATGAAGAATATGTATCATGCTTAAGAGAAAACCAAGAATATTTGAAGTAACTGGTCATTGTCCAGCTTACTTCTCCTTCTATTATAGAGAAGTTTGTTCATGGCTAAGATCCTATTTCTATGTAATCCAGATTCTTCCAGCCTATTTCTACAACATCAGTTTACTGGACCTTTCGTGATGATTCCAGTCTTCCTATGTTGCCGAACTATGGAGTTTTTCAGTCATGATTTTCTTTAAGATTGAAATTGGAGAGTGATGGAGTGAAGAGGAGAAAGGAAATAATACCACCTCAGAAGGAAAAATAGGAAATCTGAAGTTGGTTTTGGAAGAGAAAGTACAAAAAAACCCCACAATCTAAATGTTACATTTTGGCAGTATCAAAACAAAATTATCTTGACTGCAGAGTGGAAGTGTTTGGCTCTGTTTGCCGCCTTCTACATATATTTGAAGTCTAGGAATACTGAATCCTGGAAGACTGAGTTTTCAAATTGTAAGAAGGAGCCTTGAAGCTGTCTGGATTCTGAGCTCTATTTTAGAAAAAAATTGCTCAAGACCTTACTTGCTGGCACCTTTAACATTCTTGTCCCCAAAGCTATTCAGATAGTGAATGTGCTCCAGAGCTGTGACTCAGGAAATGAGGGCTCCCAGGTGAGTTTTTCTCACTGAGTAAATCCAGCCAAAATCCAGGTTTAGCACCAGAGCAAGCTTCTATTGGAAGCATGTTAGTGTAATGATGGATCCCTCTGAGATACACTGGGATAACAGCCATGATGACATTAGCTCTTCCCAGTCAGTTTTCCTCTGCCTCTGTTCAGTGACCCTCAAATAAACAACATGAAAGCTGACAACCACATTCCATGAACATTACTTAAGACAGATTTCGGTGACTTCAGCTACAAACATTTCCTCCCATTTTTCTCATTGTCGTAATCATTGCATGACTTCAATAGCTGTAAATACTCACTATCACAATCGGTTTAACCTATCTGTTTTTACCAGCCAATCTATCTGCTTCTAATTTCTTTTTGCTTTCAAAACAAGTTTATGTAACAGGCTAAGATGGATTTTTGTAATTCCAACAACTCCAGACAACTAGACTTCTATGGATCTCAATCACTTGTAGATACTAATGGGATAATATCTCTAAATGAAACTTTGTCGTGATAGCAGTGTGGCAGGCCAAACTGCATAAATGAAGGGGCTGCAGAGCAATACTTGGCAGAAAAAACCCAGTATATTGAAGAATTATAACTGTTCGGTTCAGTATACCAGGACAGAAGTCCAAATGGAAAAGGACTGGCATTAACACATTTGGAATTGGAAGGGGATGCCTGACTTCAGCTCATTTTGTTTGTCAGCATTTCTGACTCTCTGGCTGCAAGGTCTGCAGATCTGCAGATCTGGCTTTAAAATGCATTTAAACGAAGCTGAATGGCAGCATGTCTGCTGAGGGGAACATTTCTGCCAAGAGGAGGGAGAAGAAACAGCAGCACCTGCCATGTCATTTATAGCAGCTGTCACCTTTCTAAAGCTACCAAATTCTCTTTCCACCTACAAAAGTAACTCTGTTTTCTTCTCACCCCTCCAGGCATTTGAAATATTAAGAGCCAGTGCAGTTGTCTTTTTTTCCCTTACTCTGTTCCTTCTAGCTTCCTTTCCTTATTACTTTATATGTCTATCAACACAGTCTGTTCTGTACCATTTTCCCAGCTACTGAATGCAGGACTTTGTAAGAAATTCTCAAAACAATTGTAATGGATAAACTGAATTCCAGATTAAAAAAAAAAAACAAACCACAAACCCATATCTCAAGAGTTCTGTATCTCTACAATCTTCGGAAGCATTTCAGGACAATGTCCAAAATATGTAATGCAGTTAAGATACTGCGTTCTTGAATTGGAACAGTTGAGACTAATCCTCTTCAATGCTCTAACTCAATGATAAATATTTCTAATGGCTGTATCTATTGCAAACTTGGGGCTCCTTGTATCTGGACACGGTTCCTATCAGACAGTTTAAAGCCTTGGATTAACTTTCAAGCAATCAAAGCATTAACTCTTTTTGATTGTGAAGAACTAACTTCCCCAGCAGTAAGTAAGTATATGGCTCTTGGCTAGTTCTTAGATATATTTTATATCTTACAAATGAGGAAATAGAGACAAAGAAGTTTGGGTAAGGTTCACAGGCAGTAAGTAGCTGCAGTGATCACAACCCCGGGAGAGCCTTGCTCCCCACTCATGCACTGCCCCTGCACTGGCAGGACTGATGCTGTTTGCTTGTTCTTGTTTTGTTCTGAAACAAAAAGGCACGAAGAGACCAACTATTGGGAGCAAGAGCTTGTAGGAAATTGCATGTTTTAATTTACTTCACCGGTATTTGGCAAGTAAAATTTTTGATAGTTTATATGACTGCATTTTCAAACATAAATGAAATACACCAACTGTGCCCAGAACTAGCGGAGACAAATACAATGCAGCATTTATTTTCCTTAAATAAACAAAGCTTATTTTTCTCATTTTTTTCTTTCATTTTTGTATATGATCCTATACCTGTAAAAAATTAAATTATGAATGGAAACCTCTCCAGGGTGTTCAGCTGCAATGAATGCAGCATCTGCCATTTGGTATTGAAAGAAGAAAAAGCTTTTCAGTTCTTTGCAAGCCAGATGCAAAAGTGTTTGATACTGAAACTTCAAATAGAGCAGGGAGAAATGGTAGATTTTTTTAGAGGTAATATTTTTCCCTTTTGATGCAAGATAAATTTTTATTTAATTTTGAAATTTAAACTGAACATAAAAGTCTTTGGAGTACAGCCACAAATACTGAGGCTGTCATTAAATATATCTTGTTAGAGTTAAGGAGAGATTCCCTATAATGCAAGTACTTGGAATAACATCTTACCACTTCTGTCTGAAGCACAGACCTGTTTACATAAGTGGGTTGATCAGAGACAGTTTCTGGCGAAACAAATGTTCAAGAAGATTAATGACCAACACATGTTGTATTTTGTTATCTAAAACAACACCCAAATTCTCAACTGAAATCTAGGTTATGTGATGACATAGAGTGTTGGTTAGGGGTATGTCCTGGTTTTGGGGTGCTAACCCACTGTGCCCACTTTTGTTGCTCTTTGGAGAAAGCAGTCATGTTTTTGTAGAAGGATTTCACTCCATTACTAGGGAAAGGGTGAATTTTCCTTTCTGCTGTAGGGCTAAGAAATGTAGGTCTGAGAGGTGGCCCAAATGTATATGCAGAGAACATGTCATTGTTTGGTCCACAAGAAGGAAAACCACCAGATTACTAGGAAAAGCACCTCCTTCCTCATTTCAAGCCATTCTGCAGTTGTTAGGATGCCATTAAAGCTTATGGCATAGCAAGAGGTTTGGTATTACCATGGTTCAACAGAAAACACGGTAACTTGCTTCTGCTTCTGTTTGCTCTAGGCAGTTAAGTATGCATCCAGTCTGCTAAACTGGTCAACAGTCTGGAGGCCTTTTTAGACCTCTCAGTGCTACTGGTAATTAAATGGCATTGATGCAGAAACAGTGCATGCTATTCAAAAGACCAGGCACGTTCATCTATGTATTAGAGAGAAATTCAAGCCATTACATCTAGGAAGATGAAGAAAGCTACAGCTGGAACTAGCCATTAATATGGAACTAGACATCAGGTAGCAGACCTGGGTGTCCTGGTGGACAAGTTGAACATGAGCCAGCAATGTGCTTTTACAGCAAAGGCGGCCAACAGCATCCGTGGCGGCATAAGGTAGAGTGTGGCCAGTAGGTCAAAGGAAGTAATTCTTCCCCTACACTCAGCCCTGGTGAGGCCACCTCTGGAGTGCTGGGCTCCTCAGTATAAGAGAGACATGAACATACTGGAGCCAGTCCAGTGAAGCGCCACAAAAATGACAAACGGATTGGAGCATCTGACATAGTAGGAGAGGCTGAGGGCTGGCATTATTTACCCTTGGGAAAAGAAGGATCAGAGGGAATGAGGGAATTCTTAATAATAGGTATGAATACCTGATACAGTGGGTGTAAAGAAAACAGAGCCAGACTCTTCTCAGTGGTATCCAGTGGAAGGACAAGATGCAATGGGCACAAATTGAAATACAAGAAATTCCATTTAAATATCATAAAACCTTTGTTTTTACTGCAAGGGTGATTCAGGACTGGAGCAGGTTTCCCAGAGAGGTTGTGAATCTCCATCCTTGGAGATATTCAGACCCAGCTGAGTATGGTCCTCAGCAATCTGTTCTAGTTGAGCCTGCTTTGAACAGGGCGTTTGGACTAGACGATCTCCAGAAGTCTCTTCTCACCCTAAACATTGTGTGATTCTGTGATTGCAGGCTTAGCCATGCAAGTGAGTCTGATACACTGGGGATTCACTGTCCATATCACCTCTGCACTCAATACAGAGACTAGCTTAAAAAGCTGAGTATTCAAAGTCCTATGCGAGTGAATATCGCCTAGATATTTACTCCACAGTGCCATCTTTGACAGCTACTTTATACTTTACAGCTTTTGTTGTTTCCCATGTGTCAGTAGAGGAATCATGAAAATGCAAGAGCAAGAGATAGCAGAGGTTCTGGTGTACTGCCTGGCATAAGAATGACCTAACACATCATAGTTGCTGGACCTACAGCCCAAAGTCATGTCTTCTATTTGGCACTCCAAAAACTTTGCCTCACGGGCTAGCACAGCCACGCTAAGTAGTGTGCAACTTCCCTTCCCTTATAAACCTGTCAAGCTATTTCTCCTAGAGAGAGGCTAGAAGAAGAAAGATTTACTTCTGTTAGTGACTGTTTGGGGCTGCTTAGAGTCTGTAGCAACAATAACAAATACAAAATGGAACAAGTGGCACCCAAGGATTTCGCAGAACCTAACTTTCTGCTCTGCCAGATGTTGCACTTGTTCTGTCCAGGACTACATTACATATTTCAGGTTATAGGGCTGCCAGCATTAGTATTGCTTTTCCATTTTGTGTTGTTTCTCTTCAGCGATGGCACTGGCATCACTGCCAGTGAAGACTGAAGTAATACTAGCCCTTGGCCCGTACCAGGGACTTCAGAGAAGTTTGTCATGCATCAGTTGGTGGCCATCTCCATTTTACAGAGGGAAAAACAAAGGCAAAGCATAAACCAGCACGTCTATGGGCTCCAACTCATGACTGCAAGTGTTTCTAGGAGTGACAGCTGAACAGGGCACTAAACTTCAGCCCCACAGCTTACAGCCCAGTGTAAAAAAGTAAACGGTGTGATTTGGGATGACTGGGCCTAGTAGCTGCCTACACCACTGCAGTTAGGCCTGTCTATGTCAGAGCAGCATGGGAAATGTATGGTACAGTGGAAAGAGAACCCAGGACTCCCAGTTGCTGGATCTAATCTCTACTTGATGTTTTCTCCAACAATATGTCCATTCCTTGCCAACTAGTTTTAAATGATTAATTTTGTTACTGGATAGTCATATTTTGTGGGTAGCCACTAGTCAGTTTGAGTTATTCACTTTTACAGAATACTTCCTCTAGAAGGTACTGTAAACAGAATTAATTTTTAAATAGTTTGAGTTGTTTGAAAGCCATGAGCAATGGTTATTAATATTGGCACAGAATAGGTCACATGCTTATGATTCAAGGGATGGAAACCGGAACATTTTGGACAGAACTGATGTTTTTATAATTCACTTGCCTTATATCCAGACACTCTGGTGGTAGAAGTGTTAATTATACCCAAGACAGGAAACTGGGGAAGTTACAGGTACTAATACATGCGGACATGTGGTAAAATAAATCTTTAGATGAAGAAAATCATGTATGTTCAAGTAATCTAGTTTCCATTTCTTGGTTACGACATGCAATTTTATCATGCATCTCTTCTGAAAGAGGAGGAGGAAGGAGTTTGTCTCACTGAAGGCAATGGAAAGTATGCTTGATATAGCATGCACAAATATGGACATGAAACTGGGAGGCTGCACTGCTAACAGCTCTTACAGATGCAGAGAAGCATGCACCCAGATTCCCAAACAACATACAGTGATGTTTTGACTTGAAATTTCTTGCAGTGAAGCTCATTCTTGTGATAAAAAATGGCAGGTCCCCAACCAGCTAGCTTCAGGAAGCCAAGAAAGTTTGCCACTTGGTGATTGCAGCCTAGTTACCACCAGCACAACTCAACACTATTCTGCTTCCCTAAAAAACCCCCAACAAAACCAACATCTCCAAGGCTTGCCACTGTTTGGAAAGAACGCGTAACTTTTTTGCATATGTCTAGACTGGTTTACTGCTTTTCAGTGCGACTTCTTGTCATGGTATCACAGCCAGTACGTACTTTTTGACTGCTGCTGACCAAGGCCGACTGACTAGTCTTCAAAAGCAGAAGAATTTGCCAGCAACTGAGTCAGTTTAAACTGCCTGCCAGGAATTTGCTGCATGCTATACAATACATTTTTGAGTGACCTTCTAAAAACAGCCTTGACAAGAAAAAAAATCTGACATTCCCACTTGGTCTTATGCCAGGATTCTGCCATGCTCCCTTTCTCTCCAAAGTCAAAGCACTTAACCTGATGTCAGTATAAATGGCTATTCAAAATGTTATGTTCAATAAGGAGCATGACCAGGGGCTGCACGCTGGACCTTAACGAATGGGGCCTTCTATGAAGAGGCACAGGAGTCTGATTCAACAAGACACACACACACATTGCATGGGACTGTAAAAGAAATGAGGGGCTGCCTGGATGTCTAGAGTCACGAGGGTAATGCCCACACCTCTCACATCACAATCTGACCGAGAACAATGTGCCTATGGAAAACAAGTGTGAATTCTGTAGGAAATAGAAGTTACTGGTATTTAACTCACCGCTAGGTGTCACGACTTCTTCATTTTTAAGCAGACTGCTGAGTTTTTCTATGCCTAGGGGAAAAAAAAAACCCTCAAGGTGAGGGCAGGAAGCTCGTGTATTAGCCAAATACCCGGGCCGGCTCCAATCTAAATTCTTTTCAGTAAAGTCAGGTTGGTAGATAGCACATTCAAAGAAAAATGAGAAATCATTTCCATCCCTTTTGCAGATTACTGCCACCTCAGACCATACTGAAACACTAAAAATGCCATGAGTGCAGGTAGCTGTAAAGTTCAGCATGCTCAGTGCACCATGGAGTTCTCCTTGTATTTGTTTGCTGTACATCAGCCCCAGATGCAGTAGAGCTACAGCTATATGAAAGTGAAAAAAGTTTTCCCCACATCTATGAAACGACTCTTCTTTTCAGTGTGCCTAGAATAGTTGATTTTGTTAAAAGTCCTTCCCTGTTGTTACTGACAAATGCTGTACTTTTTGTAGCTTTGGAGACTGATAAATACACAGACACAAAACTATGTATATATTTTAATATATATTCACAGGAAAAACATGGGTCAGGAAATGTTAATGCAATCACCCCTCCCTATGCCATGCACTTTTCTTATGCTGCCATGCTCTCCAGGGAGGTTTCACCACGTCCTGCTTTGCTGGCTTTTCTACTGAGTGGAATGCAGTGGAAGCAGTCTGTTTTTATGCTCTCCACTGAACCGAGAATCTTATCTTCTTTCTTGCTAGTAGACAAATTGTCATCAGGGTAAGGCTGGAACATACTTGATTTTTAAGCCTGTGGACTGGACGCAAACCAGCAAAGGAGTGAGGAGCTCGCTCTCCCTCTCAAGGTTTCCACAATCCCCTTCAAATGGGATTAAAAACTTAACATAAGAGGTGCAGCCTTGTCAGGAGAAAGACAAGCAAATGCTTCATGAATGCTCTTCCCCTTCTTTCTGTATATTCCGTGTCACGTTTAATGCACAAAGGTCTGGGGTGGACATTAACCCACCAGCCCAGGAAGAAGCAGGAGACCTGGTGCATCAGACTAGGTGCTTCTGGGCACTTTTTAGGAACTTGGCAACAAGAGGGGGCTGAAGTGGCTGCCCAGTACGGGCAGATGTTTTTTCCTCTGACCCCTTGTAGAGTACACTTTTGCTGGATGATTTACAGCTTGTTCTCTGAGCCAAAGGAAAAATCCAAACATTGCTGGCTGCAGTCAGATTTTGTTTGACCTCTTAAGTAGTTTAACATGGTACTGGCCTTCTTTCCCATTTTAGGCCTTTCCCTTCCAGAATAGCAGAATAGATTCAATGATGCAGCTTCTCAAGCACCTACATAATGCCCTGGGCTGGAAGTAGTGGATGTGTGATAACTGCCTTTAAGATGAGCTCTTTTGTTCCCTTTTGGGGACATCCCAGAGAAGCACAGGAAAGCCCAGAAGGGAACCTCACAAGTGACTTTTTCTCTTCTAGGTGCAAAGGGTGTTTTTATTGTAATGTGCTATGAATTTCCATCTTCCTATTCTGTAAGTTAGGAATTTGAGAATCAGCATTTGCATGAGAATTTAAGACTACACAGTTTCCTCCATCCTTCAAAGTAAAGCCATGTCACTGGGTGGTCTTGGCACCAAGCTCTCATATGGGGCCAATAAAGGTGATTTTTGTAAGTACAGAACCCGAGAGATCTGATTCACATTAAAAATGTGTAATTAATCTACTGCATAAATTAAGATTGATTAATATTCCATATTCTGTGTTGAAGCAATACAGAAAGATTCCACCCATTAGGATTCAGTGGACATATTGGGCATTTGTTTTAAAGGGACACCATTCAACTTTTTACCTTTCTTGTCAGAATCCTTTCTTAATTTAATATTGTTCACTTAATATTCCCTTTGCTATTACAGAAAATTATATATAATTTTCTTAATATTTTTCCAGTTTATTTACCTTGGGCATTTGACAATATCTTGTGTCTAGTCTGCTTCACTTCTTTTAAAATTGGAAAGTGTAATAGTAAAACCACAGAAAAGCAGGGGAGTTCAACAGCAGGTGCTGGGACTAAGAATATTTTCCACTCATTCTCTAAATAAATGGAGTGAATTTCAAACCGCCAGAGTCCTTAATCTATAGCTGTGGTTTATCAATCACCATACCTAACAAATATAGGGTAATCTGAACATTAGATATTATTTATTTATTGCTTGTTGCAGGGAACTGGAATATCATGCCTCCATTTCTTTTCTGCCCCCTCATTTCCAACTCCTGAAGCACTGACACAAAGCCCCATGCCTCCTAGATCTCAAAACCTGCCATTTCTACAACTGTATGCTCATTCTCTTCCAAATGTATTCTACCTATGTCTTCTCTGGTGCAGATGGGTGGTTTCTGGTTCCCAGTAAATTCTTGTTGCCTTGCATAAGGACAAATTGATCAGTAGTATTTTTGCCCTACGGGAAGTAATGCCTGTCTGGTGAGAAGATACTGGAAACATCTTCAGGAGATCCAGATGTTTTGCTTTAGCCAAAATGATGTCTGGACATCAACTATGAGTAGAAGAAATACATGCTTTTTCAAGAATTTCAGGTAAACTAGATGAACTGCTCGGGAGTAAACCCTGGAGATCTGCTAATGCTCCTACAGTAGCATTATTAACACTACAAATTGGCTTGACCTGCAATACATAAATCCTACCAAAACCAGTTTACAAATGATACCTGGATTAGACTGTAGCAGAAGGCTGGGGTAGAAATTACCAGAGACTTCAGATTAAACTCTTGAACAGCAGATCTAGGGGTGGATGAGCCTCACCAAATCAGAAGCTGTCCTGAGCATATGCAGAAACACAAGTTTAGTGCTTGGGAGACCCTTTCTTGGGAAAGCTAAAGGATGTGAGTGCTTAACAAAGTCAGATTCCACACCTGGACCTGTGAAAGAGCTAGTAGCTGTTAGCTACTTTACAGCAGTGAAGGGTAGCTATCCTAGGGACTATGAAGTACTTGTACACTGTGACAAAGGGACCATGACAAGGACCTCAGACTTACATGGATCTGCTCTTATCTTATTCTCATACAACACAACCTGAAAGGTGAACTTGAAGAGGAATAGATGAATACCTGGAGGGCAAATAGTGAGACTTCATTGAAGCCTTGAAGAGAGACAACTGCGGATTCTGAATGACACTTTTGACTCCTTAGGAACAAGTTTGCTTAAAAGTGGGAGATACATAAGCATAGACAGACCAGTTTGTAGACAGGATTAAAGTTATGGTACTTCCTACCATATTATTAGAGTGCGTCCCAGTCCTTGAAAAGTTACACCTTAAACTGTAAGATGAGGGAGGCTGTACTATTCTCATTATACAGAGAGGGATCTGAAGCACTGAGAGATCAAATGACAAAGAAAGAAACATAAGAATATGGCCTTGATAAACTGTGAATTGAACACCAGTCCCTGGAGACTTTGAGTAGGCAGCTGGACTGCTCTTCTCTTGCAAGCTCTCTTAAGTGCTGAATGGAGATGTGTGCATCTCTTCATGAGAGATGGCTGCAAACTGGAAGATCACTCTGGCTTGTGAAAATTTGACTAACAATATTCACTTGCTGCTGTGTATTGGTTTTTGGCAGGTGGACCAACATGTAACCCATGGATATGGTTAATTATAATGCCTCTGAAAAAAAGACAACGAGTCAGGATTGAATTGTTAGAATACTGTCCTCTGCATGCATGGTAAAGCCAAGAAAAGTCTCTTAGGAAGGAAAAGAATGTGGCTGAAGGCTAAAACCATCAGAAGGGGTGTCATTCAGGGAGCTAAGATAAAACCACTGAAGTAGTTTAGTGACCCCAGCAGCAGGCAGTCAGAGCTATGTCTTGGAGGGCCCACTTAACCCTGCAACATGTCACTCCAGCAGCACAAGCATCTGTTTCAAAAATGCAAGTCATCAAAGAGGCCGCTGATGAAATTGCAACTATTAGCCAAATACATGCTTCATAAAAAATGCACTCAAAGCACAGAACCCAAACCAAAAAAAAAGGTCTCACTGTTGTTCCATAACGTTCCTTAAACAGCAGATGGGAAAAATAGTTGCATGCAAATCTTAATGAATGAAATCCAAACTGCTATCTCCAAGCTTTCGACTGAATGCCACTGGCGGGTCATTCACCAATGATACTGCTCAGTTTATTGGCCTTTTTTTCCAGACTTGTGTGCCTAAAGCACTCATTTATGACAATGGCCTGATTTTCATGGCAACTGTTCCCATATGCTCCTGCTGGAACTGTAGTTTTCAGAGTCTCTAAAACAAATCTGCTTTTTTGAGTGGTTAAAGATGGCTTTTAGTTGTGTAACTTTCAGGCATCCCATATCAGAGAGTTTAGGCCAAGTGGAGAAAGTTACAGCAGATCTCAGGCAGTTAGTAAGTCCTGCCAAAGCCCAGGGGATAGCTTATTCATCAGATTTTATAAACTGAAAATTGTGTCTTTGCTATCTGGGAGCTGCATAGTCAGTCAGAAATCTTGTCAGGCATGAACACTGCAAGCAGCACTGAAAACTATTTTTTTTTAAATGGCATGTCTCCAGCCAGCTGGACTAAACATGCTGGGCAGCCCTAATGTGGACTGGCCTCCCTGATGACCACAGAAGCTGCTGATACCAAAGCAGAGCACATTTTGGGCATCACAGAGAAATGATCTCCTGAATGGTACCCTGCTGACCAATGCAAGGACTGAGCAACTTGGCCTTGATTAACATTTTGCCAGTCAGTGTTAACTGGTCAAACTTGAGTTCTGCTTCATTTTGGGCATGCTCTTCTTGCTTTGATTTGATCTCTTGGCTTTGTAGACCTGTCTTGGAATGTTAATGAAATGTTATTCAGGGAATTCAGATGGTATTCACATTATTTGGGCTTTCTCTGGTAAGTAGGCATATATTTTGACCTGCTTGTCTTGCTCCTTTACCAAGGGTCCGGGAATTTTTCTTTGCAACTTACTTTCCCTCTTTTGTCAAGGAGGACAAGACAGATGTGCTGGTATATGCTTTTTAAATATAGCCAACTGCATCTGATTGGCCTCACTAGGATCAAGCTGTAAAGGCAACGGAGTGCCTGATGGAGATCCATTCAGGAGTAAGTAGGGAAGGTGGGACTTAGTTTGTTTTCAGACTTTTTTGGAGAGCACGTGTTTGCCAAGCTGTGACAGTTTGTGCATGCTGAGCTTATTGTATAGGGAATAGCTTCTATATAGCCTGAGGGAATTTACATTTTTAAAATACCATCTCTAATTTATCGGGCCATCGGAGGCATACTCTCAGAGATGTCACTTTGGTGCTGGTGTCACAGTTCTGGGATATGAGCTCCTGTTACTGCCAATTAGCCACTAATCAGATAAACTTACTGACAATTTTTGCTCTCATGCCATTCCATTACACTCAGCACAGGTGAGGACCTACTCAAGGCTCCTTTTGGGCTGAGCAATAATAGCTCCAATAAGCCACCAAAGTCTAGCACACAATCTCCCAACTTTCTGGAACCAGAGCTGAAATGCGGCTAGCTCTACTTCATGTATTTGACAGAAATCATGTGTTCTGACCCTTAAAATAACACTGTACAATTCAGTACAAGGCTTTGATTGCTCAGCCTCAGAGCTGGCTGTGATATAGGCCACATAGGCAGTTCCTTAGGTCAGTGAAATGTTGGGAGATGACAATGCAGCCATGGACCTACTGCTTGGTGTGCCTGTATTGGTCAAGGAAAGACACACGCTTGCAGCTTATGCTGTGTTTTGAGGCTTGTGCACGTCTAAACTGCCAGCTCTAGCCAACCCTTTTCTATGGCAACAGTGGCACAGCAGGAAACTGTATTCCAGCTCCTTCTTCTCTTGACCTTCTCCAAGTCCAGAAGCAGCCAGTCCCAGGCAGGTCATGCTCTCTGGTCCTTGGGTGGCAATATTTAGCATTGCCTATGGAATTAGGGGTCACAGTTACCAGGCAGAGAGTACATAATCTTTGCAGACATCCATTAAAACGCAACAGTGTCACTCGTGCATTGGCTGGATATCACGAGAATGATTAGCCTTGTTTGTATTTACAAAAGGTGGCCTAGCATCCTTCTCTGGTCTTTTTCCCTTAGAGGAACACTGTTACACATACATGCCTCAACCAGAGCAGCAAATTAAACTGCTTTCTTGCCCAGGTACCTGTGGCTTTGGGGAGACAGAAAGAACTCCCCTCAAGAGTCTGTGGAATTTAAATCACTTGCAGGAGATAGCAAACCAGGAAAACGTGTCTCATTTGGAAGTGGGGAAGCCAAAGGGAAAGAAAGTTTACTCTTTTCACAGAAATACAGGGACTTTACAATTTTACTCCCTTATGAAAATGAAGTCAAAGAGATATAGTGTCAGTGAAGAAGAGCAGAAGCTCTCTTGAATCCACTGGGCTAGCATCCACTGCCAGCAATGATTCAAATCCCAAATATTTCACTATTTTAAGCAGACTGAGGTTCCTATAAGCCCCTGACAGTACTGTTATGGATAAATGCCTAGTGTTAAAATCCAGAGAACAATAGTATGCAAGAAATGGGATGTATGGGAAGTACTAGATGCTTTCCTTATAATGTACCTGCACTATCTTTCTGATGATTAGGCATCCTTGCTCTGAGTGCCAACTGGGTCATATGAGGTAAACCATCTATTGAGCAGATTTTTCTCGCCAGACATTGGCAGAAAGAATTGAATCTGACATCTTTTACTAGACATTAGTTTCTGGTTCTCTGGCTCTGGCTCACAAATGTGTTCGCCAAGAAGCTTTGGCATTCTTTTATAACTAGTGTTATTCAGAGTTATAATTTATTTGAGCTCCTGTGCTCTTCTTGTCTTGACTGGAGTAAAATAAAATCCAGAGATGTCACATTTCTGTTTATGACCAAGAAAAATACTGTCAGTGTAAAGAGGCAGAGGGGACAGAATATCTAGAGATAAGAGGAGGAAATTTTAGGAAATGAAATTGATGTAAATAGCTAACACAGGAGTCTTTTTGAAAAGGTGACTTTGAAATGAGGGATCTCATACTCCTGAAAGGGCATGAGAAATGTGATGTTAATACAACATATCCACTTAATAATAATGAAGCAGCTTTGCTTTTAAAACCTGTGCTTGAATTTACCCTATGAGCAGTCAATTCCATTAAGGGATTGTGTACACAGATTGAAAGGTGAGGGTTTAGTTGAAATGTGTTTCCGAAAAAATGAGTTCCACACTGATAAAAAAACCTCAGGACCCTGTTGTTAACCTGGGCCCTCACTGAAAATAGATTTAAGATCTAGAAAACTTTTCTTTTAACTAGTTTGGCCACTAGTGTATGCTATTCTCATTTTCCTTCTGGTGGTGCCATTCAAAAAAATTTGACATACCTTAGTTAGTCAATACCCCTGGTTGTAGGACTACTTTTGATGTCCGTCTCTGTTATATCAGATGCATGATTTTAAGGCAGTTTTCAATACCAGTTTTGCACATTGCTGTCCACGTGATCCTGATTTGTCTATCCTTAAAAAAAACCTCCATCTAGTCAATCTAGAGTTGGTAACTTCCCCAGATCGTGCAGAAGGCTGACTAAAAGCATGGCACAGATAAATGCTCTACTTATGTTTGTTCCAGATCTTTTCAAGTATCATCAGACACAGTCACCAAAAGGCAGTTCTTTGAATCCAGGCTGCTCTGCATTTCAGTCAAAATGCCTTGATTATCACAATCTTTTTGTCTGTCTATTAAAAAAAGTTTTGAATGCACAATCTCCAAAAAGCAAGAAGTTGTTGCAAAGAGGACATACATGTCCTGTTCTCCACAGCGCACTGTGGCAGGAAAAAAGATGGAGATTCAGAGAAGACACAGGAAAACTTTTCAAAGCATCAAGTTATTTCAGCCTGGAATAAACAGCATGGGAAAGCAACAGAGTTTTCATGGAACATTTTTAGTATCAAGCTGGATTTTTTTTGTCAGGAATAGCTAAAAGTACAGTATAGTACAGTACAGTACAGTGTAGTTCATCCTGCCTGTGGTAAAGGGTAAAATAAGCAACCTTCTACAGTCCCTCTCTTTTTCTAAAAGTATAGAATTGCAAGGACAAAGAATATCTACATATTGTAACTCAATCTTGATTTTAGTACCAGGTTTGAAAATATTGTCATATAACTCTAGGAAGTGGGGATCACCCAGTTTCATAGACATTTCTATCTATATTCAATGATTCCTTAACCAAGTACTACATGTTGAAAAGAATTCTGTTACCTTGGACAAAATAAGACAGACATTGACTAGACACTGTTATGTTTCCAAGGATTTAGGATCAGACTACTGATGAATATTCAAAAGCAAATGTTATCTATGTAACATTTTAATTACAGAAGAATTTCATACATTAACAACATGCCCAGCATGCTATTAAAGACCAGTTTTTGATAGGTCTAATAATGGAAAATTAGAGGAACACCAGTGAAGTCACATATCAAGATGAGAATTATGTTCAATAAAAGGTTGCAGAGTAAGGTCTACAAATCTTCACCTAATATATTTTACATTTACAAATATGAGGGGAAAAAAAGGAACATAAAGCTCTTCACCAATGCTACTGATAAAATTATTAGCAGGTACCACAGTTAATACATACCCTATTTGCTCTACAGCTTCCATGGGAGGGATTAACAACAAGTAAGTTTGTGTCATGCCTCAATACAAATCTAGAGAAACCCTGCTGAAGTTAATTGTGTGTGACAGGATTAAATTTGGTGCAAAACCAAACTTTGGCCCAGTATCTGTACTAAAAATATAGCTGCAGAGGGAAAAATAGGAATGTTTTTAACAACTTAACATTTATTGGACAAGGAGGGGTCTGAAGAGCACAGAATGGAAAATGGCAAACATCTTTCACAAAAATAAGAATTGTCCCTCCTTCACAGGCCTGGATAGTTTGCATGTGTGGTACAAAAATGTGTAATGGAAACCTGGGAAACAAAGAAAGCTTTTCAGGCTAAGGATTCCAGCTGTTCACAGACTGTGGAAGAGAAAACAGACTTTATTCAATGTCTGCAGATGTTTCCAAACTTTCATAGTTCTAGAATTTAAATTCAGTTACCTAATCAATATTAAATATCTGAGGGAAAATGTGTTGCCCATTGGATACAGTTTAGGTGGTGAGGAAAACAAAGGATTCAAACATTCTCAGGCAGAAAGAGCTGGTGGCTCAGAGGCAGCAGCAGATGAAAACAATGACTGGAGACAGCCCGTGCTGGAATGATAAATGAACATTCATTTCTCAGCTACACTGATGCAACTCCACTGGCTTTACTGGAGTGTGGTGTAACTCAAGTGTAGTTTACCTACTAGGCCTTACCATCTGTAAATAAGAATAAATTCTGTTCATGCTTACATAGTTATACTCTTCTAAACCAAAGCTAAGTCAAAGGAGAATGGGTTTCAGAGCTCTTTGCCTGACACCCTTAAAGCACAGAAAAAGAGGAAGTACGGGAAGATGTCCCAGTAGTGATTGTATAAGGTTGCACCACAGGAGATGCTGAATAAGGAGCAGTGGTGGGACAGAATTGTATTTCTGTTGTGAGCACTACTTTTGTGCTATCTCAAAACCCCATGTACATTGTGATTCGCTGGTGCTATGGCTCAGTCTTTAAGTAAATGACCAAAACTCCCAAACTCCAACTTTAGTGGGGCCAGGATGTAATCCTGTATCTGCAGGATTCACAGCTGACAAAATACCATCAGCAGTGTGTTTTACAAATTTGGCAACAAATTTACATGCAGCCTGAGACTGAAACATATAGATTTTCTGGTCTCCTCTCAAACAGGCATTAACTTTGACATTTTACAGGCAGTAACTTCACATTTTCATATAGCATCAACAATATCAACTATGCTTTTACTGACAAAGCACGCACGGAAAGACTGAGGCCTCTTTTCGTCTGACAAGTAGATGTATTTTCCGCTGGTGTGCACAGCAACATCGTTTGCCACGTATCTGACTTCATGCAATCTGCTGCAATGTCTATGCTGAAGATTGGTATCACTGTTCCTCCCAAAAGAATTTGATCCCTGAAGCACTCCATTTCATGGAAACAGATCAAGCAAATCCCTTTACTAAATTATTCCCAAGGGCAGATGAAGCTCCCGTGTTAAAAGGAACCTAAATACATCTCACCTCAACCCTACCATGCTAGGCTGCATAATGGGATAGAGAAAATCCTTTCCTTGCTACCATCTCACATGATGACATCAGGCCAGAGATGCTGAAAAAAATATGGGAACAGTGGCAGACCCTCTCTGAATTTGGTAAAGACAGAGAGAAGCTGGTGCCCTTTGCAATTTGTGAGGTTTTTGTTGCTACTATTATGGAAACTAAGGAAACTTCAGATTCATATGCTTCTTAATGACTTCTGAAAAGGACCAAGCACTGTATGAGTTAAAGCCTCTGGATAAGAGCTGTTCTTTGGAAAACCAAATTCATACGAGAATGAATCCAGAAGTTTTAGCATGACCTACATGAGGTGGTTCAGTAAAACAATACAGGCTTACTTGTTCTATTGTTATATATAGTTTAATTTAAAGGTTTCTAATTTTCTTCACATGTGTAAGAAAAATTAGTGTAATTCACCCATATTTGTGTTCAGGATTCAAATCAATACTATACTGCTGAAGACCAGACTTTGGTAAATATATTTATTAGAAAATAATGGAGAAAAAAATGACAATGCTGAAGTGTGCTGCCAGGGATTCAGGGGACATTAGATGAGGACAGAAATCAGAGCATCCTGTGCTGTGTACATGGACAGGCAGATAGTTTTCTGTGCCTAGTTTTTAATGATGGTGAGAAGCATCTTTTTACCACATCACTGTATAAGAGGGGAATGAAGTAGGGTAAATTTCCATTAACACTCTGTCCAAGGTCCCTTTAGAAAACTCAAGCTGCTAAGCCTGTGAGAAACAGGCTTTAGCTTGCCTAACTTCCACTGTTCGAAAAACTTCTATATTATAACTGGTCAAAAAACAAAGCTTTAATGCTTTTTGGAGAAGAAACTGTTTTTGCTCTGTGTTTGTACCAAACCTAGTGTGCCCACAAGTGGGGCATTTATTACCAATTCTACTTCTCCTAATAGTGAACATGGAAACATGTAACCAACCTTGCCCCCCAAATCCTGAGTTACACCGCATCAGTCCAAGACATCTTCACACAGTCCTGCCTGTGTGCTTGTATGTGTTACTCTCTAAATAAAAGTTACACTCAATTTTGTAATTTTTTTTGAGAGCAATCAATTAGAAAACCACCACAACAAAATCCCTGTCCTGCTGATGTCATAAATGGCTTTGTACTGCACATGACCTGCAGGTCCCTATGACTGAATAACCTCTGTCCTGCTGCCAAAAACATCTGATGTGAAATTTTCTTTCATTTTAGTGGGATCCTTGTTGATGAAGGTAGCCAGTGACTGAAAATCCTGCTGTGGTTAAGACAGCAACATACTTTGCTCATTGTACCCATCCAGATCTTAGAAGCATGTTGATTTGTTTCTCACCTCAAATGGCCTTTCTTACATCTCATCTTCTGACACAATTTCCAATTCCTATGCATTTTTTGGTCATTATTTAATATCTTTTTGTAGTGTGACTAGTTCAAAACCCTCCCTTCCTTACAAATCTAAATTTTCTTATTGTTTCACTGCCTAGGGCTGGCACAATTATTTCAAATGATCTACTTTTCAGATGATTCCCAGACCATTCCCAGACTGTGAGACAGCCTGTTTATGTGATGGAAAGTACCAGAGGTAACCTTACACTGATGTGTTAATTGTTTGCATGAGTGAAAAAAATCAAAGTAATTTGACTTTCATACTCTGCATGCACCCATGCTTCTGTCTGATTGTATCACCCTTGGTTTCCTGTACTTTTTGCAGAGTGCCATCAGCATCACTCTGTCAAGTTCACTTCTTCCCCCTCACCTCTTCACTGTGGATACAGTGCCTGTACATTATTTTCTTGAAGACCTCTGGCTTTCTAAGCAAGGAGCTAAGCAGATGGCATACTTACTATCTCAATATTCTTGTGGACAAGACAGGACAACTGTAAGGAAGTAGCACGGTGATGACACTGAATAGAGAGTGAACTGATGCAGGCAAGAAAGAACGAACTGAATCATGGTAGGAAGCTAAAGGATAGGGCATTTATACATCTAGAAGCAAAAAGTCATTATTAGCCAGCCAGCCAAAAATCTTGCACCTGCCTGTGCCCTAGTCCCTTTATTTGATATTACAGCTTGCTTTCTCTCACCTTTGTTTTCAAGACTATTAAGATCTGTGAGAGAGGAACAATTCCTCCACTTGTGAAAAGCACCTTTTTATATTCTTGTCATATTTTGTCCAGAAAGTTGGGCCCTGACATTATTGCTGTTTAAGTGAACTGGGAATCTCACACTGCTGTTGACTGAAGCTTTTGTTACTGGGTGTCTGGAGAAAAAAATTTCCCAGTTTTCCTTTGTGGTCTTGGCATGCACATTTCACTCTTCACTTGGATCCATTCCTCTCTTGTTTGTCTACTTCTATTATTCTCACAGCTAAATTTAGTTTCTCCTGCTATTTCTTTTCTGAGACTAGAGCGGCTACTAATCTGTCTCCACTTAGTCTGTCACTCATTGTTTATGGAGCTGATAAGAAGCATCTAGGAAGCAAGGTACTGCAGAAGAGGATGAGAAAGATAAAGCTAGACAATAGAAATAATAGCAGGGAAACCCATTCTGCAGTGGAGCAAAATGAATATCAATGGAAGTTCTATATTAAATATATGTTTCTGGGAATATTTAGAAACAAAAATGGAATTGACAGTACCTGAACTCTTTTATAAAGCAAATTAGGACCTTTTGAGGATCCTGCCCATGAAACACTGTTCTCATTCACTTTGATGTTTTTCTGTGTGGACTTAGCCATTGGAAATCTTTCTTTGGCTTGCATTTCAGATCTTATTTTTTCAGCACTCAGGTAATTTTAGACTGTGCTTTATAAATTACGTGCTGAAAAGGCTGAGGAAACAAAGTTGTCTTGGGGTGGGGGGAGAACCGTTGCAGTTCTGATCAAAAGTTCTAGCCCACCTGGCTTCAGCCCTGCAGTGCCCTCTGCACTGAACAGCTTCTCTGTGGTAAGGGGAGAGAGAAAAGAAGAGAACAAACAAACTTCAGCTGAATTAGTCCTGACAGCTGAATTTGCACTTTATTCAGTGAAACATAAAGTGCATTATTCTGTTCCATTAACTAGTACAAATCTAGACTAATACCATCCCAAATAACAGATTTGTACTCTGTAAAGATTCAAAAGGGCTGAATCCATCCTACATTTATAACTTTTGTAACATGAAAGAAGAGATAGCTATGCTTGTCCAGGATAACTTTGTATCTTTCAACTGACCTTGCTATCAGATTTTATTAAAATAGTCTTCGTGTCTTTTCCAGCTCAGAGGCAATTGTTTTAGAAATTGCTTTCTAAAAGATAATGTTAGGAATCAGAATGTTAAGTTTTACATGGTTGAGCACTCTTACCTCCCACTAAGTTGTTCTGTTTTACTCCAGCCTTGCTGGTGATGCTCTCTTATGAAGAAACTAAAATGTAAGAGAAAAGATGGTCTAAGTGTACCTGAGACAATAAACTAAACCATAAAGTATCTTGCTAAATCAAAACAGACAAATCTATTTGTGCATGTATGTTTTCTGGACCACCTTCGACCATGAACTGTGCTAGTTTTTGAGAACACACAGATCCTTCCACTAAGGGAAAAGAAGAAATTGAATTTGTTCTGCACTGGGCAGGTTTGGAGGGCAAAGTCAAATTATCAGTGAAGGAAATGCTTCACACCAATGCTTGGTGAACAGAATTAGCAGCTGGTGTGATGCTAGATGAAGGAAAAAGCCTCGAAGCTAAAAACCAAACAAACCTGGGCTCCAAGAATTCTTTCTTCAGGTCAATTTTGTGCTGTCAACTGGGATACAAATAGTTCATTGAATATACTTGAACCGTACGAGAGATGTGCAGCTATTGAAATAGTTTTCTACACTTTCCTGACACAAATTTTACGAGACAGATTTTATGACACAAAAGTAGGTCTGAAAGCAAATCTCTGTGGCACTGCAAAAAATCTGCCCTCCCAAGGTCTGCGTGAACTCACACTGTAGGCAAACACCTGCTCAGGTGGTAATCAACAGAATTGCACCTTGTCCACATCAGCTTTCACAGGAAAATTTTAGTTAAATGGGTTTCAGTGCTCTAATTTTAATGTCCCTGGGGTAAGGTCATGTTTTTGTCCCAAGTCTGGAGTAGAAAGCAGTGTGTAATTACAAAGCTGCAGCAGCACAGCAAGGGCTATCTGGGGTTCCCCTTGCTCTTTATAAGCAATAATCACAAGCTGCCCCACTGATTTCAGTAAGCACTGTAATATCTAAAAGAAGCAAAAGAGAAAAGTGGGCAATAAATTAGCCTGATATTCCAATTCTCACAAGCTAACAGTAGGGCTACAATATTTAGTTTCCAGTTACTGCAGAGGAAGGATAATATCCTTTCCCTCCTAGAATTAAAATAATAATAATAATCTTCAGTTTTAATTTATGGAAATAATTCTCCCAAGCAATTTTCTTTTCATCCAGCCTGATTTTAAGAATTGTGTCTCTGGAATGGGACTTAAAAATTAGTCAGTCTGAAGTGTGTAGGACACAAAGTGCCGGGACAATATACTAGGATCTGTGAGAGCTATGACTAGACTTGGGTGTGTCTGAAGTGAGGCTCATAAATCCATATTTAGACAGTTAAATAAGTGGCCTGATTTTCAAAAATGCTTATGACCCAGCTTCTCCAGCTGACTTCAATAAAATGTGTGTGTATGTCTGTGTGCATGTGTGTGTGTGTTCAGTACTTCAAAAATCAAGCCACATATTTAGATGCTTAAATCTAGGCATCTAAGGCTTGAAAATGTTGCCAATAATAATTCTCCTGGCTTTACCACGGGGATAGCACACAGAGTGGATTTTAAATACAGGTGCTTCTACAGGAGAATAAGCAATGTGAGCAGAGGGACCTGATGTAACTATTGTTTTTTTTATTCTTTCTGAAACAGTTAGGGAATTTTGTTTTTGAAACATCAGCACTGCCTTTCCTACACCTGAGCAAACAGCCCATAGGAAAGCTATCACAGAGAATTCCTTGGCTCCCTGGCTGATCCTTCTGATCAATGTTTAATAAAACCAATCATAACACAATGCCTTGCATGAATAACATGTAACAATAGAAAATATTTCTTTAAACTATTTTTCTGATAATCATGTTTGAAGTAAACTCTCCTTAAAAAAAAAAATCACCTATAGATATTCATACCTTCTTCTTTAGTTTCAAGTAGAAATAGCAGGTTACCATTTTTAAACAGGTTACATGTTTTAATAAAACTTCATGGACTGCAATGTATACTTCTGGGGAATGGCTGACTGGTTCTTTTGGAAAATTATTCAGCTGTAAACCTAATCTTTGAGCCATCCTTGTGCTGAGAAACTTAAATTTACTCAGTAACTTTTAGTTAGCAGCTATAAAGATCTGAGTGCTGTGGAACAATCTACAATTTTTGTGGAAAAAAAGGAAGAATACACTTTTTAAATTGAAGATAAAAAAGAAAGTGTCTTAACAATTTTTGCATACTAGTTCTCTATGTGTAAAATGATCTGCTCATTTCTGTGAGTCGCTTGAGCTTTGGGATAATACACAATGGAAAACATTGTGCTTCAGGTTAAAAACCTGCTGTGTTCAAGCAGAAGACACTTGCCTGGCAGAACTTGCCAAACACTGACCAGCTCCCCACCACACTCTTCATGTTTGAAGGCAACTTCAGTGAAAAAAATTCAGCAGAACTATATAAACCAATCTGGCTTCTGGTTATGTTGCAGTTAGAAAACTTTCTAGTTTTATTATGACAAAAAATCTTCCAAGAAAAATAACAAACATTTCTAATTTTATACTTACAGAATTATTCCACTGGAAAAAATTATGTGAAGCCTAAGCACAGGTATCCAACAACAGCTGTAATCAAGCTTACCACAGAAGGCATTTAAACTAAGGGGCTAGTGTCTGCAAAACTCATGTTTCTTTGATTTCCTCTAGGGAGAATGATGCTGGTGAGAAGCAGGCCAGCATTCTCCTTACCCCCTACTTACTCCACTTTCTTCTTACACACTCTTTTCCTTGCTACATTTTCAGATTAAATCCACTGACAACACAGAGGTGGATGGGTCTGCTGGAGTGTGCAAACACAACTGCCCCAGTAAGGCAGTGATGTTGTGGAAGGCCAGGGTCCCACTTTCTGTTATTGCCACTGTCAAAAGTGCTTAGCTCCTGCAAAGCACTGGGCACTGTACACTCAGTGCAATCTTTGAGACACAGTCAAAATATTACCATAGGGTAGATCTTATTGTTTCTACTCCTTTTACGAATGCATAGGGGACCTGATACGCAGTGCTACTAGACAATTTGCCCAAGGCCACACATAATATCAGTGACAAACTGGATGCTGGATGTGGAAACTCCTGCCATCTGGCCTTGTTCTCAAACCATTGGCCACACAACTTCTCCCAGTGTAAGTAATACATCTTAAGTGAAAAGGAAAACAATGTGCAAAGCAGCCAGGAAAGTAATGAGTAATATTAAAAAGGCAGCTATGAAAATACTATTTTTGAAATCAAAGCACCCAGATGAGGACTGAAAGAATAATTGTATTTGTGTTTTTAACATTTTCAGTTGTCAAGAGGGCATTAGTCTTCCTGAGCTGTAGCAGCAGGAAGTCTCTAAGTCCTTCATATGGAGTCAAACGGCCAGGCAGCCTGGGAGGATCCCTGTGGCAGGGAAAATTAACATCCTCTAAACTAGACAATGAATGAACCTTAGAGAAGACCTTGACTGTCCTGGGAAGGGACTTTACTCTTCCTAGGATGGTGGTGAATCCAAGAGGAAAACAGGAGAACTGTGAAGTCATTGTCAAAACAAAGGGACCAGAGCGGGCCTTGCCTCAGCCTCCCACTGCTGCTCTCAAGTTATTTTATATGCCAGAGCTGCGTGCCCATATGGTGCAGTGCCACTGCGTGTGCTGTGCCATGTAACAGGAGCGTGGCTTAGGGAAGGTGAGGCAAGGGGCCTGCACGTCATGTCAGCACAGTGTGTCAGAGTTTCTCTCTGGGTTCAGAGCTCAGCATCCCATGTCCAGCCAAGGCAGGAGACATGCTGCATGGCAAAGGAAGGAGCTGCAGAAGCTGAGGCTGGGGAGTGGGAGACAGGGACAAGTGTCTCAGTCTCATACCAGCAGCATGGGATTTGTCATGTCTGCACATGGTGGTCCCACTATATTTAGTTTCACTGTGCTGCTAAGCAGCAGCATGGTTGTACAGAGCACCACAAGATAGAAATACAGAGCCTCTTATTAATACCAGAGGATGTTTCGGCTCCCATAGCTGCCTTGAGGTGTTAAGCCATATTAACGCAGACATTTTCACTTCTCGCCTCCTGTGCCATGTGTCTCAGGAGGTGCAACAAAGAAATATGTGAGAACTCAAACTGCACTGTAAATTACTTTCATTGAGTAGACATAAGGGAGATTTTCCTGTAGCAAAATGATAAGAAAGATACATGTGCATTTTACATACGGACTAAAGCCTGAGTTAAGGTCTCTAGCAGCAAGGAAACAGTGGGGTTGCCATTGGGTTAGACAGAACCAACTCATCGTACACCTTAGTCCCTTGGTGACTTCAGTTAAGTTAGTACACCAATAGCACAGATGGGATACAGCACTTCTGTACATACATTAGAACAGACGGTGTTTCTTTAGCATTAATGAAAACAACATTTTCTCATTTAGGTATGCTGCAACACAAGCTCTCTTAGAGAAATCCAAATCTCTTGTATAATTCCCAGCAATAATTGCTTTCTGAGGTTCTGCAGAATACACACTTTCATGACCTTGAAAATCTACTTCTTCAAAGCTATTCTTTCTTCATTCATGTTCTAGAGTAACTCCCCACATATTCCTCAGGCCAGGACTTTGGTCCAGTGTCTTGTAACATGTTTGCTTTAGACTTTCATCATTCAAGACTTACAGATTTTATTCACTTAAGCATTAGTGGAATTTTAATTGTTGATACTATATAAGTAATGATGCATACTGATATACTATCCTGTTGGAGCACGTGAGAGAAAACTTAACCATAATGGTGTACGAGCACAATTTATTACCCAAAATCACAATAAACTAACTTGCTGAGAATCAGAATTGTAACCTCTATACTGTAAATGTAGTTCCACTTCCTTCTTAACATTAAGCTTGTAATACATATCACTCCTACAGATCTAAGCAGAATGGAGATTTTCCTCCAAGGAATGCCACTCATCAAATGAGATTGTTTAGATAGGGGACACACTACCACTAGACTTGGTTTGGTCTGGTAAGTCTGGAAGTTAATTATATAGCACATCATTAACTTTAACATAATGTCCCAATTTTAGTGGATTAGTTGTTCAGCAACTTGGAGAAGAAGTTGCAGGTCTTGTTATGAAGAAAAAAAAGGAGAAGCCTGTAGTATTACAGATTACGGTACATAATTGGCAAAACATCCAAGTGTCCTTCTGAAAAAAACCTGAACATACTGATAAGAACTTATACTAAAGGAAGATGTTTGCTTCCCATTAGGATTTGTCCTTTTCAAGAGATGTTTAATAATGACTTGAACATGAAACATACAGAGTTTGATTTTGGCATCTTTTGGAAAGAGTGCTAGCAGGTAGACATATGGCGAAAGGGAAAATACTTCTGAGTTAGGTGACTTCAGATCAGACAAATTCTTCATGCTGTAATAAAAATTCTCTACTGTGGCCAAGTAGCAAGAATGGGTTTTTTGAAAAATAATTCACAAAGTTATGTGAACTACAGAAAAAAATATGTGAACTAAACAGAAAGCAATATGGCATAAAAAAAAATGAATGTACTAGTCATGTGACTGCACTAGACCTAGACCCAATGTCTCCTCAACCCATGCTCTCTTTTTCCTGACAGAACTTAAACACAATATCATCTCTGCTTCAGATGGTCTCTGAATTGCAAATTGCTAAAAAACATGACTATGCTGACAATGTATTAGTGTGAAGTTGCCCCTTTCTAATGCTCTTCTCTAGGCATCTGGTTCTAGTCACTTTTTGGTTGCAGGATCCTGGACTAGCTAGAGTTCAATTCAATTCAGTCTGATACAGCCATTCATCCTTCCATATATAATTAGCCCCCAAATGCAAAATGTCAGGATAGAGGTAATTTTTCAGTCTCCTTCAAGACTGAAAAGAAGGCTGCAGCTGTTCAAATTACAGTGAATAAAAGGGAGGCAGTTTCTTATCAGTAACAATTATTTTGCACTGAATGCTTTTGTTATCCCTTTTTTTAAAGGATGCAGCGGGGACTTCTTTTTAGCAGAGAGGAAGGGATGTATTGGACATTGTCAGTAGGAGATAAGACGTTAAAGAGCTTCAAAGGTCTTCCTCTCTCTAGCATTTTGAAACCTGCTAGTTGGTACTCCACTGGGGCTCTGGGCTTCCCATATTAGTGAAGATTCAGGCTACTTAGCCTGTAAGTAAGCTGTAAGTTGCTGGTATAATAGGTTTGGTGTATTATCTCTACGTGTGGAGACTCCAACAGCCTGCAGAGTAGCTACTTCAAAGTGGAGTTTAGAAGGGGCTTTCAGCTGCAGAGATGTAATCATGTGGGACTCACTCACGGTGAATAAGCAAACAGGTTTGTACCCTAATAATAGGTGCTGCTACACATAAGATGTACTAAAGATAGAGGTTTCTTAAAAAAACCCTCATGATTTAAAACTCAGCTCCCTGTGACTCCAGTAGTAGAACTGTGGCTGACTGGAGGGAGAGCAGAGTGCTTCTCCAAAATCCACCCCAAAGAAATCACTCCTGTCATTTGGTGCTCTCACATGGTGGCATCAGTGCCCTTGCAGGGGCAGCATGGCTTCCTGCTCTGTGCAAAGGGTAGTGCTCACAAGTCTCAAATTCTGATCCTGGCTCTACTGCTAGTGTTTGGGGTAATCCTTTGCAGGCAGTTTACATTCAGTATCTCAGTTATTCCATCTGTAAAATGGAGATAAGATGAAAGACTTGGTTTGTGAAACTTAGAGACCAAGTCAGAAAAAACGCCAAATAAGAACTAGGTTTTATTACTACAAATAATATTATCTCCAGATCTATAGGGATGCCATATTACTGCAGCACAGAGCCTCTTTATTTCCAGAATGATACAACATAATTAGTTCTTTCACGGTTTTCTTTAAGGATACTTTTGGCAAACCTCTCAGGAGTTAAGCTTTCCAGGGCCCCTGCTATATTGCTAACACAATGCAAAAGCCTAACTAAATAGTTTTCTTTCTATTCCCCCCCACCAATTTGCTAAAAAATATACAGGACTGGGTGAGAAAAGATTACATTTGCTGTTCCAGAAAGAGATTTTTCTCCCTATGCTACAGCCAGACTGTGCGTAACAGGTCATTGCTGCGCAGAAGAGACAATTTTAAACTAATTGTCTGAGTTCACAATGGAAAAGTTTTCAACAGGGAGAAGTGAGAAAACATAATTTGAGAAAGAACGAGCTCATTTCTAAGGACGGAACAGAGGCTGACTGGGACAGCACAGTTGGGTTTCTGTTTTATTTTAGGGCCTGATCTCTGTTTAAGTATTTGAGGCAATTGTAATGGTAGGTGTTCAACACAGCAAAGAGCTAGGTGCGGCAACAAGCACTTAGTTGCTAATGTCACAAATGATCAATACCCTTTCAAGTTCAGTATCTGTGTGCAAAATCCCTGTTTTGTGGTTATAGGGATTGATGGTTATCCTTTCTGTTGCACTAAAGAAATTATGAAGAACAAGGTGGGGCTTCTCAGCTTCAAAGAGTCCAGCTGAATGTCAGTTATTGTCCCCTACAAAAGATGGTAGGAAATCGAATCCCTAATACTGATCTTACTGTTTTCATCCAAGTAAAACTCTGCTTGGGAATACAGTGCAGAGACTGAGAGGGGGAAAGGGCCTGCTGCATCCAATGAGTTATGCCGAGGTTGTTAAACTATAGTGAAGTAGAATCTTAGTATCTTCCTTATGGTCAGTTTTGAACAATCTCTATACTTTTAGCCCGACCACATCACTCAGCCCCTCTCATCCTCTTACTCTGACCCCTCAGGTACCTTTTCTTTAAAAAGATCTATGGAATATGCAGTATTAGCTATCCTTAGGACAGCACAGTCCCTGCATGTTACACCTCTTGGTACTGCATGGAGAAGCACTGTAGGTAATTGGAAGTCTTTTGTCTGAATTTTGTCACCCCTTGAAAAAAACATCAAGGTGGCTACCTAGCCTTTTATCTTCTATGAATAATAATAAACAGCCTCTGCTAGAAACAGACATTTTTGTGGTTTCTAAAAATACCATTTTCAAATATTTATAAAAAAAAAAGAACGTAAGCACCGTGACAGCATCCTTTGTCCTGCAGGTTTGGCTGCTGGGGCGCAGGGCTAACCCCCCCCTCCTGTGGGAGCTGCTCCAAGCTGAGGCTCTGCTTGGCCCCAGCCTGAGCTATGGTCCCCACCATCGCAGCCTGCGCCTGCCCAGGGACCCCACTGATCCAGACCCTGACCCATAGGCTGACCTCGTGCCTGCCCATCACGACGGATGTGTTTGGTGATCACTGGGCTGCGTCTGGCCCTGGCTACCCTCACCAGACCTGATCCTGACCCTGACTTGCTGGCTTGCACTTCCAGCTCGGCCTTGGACCTGCCGCATCACCACAGAGGTGCCCGACGCCCAGGGCTGGGGCTGCCCCCAGCTGCCCCCCCAGCCTGGCCTGCTCCCTGGCTAGGGGCCGTGGGATGGACCGAGGCCTGATGAGGCCCTGCCCTGGGGAGCCCCCGCCACTCCCAGCATCCCAACCCTTAGGGAGCAGACGATCCTTGTTGCTCCCTGACAATGAACGGCAGATATTTCACCTTCCTTTGGCAAAAGGACAAAGATTAGTAAGAAATAAAACAGAGCATACATGCTATGGGAAAATCCTGCTTTGATGAGATTTTTACCTCTGGCTAATTATCTTTTTGCCAAAAATTTTCTCAAGGAAATAAAAATAACGCCTTAATAAAAATCTAATGAGTATTTTCAGATTATAGTTTCAGAAATAAAATATATGTCCATTCATCTCTATGTCAATAACTAGGATGCCTACTCCTGCATCACAGAGATATCAGATGTAAAGAGGGAAGCATCTTTTTAAGATCCTGTTAAGACATCAGAATCTTTTCACTTGATGTTTAGATATTATGTGTGGAAACTACACAACTGAAGAAAAGGATTGTTAGAACAAGCTGGTAATAGCGAACAGGTACAGACAAAAGAGAGACAGAAAAACAATGGCTGTTTCAGAACAAATGTTTTAATGGAATTTCCTACTTTGATCTACTTTTAAAGGGGACCTTTTTAAGAGTCTATATTGCCTGAAAATCAGGTTCATTTAGAGTATCTAATGGTGCCCTCCCCTCCTCCCAAACTGAGAGATGCATCAGCAGAAGTTTTTCTAAAAATCTTGCTTAGTATATTTATTTTCTGTTGCCAAGTCCAGTAGCCTGGTTCAGAGCTCTGGTACATCTCTATGAAATCTGTCCCTCAATTTCATGGGCTTTTAATTTGTAAACAGATGCCAGACAGAGCAAAAAGGCCATAAGCCTTTTGCTCACTGAGAGGAAGCCATTTTGCTATCACTCAGCACAAAGGACAAGCAGAGAAGCCAGTGCAAACCTTGCTGGAAAATATACGGCAGGACAGGGCCCACAGGCAGGCTAAAGAGAAAATTTGTGTTGTTCCTAAGATGTGGACCCCGCTCAAAAATCATTATTGCTTTAACTTTGGAGATCCACTTTGGAATATATTGGAAACACTGACCAATTCAAAAGCGTTGCTTTTCTAATAACCGTGAAATGAAAAACTAACCAAATCTATATAAAATTATTAAGATCATTCTTTTCTGGAATAGTAGATGCCAAAGAAAAACAGTCAGAAAAGTTGATTTCCAGAAACACTAGCAAAAAGATATCATATTTAGAAGCTGGTCTCTGTTAAAAAGTTGGAAATAAAAGTACCGTTTTGAACTGAGTACAGCTTTTCCCAAGCTTCTGACAGATGTGACTGGCTTATTATTGCAGCACAGCTATTATTTAGAAGCTTAATAAAGGCTGTTCTATCTAATAGATTCTACAGTCAATTTTCATGATAAACAGAAGCAGATATAGACGGGGCTCTAAATGATGGACACTGGGTTCAGTGTCTCACAGGTCAGGCTGTGTGGTAACATTCCCTGGGGAGTGGGTTGAATATTTATTTACCTGTTTGCAAGACTGCCTGCGTGTCTCACCACAGCCAATGTAGAAATGTAGATGCACAGTGCTTTTGCCTGTGGGTGGATTACTGTCAGACTGATGAATTGTCAGTTAACACATGGCCCTTAATTTTTCCTGATGTAGTGAAGGGAAAGCTTTGCTGGCATGCCAGCCTCCCTCTCTGGTGATTCAGACTCACATCTTCGTACCGGTGGGCAAACCTCCCATGCTTCTGTTTTGAGTTTAGAGACCCATCAGACTATTTTGAATTGGTGAACTTTTTCTGCTTGCAATTTAAACACATTTGTTTGCTTTTCCCTCAAGGGAGGTTCAATGTGAAATAGAACATGTTCTTTTTCTAGCTAAATAGAAACATATTCCTCGTAGTCTTGAACGAAGGACATACCCAAAAGATAAGCAGGTACAAGTGGTCCTTTTGTGCACACACACAGAGACACACTCAGCAGGCCTCCTCAGGGTTGGAGTCAGATGGAGTGGAGATTGGCAGGAGGAAAGGGAATGAGACTTTGGATAGCTGTTAGTTTATCATGTGAACTTTGAGCAGGAGAGCTATATAGGGTATTTACATTAGGGAATTACCATTTCTTTGGCCTGCTCCCTCCTCCTCTTTCCCACAGTGAATGATTCTTTTCTCCCTTTCTCCACTTGTTTGCTTCATACGCTTGAAGTATTTCTCATTTGGTCCCATGTCCATCAGATGACCTTTTTATGTGAGTTAAGAGCTGCATCAAAATCTCTGCATAGTCTGTGCTTTCATACAGTTGCATGGCATGTAGGTAGCATCCATTAATATTTTAAACATGTTGAAAGGAAGTCTATGCTGGAGCCAGATCCCATGGCTTGGCTGGTTTCAGTGCATATAGAGCATTTCACTACATTTATCCTCTGTTTCTGTTTTTCCAATGAGAAATATGAACCCAGTAATTTTAACAACCTGTCTTAAAGGATCATCTCTGACATCCCAGAGCACACCTACACAGTGGGACTATTCCATGGGGAGGCAGCAACGCTGAAGGAGCCCTGATGGGGACGGTGGAAGATAAATTTCTACAGCTGCTCTGTAATATAAATTCAGGAAAGTTAAATGCACTTCTGTCCTGTTTCTGCAGAGGTACCTCATCACAGAGCAAGGGAAAAATAACCTAAATTCTTCTTGGCTCCAGTACATGTGGGCTTTAAAGGCGCTGCTTAGTTCCACATGCCCAGTGATTAAAAAGACGGCAAGACTTCAGAGAAGCAAAAAAATGGCTGGGAAGAGCAATACCCAGGGGAAAATGAAGGCGATAACATATAAGCTTCTAAAAGAATGAGAAATATTTAAACACAAAGAGTGAGACAGGTTTATTAATATAATATGTGAGATAGAATTAAGATTAACAGGAAAAGATAAGAGGAGAAAATTTAGGTTGGGATTAGGGAAAACTTCATGAGATTGAGCACGCTGTTGTTTAATAATTAGATTGGCAAATGCAGTAATGGAAACCCTGTCATTTGGGAGATCTAAAATGAGACAAGGAAAAGCACTATCAGCATGCAGTAGGGAAGATTCTTCCACTGCTGGGAGGTGGAACGAAACATTCATTAGGATGTTCATCTATGTTATTTTAATTGGCAAAGTGCCAGCAAAAATCAGTGGAAGGTGGAGTCCAATGCCTTATTTTCATCAAAAGGAAAAGGAGTTAGGCCCATTAGCCAGTAGTGACCTCCCTGGTACAAATGATGGTGAATTCAGTCTATGGTAGCTTGATGAAATATTTTGTGTCACTGTAAGTGATATTCAGAGGGAAAATTTTACTATTATAATTTTATTGCTATCCTTAAAAATTTCAGATTTTATAAGCCTTTGTACTCTAGCATTTGCTTCACAAACTACTGACAAAAGAGCAGAATATTCTCAGAATCTGAGAATGATTTATGTTGGAAGGGACCTCTGGAGGTCATCTTGTCCAAGGCCCTGCTAAAAGCAGATCTGTCTTTGAAGTTAGAGCAGGTTGCTCAGGTTCATATCCAGCCAAATCTAGAATATTTCCAAGGATGAAGTTTTTAATATTTCTTTGGGCATCTTGTTCCAGTGTTTGATCTCCTTCACTGCGAATTTCTTTTTCTGGAATCAAATCAGATTTTCCCTTGCTATCTCTATTCTCCTGTGCTATTAAGCTGCCCCTTGAAATGACAACATAACTATAGGAATTATAAAGTAATTTATAAAGTAATTATAAAGCAAAAGTTACAACACAATAAGGACAGATTAAGGCACATTTTAAGATTAACAAGTCTTTATGAGAATTGGCTCCTCCCAAGACCTTTCAGCCATTCTAAGAGTGAAAACTGGACTGAAACATTTTTCTAGAATGAAAACTACTTTCTGTCTGACTATAGATCTGTAATCATGTGTGACGTTTCTTTTAATGGCTTTCTCTGACACCAAGCACAGAGCAGTGAATTAAAACCCCAAAGTAACATACCAGTGAACAAATCTTTGAACAGTATTGAACTAGTAATTCATACCTAAACATTACGTGAAAATAAATGTAGAAAAAATGGTGTATTTAACATTACTGTGAAGGCAGAACAGTGTTCCATGGTGACATTCAGGTAGCAAGCTTCATCAATTTGTAAGTTACATTGATTGATTACAATAAAAAAATGAAATGAGACAGAAAGTGTGCACTAAAGAGTGGTAATGATTATGAAATTTCCTACTGAGACAAGCCCTATTTCTTGGCAAGCTGGCCTCAGTTAAATTGGTCTGTGGACAACCTAAACAACGAGAAGCACCCAGACAAATGTCAATATTTGAAGTGAGGGAACAACAGGCATTTTGGACAGCAAGCACATTTTCTTTGGATCACCCACTTCTTTAGCTTAATGTTGTCCTGGAAGAAATTTCAACAATATATATTTTAAGTGAGTATGTACGTGTCAGGATAGGAGCACAGGTCTGTCAGAAGGATCATCCAGCAGTTTAGAACAAGTCCTGTATCTTTTCTACAGTCTGAAAACAGAAACATCCTAAAAACAGACCATTCCTTTTTTTTTTTTTTAAAAAACCAAACCCTTCTTTTGTGGTTGTTCTGCCAAGTTTGTATTGAAATAGTGTGTTTATTCTTTCTAAACTATCCCATGACATTTCTATGTGAGCTGTAATACAAAAGGTTTTGAACACCTTGATGTAGCCTTACTTTGGTTAAAAATACACCAAATTGTAAATTTGCCTCCAGTACCCATGTCTATGCCTCAGAACTTTTCAGGGACACAGTTCATATATTATTGCTATCTTTTTCTTTACTTTAGTTTGCAGTGAGACAATCCTGGGAGCTAGGACAGATAACTGTCTCAGGGGTGCTTACATGGAACAACCCCGGGGTAAATATACGGAGATCTCACTGGGAAAGTCTTTGTCATTTTAATAAGGAATAAAGGAGCATTCATACACACCACTTACTGACTTTCCCCAAATTCAGTGACTGAATTCAGTCTCTGTTATTATCAGTTTGTGGACTTAATAAAACTTTCACTGCTTAATGACCCTGCATGTAGTCAAACATGGATATTGAGCTATATAGAATTCCTCGTAAAATTTTCTGTTGGTTACTATTACCATCTTGTCTGTCAGCTTGAACACCTGCTGTTTGGGGAAGCAACTGCCAGTTCTGACATCTGAATGCAATCCGGAAAATTATAACCATGCATCACTCAAAACATCCTTTTCAAAGACATAGTCCAAGCATCATAATTTCCTTGGTTGGTCGCCTGCTAGTATCATTTGTACTAAGATCTTGGAGATAAGTAGAAAAAGTTTCCAGATGCACAGCCATATTATCCTAACTCTCAGATCATAAGGAAAAGCATTACAACTTGGGGGGGGGGGGGGGGGGGATATTCAATTTTTGGAGCTCCTATATGATTATAGAGGAAGGACTAACAAAGTCTTGCTTTATAGGAAATTTTGTCTGTATGTTGTGTAGAACAAGGCAGATTGATTGCTTTTCTATTAAGCATCCAGTTAAAATTTTGAATGACAATTCACAAAACACATTTTGTAATATTTGCCCAGGTTTGTATGGAAAGAAGAGAAAATTCTCAAAGGGCTTTTTTAATTTTAAGAAATTTTAGATTTTTTTTTTTTTTTTTACATTTTCTTTCTCTTGAAGGCCACGTGGAGAACCCATTGGTTTTAATAGACCATTGGGACAACACCTAAATAAGTACACTAAAGCAATGTGATCCATGTTGACAGTAGAAGCTAGCAGCATGGATTTACTTAGGAAGGGTAGCAAGACAGGCTTTAGTGCTCCTTTTAAACGTGTGGCTCATGCTCCTCCATCATGTGACATGGCAATGAAGTTAAATAGCTTTCTCTTTAAACCCAACAGAGCAGTACTTTGCACGTGAATTTTCCTACCCTGCCTGAAAAACACCCATGTCATAAAGCTTCTGTGTTTCTGCTAAGTTAAGTAATGGAGATAGCTTTGTACAATGACAAGAGGAATAAGCTTTAGAGGATTAGTTTTGAGCAACAAGGAAAAACTGCCTTGTTTGTAAACATAAAAGGAAAAAGCTCATGTTCTTAATCCTGCCTGTTCTTATACCATAGGGAAGTTTTGGTGGACAGAGAAATCACCCACCTTGGTTGAAGCTTTAAAATATTTTCATGCTGGTTTTAAGACTTCATTGTTATAAGTTGTTGCAGTTCTGCCCAACTTGTAAAATACAGACTTAACAAACAATACTGCTGAAGCATTTGTCAAATCTTACCTCACAACAAAGTGAACTTGGATGGATGAAGAGCAGGAGAAAGGCTGTGAGTGATTCAAACTGCAGGTCTCTAGTCCCAAAGTCATGACTGAATAAATGACTTGGTGAACATCACAATCTATGCTGCTGAACAACCTTTCTTTTCACTAGCACCTATAGCACAGCAATCTACTAAACGAGGAGTCTGCTCCTCTCCTTTGGATCTCTTGATAATATATATATTCAAATAAGTCTGAAGGCTCATAAGCTTTGGTACTATTGGTCACCACAACCATAAAATACAGAGATGCACTGTAGATGAAGACGGACAAATGAGGTTTGGTTCACTGGATCCCTGGTACATGGCTGGGTGCTCCAATTATACCAGCATCGAGTTAATTCACCTTAAGTGAATTGAATAACCTAAATAGCAACTCAACATCCTAACTTAGGTGACTAATTTTGAATTTTCGGCTTCCTGGGCAAACTGAACATTGATGTCATTCTCCTGAAATTAATGGCCTCAATTATTTGGGGTGGCTGCTGGCCCAGTGATTCAGCTGGATTTGATCTGAAATGTCTGTGAAAATGAAGTTCTCAAAAAGCATTTATTTTAAGATAGACATCATTATGTCACCTAGTAAAACTAAAAAATAGCACCCACACATCTCTGCAATAAATAACAATGAGATCTTCCTTTCAAGCCATCTCATTGTAAGAAAAACTTCTAGCCAGGAAAGGCAGGAAATACTTGACCAGAAAGATATATCTTATGCTGAAGTCTGGGAGCCTCTTTCCAAGTGGAATCAATTCCACTGCTCAAACCTTTCAGCTACTCAAGAGTGAATATCTAAGCTAAATCATCAGGAGTGAGCAAAGGCAATTTAACATGTACTGTAATAAGTAATAATCACCCACTACCATGAAAAATCCAATTCAGAAGGTTTTAATTTGATCTATAATGTTTCCCAGCTGCCCATTACATTGAAACCTCTCCAGCATTTCATGGAAGAATGTTTTCTCTTGTCCATATTGAATAAAATTCTCAACAATTAAAAAAATAATAATCTTTTTCTGAAAATACTCTGCCTGAGGGACTTTTTTTTTTTTTTAACACAAATTATGGATTTCACAGAAGCAAAGTTCATAGCAATAATTTCCCACCCCCCCAACCTAGAGAATTGTTACATTTTTATTCTTTCACTGAGACTGGGAGGGCACAGGTTCAGCAGACTGACTTTGTTATGTTTTTCAACGACTGCAGAAAAAAAAAAAGGTAAAAATCCAGGACAGGTTAAATGTTGGTTCTCAAGTAGAAGAGAAACAAGATAATAAAATACCTCAGACTAAACATTTACACACTGTCTGCTTGGGCTGGAGTGTACGGACACTTGAGTTCTTTGGATTTCTGGTGGAGTCTTAAGCTATAGCAAAGCGTTTAGCTGAAGTGCCAACAGCACCAGTTTACCCAGGAGGCTGCAGGCATCCTTCCATCATTTCAAGATTCAGATTGTCTGAACAAATAGAAAAAATGTGGAAAAGAAGCTGAAGAATTTCAACGCAGCAAAGAGAACGAAGTTGGCCTTTGTGCTTGCTGGACACCAATACAGCATATTTCCCATCACACCTACTACACAGACTGAGCAACATGCTTTTCCTGTGAAATGCATGTTCATCTGCTAAACAATCTGGTCTGAGACATCTGGGTTTGGAGGTTACAATGGCTATCAGAAGGGTCTAATATGTGTCAAATGGCTAGACTGCTTCCTCACATTTTAGCTGGACTAACAGCAAAATAATTTTAATGACATGGAGTATCCATCTGAATTTCATGCTACACACTAAGCTGGCTTTTTTTCAGGAGACCTAAACAACATCAGGGACTTAAAAAGACATAAAACTCTATTGCCTACTGAAAGCTAGTTCCAGACTTCCCAGCAACATATGCAAAATCAAATTTTGTTGTCCTGATGATGGAGGGGAGGAACAAAGCCCAAAATTCCTTTTCTGTCCTCAGCCCAGATGTGGCAAAATTCAACGCTGCATCAGCAGTAGAGCAGTTCCCCTCTTCACCCTCCCTCCCCAGCCAGCTCTGGAGGTGTTCCTCCAGCTTCCAGAGACAACGCCAGCCCAGGGGACAGGAGAAGGAGAGAGATTAACCATAGGAATTGCCAATATTCTGCCCAACAGGGTGCCTACTGGGCTCCCCCCTGACAGCGGAGGCAGGTGGGGAGTGGATGTGGGAGGCAAGCAGCTCTGCCCGGTCCTGGTCTCCCTTCCCTGGGGCTGTGCCTTCACTTGGGCTTAGTGTCCTGAGCTGTTCGGGGAAAACTGCTTGGGGGTACAGGTCTGCTTCTATTGCTGAACCAGACCTAGGCTGAGATAGATGTACAACCCTGGGGTGTCTTATCTCAACCTGAAGTCAAGATTTTGCTGTATATGGCATCATTTAGCTGCCAATACCAGCTTCCTTCACCAGTGTGGAAAGTTTGCTGTGTCCATTGGAACAGATCTACTGACCAACAGGGCTTGCGAGCTGGATGTTTATACAGGGGCTGCCAAGCGTTACCTCAAAAATGCGGTAAGTGGATAAAGAAAAATTGCCAGAAAAAGACTAATAGCACAGGTGGGTCTACATTGTCCAAACCCCAATATTACCTTGCTGAAAATAATGAAAACCAATGCACTTCCATGAGGTGGTTGGACAAATGGGAGTTTTCGTAGGCTGAATAGAGAGCTGTTTATGTTGCCCGAGAGGTACTGCAGGGGAATCACGAGTGGATATAAGAGAATACAGACCAGACAGAGTTTACCAAGAAGCACCTTAGCTCTAGGGCCTCTTACAATAGTAGTTGCAAATTAAACTGTGCGTGGTTGGATACCTCATTTTCCTTACAGAATACTGAGGGATAATATAGAAAACCATCGAGACACTGTGTGCCCTAGTGTCAGTAAGCGAGTGTTACAACCCTCTCTCTGTGGACGAGGCGTGATGGGGAATAAGAGTACTGGCTGACACAGAGTGCTCCTTGGCTTGAACTTGACGGATCCTCCCCATGCCTATTTCTCTTCCTGGGTACCTATTTATTTTGCATAGAATAGCTCTTACTGGTAAAAATAATTCTAATTTCCTTGTAATAGGTGTAATGTGAAACAAAATCCTAATGTTTGACATTTTGGTCAAACGTTTCAGTTGCTTTTATCACATACTGAACGCGCTTGGCAACAAGCTGAATGTAGGATCAAAAAAACGTTCAGCTACTAACCCTCCCCCCACAATTCTTATTTTTAGTATGAGTTTTAAATACGGTATGTACTGACCAAATTGTATTCTTATATTCCCCCTGAATTTTCACTTGCATATACTATTACTCTTTCTGTCCTCTCCTAACCCATTTTGAAATGTTATTGTTTGCCATTTTATAGCTGCTGTGTTTCACTGGAGAATTGGCTGCATTTCAGTTGTGGTTACTAGTCACATCTAGTTTATCAGTCTCTGAAGCACTATGGGAAGAAAGGTGTTAAAAGGAATAAAAATTACTATTATTATTTTTGGTGAATAGAACTTTCACGACATTTTAATGAGAATCACGCTATAAAAACGACTGGGAGATTTAAAAGTTTAATGAAGTCCATTCACCATTTCTGTCCACATTGAAAAAAATGGAAACATTCATTTTATGAGAATGTTTGCTGCCTCTGTACATCAGGCCCAAGAGATGCACAGTTGCAGCTAAGAAAGGTGTTGGCTACTAAAAAATAAGTTGGATCTTGAAAACCTGACATCCCTGACGAATAAGCCATTAGATTTTTGCTGTCACTGTTTCAGTCTTCAGCCACACCAGCAACTTAAGTATATGCAATACAGAGCCCCTAAACAACAATGTCAGAGGTCAAAACATAAGAAAAATGAGTCAAATTCAGCACAAAAAAACCAAGAAGGTTTGACAAAAGAACCCACGCTTTCCACATCTCTGCTGCTAAAACTTTTGCTTCCTACAGCTTCCTCCAGACTACAGCAAAGACCATTTCAAAGAGCTGACAATATAGCCCCAAAAGGAGGTACCCGGAGAAAGTTTAGATGCTAACAAGTTCGCAAATTCGCTGATAAATCCAAAACTACTGCCACTGGACAGCTGACCTCCCAGCAGTAGGAACAGTAATCCCCTTTGCCCCACCAACTAGTTTAAACTCCTACCTGCTTTGGATCATATTTGCTGTTAAAAGCAATGCCATTTTCAGAATTGACCCATGGGCTATGTCAGCTGTCCAGCTGATACATCCCTTTTCAGCCTGTGCTGCTGACTGTTCCTTGACTGCCCCTTCTGGGGGCTGGGGACCGCTGTATTTCACCTCCTTGGCCAGGGAACTCCCTACTGCTGTTTTCCAGCAGTGCATTCGCCAATGATAGTGAACCTGGCAGTAGTCACAAGTACTTTAGTACTCTGAAAGCTTGCACTTTGTTAGCTAAACGTAGGGAAGATACATGAACTCAGCTGGCCTGGATTTATCACTCATCAAAATTCTTACTAATGATTAGGTAAGCCTGTGTTAGCTTGAATCTTGCCCTCCATTATGCATCCAAACCATCAGAAACAACCCTGGTAGCCCTCAGGTAATCAACTTTATAATGATTATCTCATTGCAAACGTACAGACTGTTTTAGCACATATCAGTGGGTAGTGACAGCAAATTACAGTAGCGTGAATGGAGGTGATGCTTGAACAGATGCCACTGGCTTCTTAATCTGCAGTTAAACTGTTGTCATTTTGATGCTAACAGTAGCATCTTTGCCATCATCTTTCAACCCAAAACTTCAGAATAAGCTGACACACTTTGGTTCCTAGGCTAAATTTTTGTTAGAGGTGTCTGGTGTCTTTTGGGAAACAGGAACTAGTAGCTTAGTAACCAGTGCTCTTATGGATTTGGGAGAGATGATAAAGTTTTACAACCCAATAAAGAAGTTACAGCAGTCCTAGTATGTTTTACAGGATGTAGCAGTAGGGTTTAAAACAAGCCACATGCAAACTTATAACTTAAAGATCTTTACTTTTGGAGATCTGATGCCTTTCTGAAGCTCTCCAAATTTTTTGGCCTGGGGAAAAAGTGGAAGCTGCTGAGGCTTCCAACACACTCCAAGCTCAGCAGTTCTGGACACAGGCACCCAAACTCAGGGGGTGTGAGGACACTGATTTTTCTAGTCTGGAGTATCAGAGTAGAATTTTTTAGAGTCTGTAAAAATTATATTGATGAAAAAGCCTCAGCGTTCTTCCTGCCTGAACTATATTACCTCGCACTAATTGTTTCCTGAACAGGAAGGGTAATCTTTTCATTAAGAATTAATTCACTCATACATGTCCCACAATTTTAGTAAGAAAATCCATGAAGTTTTCACCTCTTGGCTATCACAATCTTGAGCTGCTACTCCTCTACATTGCTCTAATTTCATTGTCAGGGAAATTTCAAATTAAAAGAGGAGAGGCATAACGGTGCAAAAGGACATTTATGGGGTCAGCATTATAGGTTTTGAGACCATTGTAAATAAGACCACTTTTTACACACATACTGATGCCAAGCCATGCCTCCAGCTGGACACATATAAAACTTAATTCAGTCTTCTTCTTGCAAGCCCAGAAACGAACAAATTTTGGGGGTTTTGCCTGGTTTTGTAAGGAAATAGGACTTATATAAAAGTGTTGTCTATAAGTCTGTCTGCCCAGCTCAATCACTTGAGTTTTGTGACTGATTTCAATGAAGTTTCAAAGAGAGGTAGGTAAGGAAGTTCCATCAACTGGTGTCAAACGCTGTTAGGTAGAAGAGATACTGAGAGAATGCGGGCAGAACTTGGCCCTTATAAATACAATTTAACTGTAGCAACCTTGCCAAAGAGTACATACATACTCACTGGTAATATATATAGCCCCAGACTGATCACAGCAATGCTGTCTCTTTCCAAGGTAAACATCAGAGATAACATGGGCAGAGCTGAGATTACTGTGGGGAATTTTAAGAGATAAAGAACGCAAATGCATAGAAATGCTGTTCATGAAACATTTATTAATTACGAGGTCCTCATTAAAAGAGTAGTTCACAGATCTAAGGTCAGCATCTGAACATGGCCCAGGTTACTTTTCTACTACTGATCTCCCCCTTTGCCTGCCACTCTGGGTCTAATTTTGGATTATTAGGAGGACAACATATTGTTTCAGATTAGAGAAACACAGATGGAGTTGTAATGCACACAGGCCTCTGGCAAAACACCTGTGGAAATTTCTCTTGTTTTTATTGCTCCTCTTGCAGGTTTTACTACATCTGTCTGGTTGTGAAAGAAGAAAGAACAGCGAGGCTTTGGTATTATTTAACTAGCACTATTTTTTGCAAATTTACATGCATATTTATGGATAAGACATAAAGCCCCAAACTCTCCCATACTGTATACTCACACATCACATAACAAAGTCCTGTATCAGCTAGATAAAACAAGCTACATCATGCTATCATGGATTTTATAGCCTTCATGTGCTGGATGGATGCCAGCGTGTGTAATTCCATCGTGCCACCGTACACTTTCTCATAGCTAAAATTTACTCTTCACTTTTATTCCCAAAGTTATGTGTGATACTGCACTGCTACACACCTGGGTGCTGAGCCCTACATGTACTACCAGCTCTGTCTGGAAATAAAGCATAGCCACATCCAGGTGGTGACACTGCGTGACACAGTCCAGAATTTTGCGTTAATGTAACTTTATCAGGCCCGTGTCTATAATCTGCTCAGTATTTTAAACATTTTCAATCTTTCAAGATCTCAATTCAAAACCAACTTAAATGCAATCTGACAGAAAGTTCTGTTGCTTCTTTCTCCTCTTTTGTCTTCATGAGAAAGAAACACACTTGTCCAAGGAGAAAAAGAATAACATTTACTCCTAGATGTCTGATAAGTTAAAAATCCAATACTTTATGCCTATTCACAGGACTGTCTGATGGAGCGGGTGGCGTTCTGGCCTGCCACAGTAGGAGAGGTGCTTCCTTCTCTTCCTTAAATGATATCATACGTTAAAATCATCTCCTCAAAATTTATGCAGACAAGCAAAAGAACATTTCAAATAAGACAGGGAAAAAAAGCATCATTTACACTTTCCTCTTGTGTCTCAGACATCCATAAACTGCATTCATGATCCTAAGGCATCTGGCTTTATGGGTAGACATATGTTTTAAAAGAATTGACCTTAGTGATTTTAAAGTGCTGCCAAATATTTCAAAGCATTTTTTTCCCCCTGTAAATCATTTGGAAGAAAGTGAACAGTGGTTTGGTACAGCAGAGCAGCCTGCATTTGGGATTGGTCACTGGGTAAAGCTCAGTTATTTTCTGGATACCACTACAGGAACTGCCTCAATTCAGGACAAGATCATTGCAAATTTTGTGTATATAGCAGAGATTGTCCTAGGGATTATTGTAAGAAGTGGTGCAAACAGTGTAGGCTAAGAAAGAAACACTGAGAAACTGGATGAGCCTTTTACCAAGCAGCCGACCTGGTTTTGTAATTTTCTAAAATAACATGTTCTCCAGACTGCACCCATGTAAGAGGTGTACGAAAAATTCTTACAAGTATTGAGCCTGGCACATACTGCTGCTTTTTCTGCTTGAAAGGTATTTGCAGAAAGGATGCCATCTTCCTGAACTTACCTATTACTTACTGAGTCTCAGTTTGTCATTTTTTTGCGCTGCTGTCTGTTGCAAGCATACACCATTTTATTTCTTTGGACAGAGCGTTATGGTCATGGGATAAACTTAAAACTCAGTTTCAGGTTCCTGGCTAAAATTTCATTTCCTGTGAATAATTTTTTTTGTTCTTTTCAAAAGAAGTTAATTTACTAAAATATTCCTGGCAAGTGGGCCCCAAATGTACTAAACACTTCGAAACCCAAATCTGCTTTAAAAATTCCAAAGACTTTTGGAAAGGTATTTTCTAGAATCAGTCTGTATGACTAGTGGTACTTAAGTTTACAGGTTGTTTCTATTGCCTTCCTATCTGTGTGACTAATTATTAAACTCTGGTATGCCTGATGTCCTGGTTTCAGCTGGGATAGAGTTAACTGTCTTTCTAGTAGCTGGTACAGTGCTATGTTTTGAGTTCAGTATGCGAAGAATGTGGATAACACTGATGTTTTCAGTTGTTGCTCAGTAGTGTTTAGACTAAAGTCAAGGATTTTTCAGCTTCTCAAGCCCAGCCAGCGAGAAAGCTGGAGGGGCACAAGAAGCTGGCACAGGACACAGCCAGGGCAGCTGACCCAAACTGGCCAACGGGGTATTCCATACCGTGTGGCGTCCCGTCTAGTATAGGAACTGGGAGTGGGGGCGGGGAATCGCCGCTCGGGGACTGGCTGGGTGTCAGTCGGCGGGTGGTGAGCAATTGCACTGCGCATCATTTGTATATTCCTATCCTTTCATTATTACTGTTGTCATTTTATTAGTGTTATCATTATCATTATTAGTTTCTTCTTTTCTGTTCTATTAAACCATTCTTATCTCAACCCACGGGTTTTGCTTCTTTTCCCGATTTTCTCCCCCATCCCACTGGGTGGGGGGGAGTGAGTGAGAGGCTGCGTGGTGTTTAGTTGCTGGCTGGGGTTAAACCACGACACCTGAACATGTTCCCTTGCTCTGAAGTCTTCTGAAAAAGGAAAAATCTAAATTAACTGTACAAGGAGCTGAACTGTGTTTTTTCCGGTAATGGATAAGAAAGGTTAGATTCACTGTAGAAACACTAAGCTGGCCATGGAGATTCCCGTTTAAAATATGGAAGCATATGAAGAAATTGTATTTCATGCCCAAGGAGGCTGTGGGTTCTCTGTCTTTGGAGGTATTTAGAACTGGACCAGATAAGGCCATGAGCAACCTGAAATAACTTTAAAATTGGCCCTGCCCTACAAGTCCCTTCTAACCCCAAATTATTTTATGATTCTTTGATTTTACATCTTATTTTCACACACGTACATAAACCTGCGACCTTCAAAGGGAAGTGAGAGACACTTCTATCAAACTAATACTTCAGGTTATCAAATTACTGAGACCTTTTCCATTTTGTGAGAGAATAGCATATTAATTTTTCTACTAAGTTCAGGATAATTCCTGTGGAAAAAAGTAGTGGAGATGCATATATCCATGTGCATGCACAAAGGAAGTGTCCATCAGGTCACCTTTCTGTCCACAACCCACAGAGCAGCTGTGCTCCACTGAGACAATATGTGAAAAGAAAGACATATTTTGCCTTTTAGGCAGTGTTTGGGGAGAGTGTTTGGGGGATTAGAATTATTGGCTATGGAATTCTTTATGGGAGAGCAGACCAAGTCCTAAGCTCATGTAGGTCAAAGGAATAAAAAGGCCACTTCTTCAGCAGGGTTTTCTTCAAAACCAAACCAAAACAAAAGAAAACAAAACAAAACAAAACTGTCCTTTTGCCTCCCATATATCAATGATGGCCATCTCAGCTATCCGCAGGGGGAAAAAGTACTGCTTACTAGTACTTCACATACTTCAAAACACTTGCTAAAAACATTAGTTCTCAAACATTAGCATACATTTACAGTGAATCATAAACTCTGTTTTCACCCGTTTTTATAAACCAGATTTTTTCTTTGAAGTTATTAGCACTTTTGTCATAATAAACTTACAATACTTCGCTATTCTTATTTGTTGACACATTAAAAAATAAACACACAAGCCAGAACTAACAAAAAATCCAACAGAAATATAAATAGGAATATGGTTTTCAGAAACTTCTTCCATTATTTATAGAAAATAATTCTGTATGCATCTGGTCAGATGAAGACAGCGTTGGTGGTCTTGGACTCCCCATTGCCTACCTCGAAGTACAAATAATAACAAGAGAAACTGATAAGCACCTATTCACAAAGAAATGGCTCAAAACCAAACAGAGTTGTGGCAGATGGCTTGCACATTTCAGGGGAAGCACAATGTGTGATTGCAATTTGGAAAGTCCTGCATGGGACTGGATGCGTGCTGGTGTGTGCAAAGCAGTGAGGCAAAGGGATTCAGACAAAATCACTTTACCTCTGACTTCCCTGGTGGTTGGTAGCATGTGTGTGGTATTCAGTAGAACATCAGCAATCAGTCCAGGCTGCAAAGCTTTTTGATGCCCTAAAGCAGTGCTTTGCAAACCCTGGGAAGAAGGCTTCCTTATGCATCTGTTCAGTTCATGGTTGTCACAGGAATCAGTTATTTTTGCCATACCTGTGGACAGCAGTTATTTTCATTGTAGTTTATTTACTAAGTGGAAAGGGGATCTTTTCTCAGACATTATTCAGAGCAACTTTCTAAATTTTTCCAGACAAGCGCTCTACCTGTCTTGATATCTGGACATTTTAGCTTGTGTTTTAGGTTACAAGCATTTCAGTACATTGCTTATAACACCAGTATTGTTACCATATGAGTAGTTCTTCATAAACAGAAAAAAGAACTTATGTTCCAAGGTGAAGAACTAAAATGCAGACCCCATAACACACACACACACACACACACACACACACACACACACACACACGCACGCCTCTGAATAGAAGGCATAAATATTTTTCGTAAAGCATTATCAGGATTTGGAACTTCAAGCAAACATTTCTGAAGACAGGCCAGCTTTTATGATTCATATTGGACATTCCTCATCAAAAGCTAGGAAAGCTTCTTCTCTTCCCTTTGCCTCTTTTTGTTCTTTGCCCTTAATCTGTTCTCTCCCAGTATGACTCTTCGTGAACTGTGGATCAGACCTGTCTAGATCACAGGGTGCATAATATAGGAGAGCCAATATAACTGAAACATGCTGGAATTTCTCCTGTTTTGCAAGCTCTGTAACAGAGTCTGCAAATGTTTAGCTGTAGTTTCAGACCAACTTTACTTCCTTTTTCCTTCCATCACGTATCTCCCGTGGGACAGAACATCATCTTTTATAATAATGGTATGCTTTCCTCTGTGAGCATCTTATAGTATGCTGGAAGCTGGATGACGCACTGAGAATGTGCTGACAATTAGCCTGTGCGAAGAACATCATGCAGAGAAAATCAGGGGAGTCAGAGGTTGAGAGGGTAGTCCTGTGAGCAATCACACCTTCACAAAGATTTTTGTTTTACTTTTGAAAGGAAACACATCTGATTTTTAAAATCCTGAAGCAGAACTCACTGGCTCCTTTCACAAATTGGATGCAGAATTCCCGGGTGATCTGCGGTGAATTATATAGGCTTTGCCATTTTTAGGATATAGGAAGATTTTGTATGTCATAATTAGGCAACTGGCATTCACATGTATAAGCTAGCTGAAGCAGACCTTATATGCACTCTTCCTGATTATTTAAACCTGTCAAGCTGCAGGCTTTCTTGACCACATTAGAGTTTTAGAGTGTCTGTGGTCAGAAGACAAATGGTTAGAAGACCCTGTCCTTAGTTTGATTTACAAGGACATTTTACACTATTCCAGTACTGAAGTGGGGTTTAAAAGTGATCTACATCCACTTTAAGACCAGACAAATGTACTACCAACTTTAAATGCTAATGAAAATGAAGGCATTCATATTTCTGTGTCCCATTTCCCTAGTAGATGCAAAATATTGTTTCCTTTGTCTCCTATCTTCTTACAACTGGGACTGTGCTTCATTTTAAGTTTTGCAGCACTGAATGCAGGAAAGCCATTAGCTTGGTTTGATGTGTGAGATGGTGTGATAACAAGAAAGAACACAAAACTACAAGAGAAAGACAATTCCTTTTTAAAGACCCGTTTGGAATCAGTGATCCTATTGTCCTTCCAGTCTGAGTTAATAATGTATAAAAAAGGTTTAAAATCATAAACGGCTCCTAAGCACGGTTTTGTAACTTGTGCTCTGAATCATCCCTGGATGCCAGCCAACACTGCTGAATCTCCCGGCTCCTGCAAGATGCCTTGCCTTCCCTGCATCTCCTCAGGACTGACAGAGCATGGGAGGACAGTTCGAGGCCAGACCCTCTCTGCCCTCTTGCCTCATCCTTTAGAGGATGGAAACAAGGAAGCCCTCCTTTGACTTCACTGGAGGAGGACAGGGAGGGATTGGCCTTGAGTCTACACCCACCCACCTACTGTAAGCTGTCTGATGTACGAAATAGAGCTTCTTAGCTCAAAGGAGGCTGTTAAATAGAGTGTAATGTTTATCCCAAGGACAAATAGTAGTATCCCTTTAGGAGAAGGCACAGAGGACACTAATAGGCATTTAAGCCAAGTTCAGGGAAAACGGGCAAGCAGGTAAATCACAAAGGGAAGAGCAAAGGGACGGGTGGAATATTAAGCTGCACAGCAGCAGTCTCAAGCATACTTTGTAAATCATTATCAGAATCAGAAAATCATTTCATGAATCAGAAATCAATGAACGTCATAGGTCACTTGTGCTATTAAAAAAAGGGTGAATTACATTTTTCAGTACAGCCTTGTGTTGAACCAGTGGCGGTTCCATACATAGTTCCCAGGCATATCTGGAAAATATACTGCACATTTCTTAGTTAAAAAAAAAAAAAAAGAAAAGAAAAAAGGAAAATGGATACAATAAATTGCCCACCAAACCGTGCGCACAAAGAAAATAAAGAGACTGTTTGAACAGCTGGAATTTAAAACTTATTATATTCCCAAGTTATTTATTTTAATAAATGAACAGCTATAATTAAGGTTAAAATGATCATACAAGCAGGAAGAGAAACAATCCTGTTATTACGGCTTCCAAGAACTTGTACCCTGTGACTGTGCTGGTAGAGGGCCCTGTCTTATTGGTGGTAACTTTAGATAGAAATGAAAGTGTTTTTAACCACAACCACTTGAAGCATATGAACCACTGTCCCAGCTAGTGGGGATCAAGCGAATGGAGGGCTGAGGCTGACACATTTCTGCTTTTATATTTAGTACGTTAATACATTTGTGAAGTACAGCTTCAATATTGAAACCAGAAAAATTACAGTTTCTGTAGTAGACACAACCTAACAAAAGTGTACGCACAGATTCTTTTTTTCTGTTTGCTACTGGAGTTGTTTGTGCATAGACAGTACTTTACTTAAACCTAAGGGAGAAAATGTAGTCTTCGGTCTCTCAGCTTTTTATACAATAATTGGCTGTTATGAAAAGTATCCAGGTTTTTACTCCCACCCATAAAGGAGAAAAAACAGGTCATGGGGCAGTGTAGCACCTTTTAAAACATCATGATACCTTTCCAACCTGCAGCCAGGAGCCCTGACCTGTGAGAAGCAGGGAGCCCTGTGGAGGAGGAGGGCAGAAATTCCTTAGGCAGAATCAAGCACAGCAAAAAAACCCCTCAGCATCTGCAAGATCTTGGTAGGAGGGATGCAGGCATTCACCAGGATTGCTCAAAGTACTTTCATCAGTAAATACATTTGATCCAATGTAAGTCTGAATTCTGGTTCCACTTTGCCAATGGGGTTGGTATGCGGCAAATACAGGGAAGCTCCCCACTTCTTGAAGAAATGCTCCAGAGGTAGTAACCACTTTTATGTGGACCTCATCCAAGAACCACTGAAGTTAGTGAGGGCAGGATTGCAACCTCAAAGTCATTTTTAAAGGTCAGTGAAGTAAAAAGAAAGACTGCCATTGATTTTTACAGGCTTCCAATGCACTTGTTTTTCACTCTTGGGAATTTGAGTCAGATCAGAACTTTGTAAGTCTGATTCGAGCAGCAAGAAGTTGTCCTTTTGGTAGGTATTTTCCCACACCCAAAACCACTAAAAACTTTCCCACATTTCAGTAAGATTAGCCGTTGCTGTTCAGGATACGTCCAGATCTGTGGCAAAGGTCCAACCCGAAAAAATAAATCCAGGAGAGAAAGCTATACATTTTGCAGTTGTATTTCATCATTTATGCCGCAATATGCATTTTTTTCTAAATGACATTTAATTGCTTTCTTCTGAGGAACTCCCTTTAAAGTAATGTTTTCCTACATAAGCCCAGAATTTTCTACATCCCAGATGAATGACACATCCTGCATCTACTCTGATTCCAAATAATTCAATTTGAAAACATGTTTTCTCATTTCATTATGTGAGTAAAATGAAGATAATCAGACTTGAGAAAAAGTATTATTGTTTCCCATTTCTTTCAGTCAAATGGCACATCCGCTTTTTTGATTCTCTGGGGTTTTTTTAATGCTTTGTAAATGAAACATAAACCCCACATCTTAGGGCAAGAGATGAAGGAGATGCACCATGTGCACATGCTTAGTAAGGGCTCAAGAAAGTGGTAAGTATTCTAGAAATCCCCATCTTTCCTACCCACTTCCTCCCTTCCACATACATGGAGCAACATCTTCAAATGGGAGAGCATGAATATGGCAAGTCTAGCAGGCACATCCTATTGCCCACAAGAAGTAGCTGAAGACATCATCCAATTTTAGGAACTGTACCTGTAAGGACAGAACTTAAGAAACATTCCTGATACAGTATTTAGTGGTAACAACAAACTGGTTTGTTTCACCAGTAATAGCTAGTTGTACGGGCTGTGGTTTGTCCTCTCTCAGACAGACTGTGATCCTAATGAGCTGGTGCCAGTCGCCCTAGAATTTTCCTGTGGAATAGATCTTCCCAGAAGTGCTGCTGTACTCCTCATGCAAAACATTCACCATTGCCCTTAGTCCAAGGCTGGCTTCTTTTGGAGCATGTTATTGTCCTACTGTGCTTCCCGTCACTACATTTAATTCCAAGTCATTGACTTCAGCGGATAGGCAGGTATTGGCTCAGACTAGCTGATGCTATCAGCCATGATGCAAAGCTCTGGCTAAGCTCCTTTGTGGACCCTGTGTGCAAGGCAGCAGCTGCCTACTCCTGCCCAAACACTTCTGTAGTTTCAGAGAAGCTGGTTAGGTCATTTGGGTCATCAGACGGAGCAGGTCCCCTGTGGATGCAGAAGTGCTGCAGATTTGCTCAAAGGTAGCCAGGACTGTAGACCAAGATGAAGCAATTTAAACAAGTGCTGTAATGAATCTGCATCATTATAGCATATAGTACCTGTATGAGCAAGTTTTCAGAACATGGTGCTAAGGCAGAAGGGTTTTCCTGGCATGAATTTGCATCGGTTCATTTTGAATAGAGTTGGGCTTTTCTTTTTCCTTTTTTTTTTTTTCTTCAGTGAGCAGTAGATGTGGTAGAAGAAATGGAGGCAGTGAAACAGTCCAAAATCTGTGCCAAGATGAACTGAAAGAATTTTGAAGACTACAAGGTTATTTACCCAGTTCTCTCTGTATGAAACATTTGTCTAGGGAGAGCCAAGAGTGGTCTGCTTTGACATTTTTACTTTTGGTTTTAAAATGTCCTTTTTCCATTAGAAAGACCTACCTTATAAGTAAGGAAGGACAAAAAGCTTGTTAAAAAACAATGATGATGATGACAAATGAATCCAAATGTTTTATTTCAGAGTAAATGAAACATTTGGAGTGATCCATAAACACCTGTCTGTTGTTCCTATTTTCCTGAGCCCTCCAAATTGAATCTAAATAATATTTCTTCAACTTTTTCCACTCAGGCACAGAGTAAAAACCCCATTATTCTCCCAACTGTATTTAAAGGTTGTCAAACCTTACGTGAGTTGTGTGAATTATCGTAAACAGGTACAGCTAAAATTTACAACTTATCAGGCCAACCATCAAGTATTCTGTATGTTTGAACAAGGATTATTGTACATTTTAAAGGAAAATATAATAGAAGTGTGCTGAGGATTTTAAATTTTCTTATTCTCCTACCTATAGCTACTATAGATCTCAAACAGAGATAGAATCCACAGTTAACACAGTATAGAAACTTCTAAAAAAATTCAAGACTTCTCCTTTAAGTTCTTAGAGATTTCAGAGTGCCATCAAATATCTCATAGAGAGCTGAAAAGCTTCCATATCTAGCCCTGGTGAAACACTGGATCTGAAATCTGCCATTAGTTCAGACCTGCTTATTGCCTGTCTCACACCTCAGGTCAATGCAGTTCAGAGCAGATGAACACATGGGAAATATTCTCCGTTGGTATGACTGAAAGAAAGGATAATTTTGAAAGTTCTTCAGGTTTTAGAAGCTAGACATGGTCCTTGAGGGAGACTGAGAGGACCAAGGGCAGTAAAAACACGAAATTACATTTACCTTCAGTACATAGCCATTATTTTTCAGCATCCAAAAGGTTTGTTACCTTTGTGCCATTTAAAGTGCACTGCTCTTCAGAGTCCACAAACTGAATGAACAGGGTCCCAGAGGTTATAAGAACTTCCTCCTATTATGCGATCCTTACCAAAAAGACAGCTGTTTGCTATGGCAGGGGATGCTGGCATTTTTGGTGCGCAACCCAACACAAAAAGGGCTGCTCACAGCAGCTATGCAATAGCTATATGACTCATGTCTGCAAGATTTTAAGATGACCTCATGCACTGCCAACCTAAAGACAGCATGTCAGATATTTCCCGAACACATTCTCTATGCCACAGGTATACTTCAACAGTAACAAAGTGCCACTACAGCTGCCAATGAAAAAGATGACTTTAATTGCATCCCTTCTTTTCATCCCCTAGTAAAGGCAGTGGGGAAAACACAGGTTCTAACTAGCTAAGAAAAGCAAGGTGTTAATATGTGCATACACTCAGTGTGTAGATGCGTGTATGCATGGGTATAGTTAGCATGCATGCTTACAGCAGTCAATACCTGTAACAGGTACATTCCATAGGACTCTTCACAGTCCCGGTACCTTGACTGCTCAGCCTGGTGACCTGGCTCTGATCCCTGTGCACCCACGGTTCCTTGCATTTCTAACAAGAAGGAGTGACAGTGGATCCTGGGAGTCAGGATGCAGCCAGAGTAGGTACCTGGAGCATAGAGCTGAGAAGTTATCCTAGATCTGATTGATGAGAGACACCCTACACAAACAGTCCACAATGCTAAACCTTACAGTAAAATTTATTATCTCAATTTTCCATCAATACATTTCACTGAGGGTTATGGTTACACTCTTCTTATCCCAATTCCACAGACAAGAAAGCCAAAGTGAGCACTGGGAGGACAGCAACACTCCTGCTATCCTCCAGTAGGTCAGCAGCAGGGGTGAAAAGAGAACTTGTATCTTTTTAGTTCTAATCCAGTGCCTTAGTCCACTGTCAGCCTTATCATTACATAAATTAAGAGCACTACTACAGGACTCTGAGGTATCTTGCTTAAGTGTGTTGTATATTAATTACATGAAGAGACTGGAGAGCCATTAAATACAACACAGAGGTACAACAGAGATCAAATTCAAATATATCATATTGGAAACACATATACAATTTTGAAAATGCTTAAATCAATATGGAAACTGAATCTCTCTGATTTTCAGTCACTTAGACTCCCTGAAAACGGGGGGCGGGGGGGGGGGGGAAGCTATCCAATTCTGTGCACCTAAAATAGCAGGGCAAAGGCCGTCCTAAGTTCTCCCTCTGATAAGAGCAGACAGAACAATTAGAGCAATTCAGAGCATCGATGCTCTAGATTAATCCCTCCAGGAGCCTTTCTCTGAATACTGACAGGAAGTATTGGTGAAAGTAAGGAAGCAGCTAGTTAACTTGGATGATAAGAGATAAGTGGTGAAGATAACATTTTAATACTTCCATGGCTTTTACCCAGCACTAGCTACTGACTTTTTTGTTTCATTTTCTCTTTAAAGTTTAGGATATGTACTGACCTCCCAGCTGTCAAATGCTACAACTGCTAAGTGATAATGTGCAAATCAACACATTGCCAGCCCAGTGTAGAGAAAATATAGACTTTTTGTACTTGTTTTGGCTGGGATAGAGTTAATTTTCTTCATAGCAGCTCCTACGGTGCTATATTTTGGATTTGTGATAAAAACAGTGTTGAGAACACAGTGATGTTTTAGCTATTGCTTGACAGTGCTTATGCAGCATCAAGGCCTTTTCTGTTTCTCACCCTGCCCTGCCAGCGAGGAGGCTGGGAGTACACAAGAGTTTGGGAGGGGACACAGCTGGGACAGCTGACCCCAACTGACCAAAGGGATATCCCAAACCATATGACATCATGCTCAGCAATAAAAGCTGAGGGAAGAGGGAGGAAGGGAGGATTTTTCGAGTTATGGTGTTTGTCTTCCCAAGTCACTGTTACACGTGATGGAGTGCTGCTTTCCTGGAGATGGCTGAACACCCGCCTGCCAATGGGAAGTGGTGAATGAATTCCTTGTTTTGCTTTGCTTGCACACACAACTGTCTTTATTATTAAACTGTCTTTATCATTAAACTGTCTTTATCTCAGCCCACAAGTTTTCTCACTTTTGCCCTCCCAATTTTCTCCCTCATCCCACTGGGGGGGAGTGAGCGAGCATCTGCATGGGGCTGAGCTGCCTGCCAGGGCTAACCCACAGCACCTTCTAATGTGCATGTTACAGCACGTTTCCTCTCCGCTACTCATTGCGCATGCACATCTATCATGTCATAGCTCAGATGGACTTAGGAATCATCAGCTTGGTATTTCGGAGCTTTTCCAGCTTCCGTCCTCATGGGTGACACGTAGGTTACTGCTGTTTTTCAGAGTCTTAGATACACACTGTAATAGAAAATAAATGAGCCTCTGAAGGGCATATTTTTGCTACTGTGAACCAGGAATGGAAGCTGTGATGTGAATTTACCAAAAGGAAAGCTCATACACATTCTGCTGAAGATGTACCTCAACCAATATCTGGTACACCAAATCAACAACCTGCAGAAACTGGAAGCTAAACGGGACAGGTTTTAT